>NC_143027.1:59597500-60197500 GCF_057628025.1 Oncorhynchus mykiss | reverse complement strand
CTGTTTTCCCTCCATTTACTTTTTTTAAAGGTACTGTTTGTCAGTAGTTGTGTTCATAAATGGTTGTGATTACCACATAGGTGATTCAATAAAGGCAGGGCAGGAGTTGATTCACTGGTGGTGATGAACACATCACCAGACTTAGCCAAGCATTTTAAATTACAATACTTCTACTGTGACAATACACACTAGAACAAAAATATTACGACAAACATTTGCAGCATTGACATCATTGTTAATATATTGGGAAATGTACACTTGGGCTAAGTTCATTGAGTATTTGCACTAGGTGTGAAATGTATACTGTAACTATTTTTTTACAGTAAAGGATTAACCACAAAACAATTACTATGCTAACATCTAACAGGCTTCATGTACCTCTGTCCATCAGATAAGAGGAAGAGAAAGAGTTGTAATTGTATACTGATAATTATATACTGATCCCTGCCTTGCTTGAAGAGTGAAGGTGAACTGTCCACATGATAGAAGCAATGTTTTAAAGGTGTCCACCAACCCAGGCTTGTCTAACTCTCCTCAGGATAGTTGCTCTGCTGGTAAATGAGCAATTGCATGCCTTCCTCTGTGACAGCGATTTGTAATGCAGAATTAACACCATGTTCAATAAGGTCTTGAGCCCCCATGAATAAAATGGGGAAAAGCACATAATATTGTGGGTCATTACCTTGCACTTAATGTTGTAGCACATAATTGATGAGGTGGTGGCAGAGAGAGAAATGTACACTATTTGCTTGGAATGCACAACTCCTTTGCTGTTTCACATTAATATGATAGTGAAATGTAATTACAAGTTTGGTCTTTGTAAATATGGAATGGTTTCTTTCATCAACAGCTAGAGTCCTTTGTTTAACCACAGAGTTACACCAATGTTCTGCCTAACAGCTCAAATGGGTAGTTTATAGAGAACAGGCAAATGGTATGTTTGAAACGACTAGGTAGGTATCATAAAGATACGTTACAGGGTATCATCATGCTATTCCACAATGGCTTCACTGACGTTAACTCTGGCCTGGGTCTCAAGGGGGACTGAGAGAGTGAGCCTGATAGTGTAAGACAGTTATATTGGCAACATGTCAGCTCCGTGCATCGACAATATCTAAACCAAAGTGGCCTGAATGAAGTCTACAAGAGGGCACTATAAGGTGTTGTGTCACATCTGAAGATTACACATATACAGTTTAAAGGCATTTCGCTACACAAGCATTTCGCTACACACCCGCAATAACATCTTTTAAATATGTGTATATGACCTATACAATTTGATTTGAAAAGGCTTTATAACTTATCCATGGTATTCTTGGAAATCACCACTTTCTAATCCTATCACTACTACAGCAATGTGGCAAAATGGATACACGTCTCGATTCTCTTTCTGCAAGTGGTTCCGTAATACAGCTGTTCTTTCAGACGTTTCTTTTTGATGCATTTCCAAAGTCTCTCAACAAGATTTTTTGATGATATGAATTCTACAGCCCAAACTCCAGTGGATTATGCGCTGTCCAGCCATATTTATAGAGGAATGGTGAAGTTATGGCTTGGTGTGGCGTTTCATGGCTATTTCCAACCGTCCACTAGGGGCAACGTGAATGCCTGTTACCATTTACTAGGTTTGCGGTGAGCTAAGGTCATAGAGATGGGGGTTGAGGGTGGAAAACCTCAACCTACGGCTCCAAGCATTGCAGGTTCAAACCTAGTGCTAGGCATTTGTTTTGTGAATTTAGTTGTTCTGATTTATCCCAAACCTTAACCCTACCCGTAACCACCTTAACCACTGCCAGACATACCCGAATGCAAGATCGTAATTTTGATAACTCATACGTTGAGCCTACTGTCTGTTGTACATGGTAAGCTAATGCAAACCAAGTAGTACTTCATGTTTTAATATGGAAAATGTCCGTGAGGTTTTTTCTACAATATTCCCAACATTTTGACAGAATTATACACTTTCTAGAATAAAAATCAAATTTAATCAATCCATTCACCTACTTCGTGTCTCACAAAGACACGGTGGTTGGAACCAAAAATCAAAAATTTCGACTCATCAGATCAAATGATAGATTTCCACTGGTCTAATGTCCATTGCTTGTGTTTCTTGGCCCAAGCAAGTATCTTCTTATTATTGGTGTCCTTTAGTAGTGGATTCTTTGCAGCAATTTGACCATGAAGGCCTGATTCATGCAGTCTCCTCTGAACAGTTGATGTTGAGATGTGTCTGTTACTTTATTCTGTGAAGCATTTATTTGGGCTGCAATTTCTGAGGGCTGGTAATGCTAATGAACTTATCCTTTGCAGCAGAGGGAACTCTGGGTCTTTCTTTCCTGTGGCGGTCCTCATGAAAGCCAGTTTCATCATAGCGCTTGATGGTTTTTGCGACTGCACTTGAAGAAACTTTCAAAGTTCTTGATATGTGACCTTGTCACAACACATGTGATTGGCTGAAACGCATTAAGAATGAAAGAAATTCCACAAATGAACTTTTAACAAGGCACAGCTGTTAATTGAAATACATTCCAGGTGACTACCTCGCTGGTTGAGAGGACGGCAAGGGTGTGCAAAGCTGTCATCAAGGCAAAGCGTGGCAACTTTGAAGAATAAATATATTTTGATTTGTCATTGACAAACACTTTTTTGGTTACTACATGATGGAACACTACTATATGTGTTATTTCATAGTTTTGATGTCTTCACTATTATTCTACAATGTAGAACATAGTAAAAATAAAGACAAACCCTGGAATGAGTAGGTGTGTCCAAACTTTTGACTGGTACTGTGTATCTTGATTATGTAAGTATTCAACCCCCTGAGGCCATACATGTTAGAATCACCTTTGGCAGTGATTACAGTTGTTAGTCTTTCTTGGTAAGTCCATAAAAGCTTTGCAAACATGGATTGTAAAGTATTTGCACATTGATCTTTAAAAAATTCTTCAAGCTCTGTCAATTTGGTTGTTGATCATTGCTATACAGAAGTGTTCAAGCCGATTTAAGTCAAAACTGTAACTAGGCCACTCAGAAACATTCAACGTTGTCTTGGTAAGCAACTCCAATGTACTGTATATTCAGACTTGTGTTTTGTCACGACTCCTACCGAACCCCATGAAACCCGCCTACTGGTTGTGCGGGATTGTTTGATGTACGTGTGTACACGTCTGTGTGTCATGGTTTTCCCATTTTCTTGGGTTTTGCTGGACTGTTTAAGTCCCCCGTGTTTGGGGCATTTGTTTTGGTGTTTCGTGGGGTTGGCGTACGTTCACCGTTTTTGTGCATTAAAAAGTATTAGCACTACCCTGAACTATCTGCTTCCTGCGCCTGACCTCTCACCCACTACACCCCGGACGTTACAGAATCCCGCACCACCCTGATGGAGTCAGCAGGAGCAGCTGCAAATCGCCTCCCATCGATGGAGGAATGTGTCCTCCATCATACCACCGTCCTCCATCGGATAGGATAGGCGATGGACCAGATGATGGAGAGAATGGACCGATGGGAGAGGAGTGGTCTCCTCTCTGCACTTCCGGTTCCTCCGTCGCTGGATCCACCTTCTCCTCCCTCCTCCTCTGGCTCCGGTGCTTTCCGTCTTGCGCTCCCGAGGGATTATGATGGAGCGGCGGCTGGGTGTCAGGGGTTCTTGTTCCAACTTGAACTGTACACTGCGACCGTGAGGCCAACTCCCTCGGGGGAGGATAGGGTGAGTGTCCTCGTCTCCTGCCTGACGGGTCGTGTTCTGGAGTGGGCAAACACGGTCTGGAATGGCCCAGACTCGGCAAAGGAGCACTACCCAGAATTGGGTGAGCGACTGTTCCATCTTAGGCAGGAGAAGAGGAACGCGCAGGATTACGCATTGGAGTTCCGGACCTTGGCCGCTGGGGCTGGGTGGAACGACAGGGCCCTGATAGACCACTACCGGTGTAGTCTCCGAGAGGACGTCCACAGGGAGCTAGCGTGTCGGGACACCGCTCTCTCACTTGACAAACTAATAGACATGTCTATCCGGCTGGACAATCTGCTGGCTGCCCGCGGGTGTTCGGAGAGGGTCCTGTTCGTTCCACCACCTAGCACTCCCGCTCCCATTCCTATGGAGTTAGGGGGGCCGTGCCGAGGGGTACCGGAGGAGGAGGCTCCTCCTGCACCAGCTGTGGTCGGAGAGGACACACGGCCGATCGGTGCTAGGGGGCCCGTCTGGGAGTTAAGAGGGCAGGCGGAACACTTCTCGGTTACCCCAGGTGTGTCAGCACCAAACTCACCCAGAACCCCCTGTTGGTCACATGTTTGTCTTGATTTTGTTTCTTGATTTTTCTCCCTCTTCCCAGCATAAGGCGCTAGTCGATTCAGGCGCAGCTGGAAACTTTATGGATCGCAGACTCGATAGATTCCCCCTTCCCCGTGCACTACCTAGATAGCCGGCCATTAGGGTCAGGGTTGGTCAGGGAGGCCACGGTTCCACTGGACATGGTGATGCAGGGGAATCATAAGGAGCGGATTAGTCTCTTCCTGTTCGATGTGCGCCCAGAGTAAGGCTCCTAGGCACCTTCCTAGAGGGAAGTTACAACCCCTCCCCGTTCCACAACAGCCATGGTCTCACTTATCAGTGGATTTCCTGACCGATCTCCACCCGTCTCAGGGGAACACTTCGGTCTTGGTTGTTGTGGATCGGTTTTCTAAGTCCTGCCGTCTCCTCCTGTTGCCCGGTCTCCCTACAGCCCTACAGACTGCGGAGACGCTATTTATTCATGTCTTACGGCACTACGGGGTGCCGGAGGACATCGTCTCTGATTGGGGTCCCCAGTTCATGCCCCGGGTATGGAGGGCGTTTATGGAGCGTCTGGGGGTCTTGGTCAGCCTGACCTCCGGTTATCACCCCGAGAGTAATGGGCAGGTGGAGAGAGTGAACCAGGAGATGGGTAGGTTTCTGCGGTCAAGGGAGCGGTCTAGGTACATCCCATGGGCGGAGTTGGCCCAGAATTCACTCCGTCACTCCTCGACGAACTTATCACCATTTCAGTGTGTGTTGGGCTACCAGCCGGTCGTGGCACCTTGGCATCTGAGTCAGACCGAGGCTCCTGCGGTGGAGGAGTGGGTGCAGCACTCCAAGGAAACCTGGCGGGCCGTCCAGGAATCCCTCAAACAATCCAGTGGATGGCAGAAGAGGAGTGCTGACCGCCACCGCAGTGAGGCCCCCGTGTTTGTACCGGGGGACAGGGTCTGGCTCTCTACCCAAAACCTACCCCTCCGCTTGCCCTGCCGGAAGCTGGGGCCGCAGTGTGTGGGGCCCTTCAAAGTCCTGAGGAGGATAAACAAGGTGTGTTATAGATTACAACTCCCTTCCTATTATCGCATTAACCTCTTGTTTCACGTGTCTCTCCTCAGGCCGGTGGTAGCTGGTCCCCTGCAGGACGGTGAGGTACCAGAGGTCCCTCCACCCCCTCTGGACATGGAGGGGTCCCCAGCGTACATGATACGGGCCATTCTGGACCCGAGACGCCGGGTGAGGGGCCTGCAGTACCTCGTGGACTGGGAGGGGTACGGTCCGGAGGAGAGGTGCTGGGTACCGGTGGGGGACATATTGGACCCGTCACTGTTGAGGGATTTCCATCGCCTCCATCCGGATCGCCCTGCTCCTCGCCCTCCGGGTCGCCCTTGAGGCCGGTGTCGGCGTGCTGCGGGATGTGCGAGATTGTTTGATGTACGTGTGTACACGTCTGTGTGTCACGGTTTTCCCATTTTCTTGGGTTTTGCTGGACTGTTTAAGTCCCCCATGTTTGGGGCATTTGTTTTGGTGTGCGCACCGTGTTTCGTGGGGTTGGTGTATGTTCACCGTTTATTTGCATTAAAAAGTATTAGCACTACCCTGAACTCTCTGCTTCCTGCGCCTGACTTCTCACCCACTACACCCCAGACCATTTCTGGGGTGTAGTGGTTGCTGTCCTGCTGAAAGGTGAAGTTGTCTCCCGGTGTCTGTTGGAAAGTAGACTGAACTAAGTTTTCCTCTAGGATTTTGCCGGTGCTTCACTCTATTCCATTTATTTTTATCTCCAAATAACTCCCTAGTCCTTGCCGATGAGAAGCATAAACATAACGTGATGCAGCCACCACCATGCTTGACAGTATGAAGAGTGGTACTCAGTGATATGTTGTCTTGGATTTCCCTCAAACATAAGACTTTGTATTAAGGACATAGAGTTAATTCATTTGCCACATTTTTTGCAGTTTTAAATTAGTGCCTAATTGCAAACAGGATGCTTTTTTTGTAATATGTGTATTCTTTACAGGCGTCATACTTATTGACTCAAGACATTTCAGCTTTTAATTTTTAATTATTTTGTCAAATTTCTTAAAGCATAATTCCACTTAGAAATGTTGGTGTACTGTGTGTAGGCCAGTGACACAAAATCACTGGTTCCACATTTTCACTGGCCTACACCATTTAAAATTCAGGCTGTTACGTAACTAAATGTGGAAAAAGTACTCTGTCTCTGCTGGTGCTTCTGGCTGTTTGTGATGCTTTAAAAGTAATGTTGTTGGTAGGGACAGCATCCACTCTGAAAAGCAACGTTTTGCTGGTACCCTCCTTCCATTGTTATAGCCATGGAAATGATCAAGGATGAAATGTGTCCCACAAATTGACGAATAGATTACCAATTCTCCCGCTTCTCACAAATATATACCACTTATATACCACCACTCATTTGCGTGGCCAATAGAGGCATTTTCACAGTTGCATAGCAAGTGTTGCTACATCCTGCTACCACACAAAGATTGTCCATCTTGATGAATAAAAATGCAATGCAAGTTAATTCCATACTACTAACCCATGAGTATATGAAGGTTGAGCATGGGATTGTTGTTCCTCACTGTGTGACGTTGACCACGGGGCGTTTTGGGAATGCTTCCGAAGTTAAAGCTAATTTGGAAAAAACCTCAAACCCAACATTTAGAACAACATTACAGTATTATAAAATTAGATGTAGAGTTTTTAATGTGGGAGTGTTTTCTTGGGGTGCTTTAAATTACTATGAAATGCTTTTCTGGGACTGGGAAATAGCTGCTACATGCCCTTTAACCAGAAAAAAAATCCTTAAATTGAAATGTTGTTTTCACTTTTTGACCGACAGCTAACATACCGCAAAACACACCGTAATTAAAATAACAGCACACTCCCAACATCTACAGACAGCACCACACCGCATCATTAAAATGGCAACACATTCCATAATATCTGTTGCCTGTAGTTATGGCAAACGTCTCCAATTGACTTGCAAGTCATATTGGAACTCAAATAGAAAACCTAAGCTCTTTATGTGGCAGAAAAGTAGTGGTGGTAAAGATGGTAAGAAGGCCGGATTTAACGTTAACCACAACAGGAAAGTGAGTCCTTTTATTGCTTCGACATACAGATTCTATATTTAAAAATCTACGATGAGATAGTAAAGGGACTCACCTTTTGAACGAATTGACAAAATAATTTAGAATGTAAACATTACATTGAAACTTTGCAAAGAACATCATTTGATTTGGTTGATATGCTGCTCCAGTAATTTTGCTAGCATTTTGACCAATGGCTTTTCACGTACATATGTGGTTACTGTATGATTTATATGTCCCATGCGTCATATGTAGTCTGATTTGATTTATTCCTTTACTTCTACAAATGAGGCGAGCACTTCAGTGTGATGCATGATGCTTTGTGTAACGCACATATGCTGAGAGATTGTTTTTGACCAGAGTCTGCCAGTGCTTTTTGAACAGAGGGGAGAGTTTGGGAAGACCCGATATGAATCATGTGTTTCATGCCTTTTCCTTTATTTTTTACATTCTCAGTTGCTTGAATGTAAATGTTTGATGTATGTCTAAACCTCAACATTGTATTTTCAATTATTGTATTTAAATCTATGGGTCCAAAGTGTGCCGCATAGTAAACATGCTGGAAACAATGGCTTTTCAGTCTTTAAATGAATACAAGTAAACCTGCTCATTTAATGGTCAGAAAGTGTTGAGAATGTTATGTTAATGACTCCCATAGTAACACATTAGTGCTGGGAAATTTCCTGTAGCTGCCCTAGTTACACCATAATTGCTGCCATTACTTAATAAACTTGTTTTATTATGCAACCAAATCTTAAATGTAAGTGTTGACATCCCTTCAACTAGTATGTCCAACCAATCACCTATGACATTGAAGAACAAAAATAACAGTAGCACTTTATAATATCTGATTTATAAAGCATTTATAAAGATTTAGCAATTCGTTATTCATCATGTACTCCATTCATAATATGTTCAATATAGGTCCTTATAAATCATTTACGAAATCTTTTTGCGTAACCTCATCTCAAGTCTGGGCTATTTATACTTTATAAATGTTGGGAGTGACCAGTGTAATTTCTCACAAAAGATGGACATGCCATTGGTAGACATTCCAGCAGTACCTGATGCGCCTTAAGGTCTCAAAATGGCAAAACATTCACGTTACAACTCTTCCTGATGAAGTCCTTGCAAATGTTGTTTCATAACAGTTTTTGTGAATAAAATGTTCAACATATTTCCTTTAACATCCTGTGTTATGTGCTTATTATTTTGCCAATTATGTGTTCTATGCTATTTTGAGACTTGAAGGAGCATCAAGTACTGCTGGTATGTCTACCAATTGTATGTCCATCTTTTTGAGAAACTACATTTGTCACTCAAAACATTTATAAAGTATTCACTAAGTATAGATAGCCCACACTTTAGACGAGGTCACGCAAAGAGACTTAACTAATGATTATAAGATGTTTTTAAAGGACCTATAATTAACATCTTATAAATGGAGTAATGATTATTAAATGATGAATAAACTATTTACTAATCCTTTATAAATGCTTTATTGCAGCGACCTATTATAAAGTGCTACCATTATTTTTGTTGATGTTAGGTGTTTAGTTGGTATACTGTACACAAGGGATGGCATACTGTACACAAGGGATGGCATACTGTACACACCACTTACATTTCAGATTTGGGTACATAATAAAACAGGTTATTACATAATGGCAGCAATTATGGAGTAACTAGAGCATTTTTTAGGATATATCCAAGCATGCTAATGTTCCACTATGGGATTCATTAACATAACATTATCAACACTTTCTAATGGGCAGGTTTACTTGTATCTATTTAGAGAATTAAAAAACCCTTAGCCAAGCCATTGGTTCCAGCATGTTTACTGCTCAACATACTGTACTTTGGACCCATAAGTTTAAACACAATAATTGAAAATACAATGTTGAGTTTTAGACTTACATCAAACACTTCCTTTCAAGCAACTGAGAATGTAAAACACAAAGGAAAAGGCATGAAACACATTTTTTGTATTGCTTCTCCCCAAACTCTCCACTCGGTTCAAAAAGCACTGGCAGACTATGGTAGCTGGACAGATGACACATTTGACAGCAGATATTTAAATGACCTGAGCCCTTTCATCAGTTTCAGATCCCATCTCTTTTCATTTATAAAACAGGTGGTTTTACGCACTGTCTGAGGAGGCCTCCTTGATGTTTCAACCACACAGAGCTATGTGCTCCAAGAGGGAGAGGAGAAGAGGGGTAAGGAGAGATGGGATATCTTATCCATGTTTTGTGCTGTAATTCACATCGTCAAATAAAGCGTCACCGCGGCCACAGTTCAGACCTGCGTAGGCTCTGTCCTAATCATCCCATCTGAACCCAAACCAGGTCCATGGTGCCCTGCTCTGGGGTCGGTGATTATCAGCACTGTACTATGTCCTAGAGAGGTCAACCTCTGCTCTCTGCTCTGGAGTTTGGAAAAGGTACACCCCAACAGTCCTCTTGCACTAAAGAAGATAATTCTCTGTAAAAAAAAAGGTAATACTACTATAATTCATTAATATACACAATTCATTAATTGTAACCAGTTCATGTATATAATTCAGTAAAGGTGAATTCAGACCCGAGTTACGCGTGTGTTAATGGAACTATATTCCAATGACCTTTTCTCTCTACAGGTATTCTGACATGGGGAAACATAAGCGCCAGCAAGGTATTTGTTTGAGGTGGAGATAAAAGAAATGGAGGTGTGGCAGAGGTGTGTCTACCATGAATAAAGTCAAGCAAACCTTTCGGTTCCAAGTGGAAAAAGCATCTGCTTTATTTATTCCGATAGAAATAACAGCATTCCCAATGCACTGTTATTTATAAATTGATAAGAGCTATTGATACGAGCAAGTATATGAGTAATCCGTTTGGATAAGGGGATTATAAATATAGGCTAAATTACAATTGTTTCAGATCTATTTTTACCTTATAATCACTGGAGATGAATGTAAAACCAGTCATATGGCAGGAAACTGAAAAGCATATCAACATAACACGTATTTCTGCCCCTTTCCCACAGTGAAGTATGAAATGCTGTGCCTTTATGTAGAATTTTAATTGTATGGTCTTATAACTTGCAGGGATTACATTTGGAGACGCAAGCCAAGTGGGATGACAAGGCAAAGAGTCGCGCTAAATGTAACCTTTGTGCTCTCTGGAATGTTTTAATCATGAACTTTTATTTAAATTATTTTTCCATGAAGTAGAATTCATGATTATCCGCTAAACATAAATAATGGTTAAAATCAAGAGTGTTTTTAAATCTACCCATGGGTTCTGATACAGAGACAAATATGCATGTTTTCATGGCTATCTTTCCATATTCTGAATGCATTCTCCATAGTCCGAATGCATTCTCCATAGTCTGCGTTCTAGTTCCAATTAAAGGTGCACCGTAATTAAAGGGATTGGTTTAGATAAATGAACAGAAAAAGGAATTTAACAAAAAGTCCCTGATTAAATTGGTATGCCACACAGTGGGTATTAATGTTGATGTTTTTGCAGAGGAACTCTTAGTCACACAATTTTAAATCTAACTAAGATCATTGAAATAATTTGCATGAAAACTTGCTCACCTGAAGAATGTCAAATCGATAGAATGAATGCTTTAATCTAATTGACATTGGTAAAGTTTTTGCTTCTTTCTCTGAGAAAATACTTTTAAATCCTTCTTTAAACCTCTAAAAGTCGAAGCACATCTTTAACACCCCTGGACACATCTTTAACCCCTTAGTTTTGTTGGCACAAAACTTACTCCCTACTTCCTTTCATTTGTATTGGTTACCTTCAGACGAGTCCCATGACACCATCGTGTTCGTGACCCCCCCCCCCCCCCCCCCTTTCTACAGTGGGGTCATATTAGTTTGTATCCCAAACGGTTCAGACACTACAAATAGAAGTTGGCACATCAGCTTTGCCGACTTCAGGCGAGTCCCCTGGGGCATGTGAGGGTCAGAGACCAAAACGGAGGACACCATTGTGTTCGTGAGAGTCTCATCTTCCCATAGAAAGTGTCAGTTCAGTTGCTACAGACTATTTAGTGAGAAGATACATTTCTGGGATGTCTCATGGTCTGACAAACACCACTGTAGCTCGGCCACCTTCCACCACAGATGCGGAAGGCCAACATAGACAATGTGGTGGATTGAGATGCAGCCCATGCAAAAAATGTCTCTAGCTTAAACTGAGGGACTTTGATAGAGGTGTTACTATTATGCTACTTAGATTGACACATGGGTGGATCAATAGACTCTTAAGGATTCTCCTCCCCTACACTGATTGAAGTGGATTTAACAGGTGACATCAATAAGGGATAATAGCTTCCACCTGGATTCACCTGGTCAGTCTATGTCATGGAAAGAGCAGGTGTTCTTAATACTACTTCTTAATATTTTCTATACTCAGTGTAAATCTACGCAATATTTCATGAACTTAAATCCGCCCGCCCGCGGATATAACCGTGGGGATTGCAGATTATGAGTAAAGCCACGCATCACTAGAACCAACACACTACATGTGTCTTAATGTTGTTTTCAAAATATGCCAATGTTGAAAGTGCTTCCTTTCCTACACATCAGTAACCTATGTGTAAGACAACATTTCTGATGTATATTTTAATTGCAGAGTGACCTATTATTAATTGGATAATATTGACATTCAGAAAAATTATTAATTCAGGAATAAATGATTGTGTGCTTTAGTTCAAAAGCCTTCAGGCCAATATACTCCAGAGGCATGGTCATATTTTCTGTGTATCTAGAATAAACCATAAATTAGCTGTTTAAACCCTATTCATTCCTCACATCCTCAATATTTTGCTGTCTGTTTCCTGAAATCAGACCACTCTCTATGTATGACGTATAATTTAGTGCTTTTAGTAGCCCCGATGATAGAGAATGTTAGACATTTTTAAATAAGAACAAAGTGGACTATCAGCACATGCAACACTGAGCCCTCACAAGAGGAGAAAAAGTAATGAAAGAGTTAACGAAATAAGTGAAATCAGATAAACCAACTCCAGGCTATAGGCCATTGCAAATTCCATAGAAGACTCAGTGGGTATTGCCACAGAAACGAGAGGGAAGAACACATTAACGGAGCCCTGCACAGTCTGCTGCACTCATCCCCCAAACTCGCAGTGTCGTGAAGAGAAGAGTGACGCCAATCTCCTGACCTCTCCCAGTGCTATTCAGAGCCAGCCCTGTCTGCCGTACCTGCCTTGCAGCAGTGACCCTCACTCTCCCCGCTGCCACCCATTCACCATCCTTTCACCCAGCATTATTAGCTCATTACTTTTTAAAGACTTCTCTTCTCCGAGGCCTCCATCCTTGGGCTGGCTGGAACTATGGGGGGTGGGCTTGGTACGCTCTATCTGCCTGATCATTGTCTGCCTATAGTTGTCTCTTAGGTTAAGAGGAGGAGGTGTGGGATGTAGGAGAGATGCAGAACGTTTGTATGTATTCTATTACTCGGAGCACTGTTTTATATTCCCCACAGGTTACACTCCTCTTTGTGCTGGCCAGGCTGACACACTTCATTAATACTTTATAGAGTCATTCTCCAGGAGAATACTATGTCTAAGTCAGGGGGTAGAACTCTGCTCTGCAAACTCCAATGCGGTTCAATTCATTCTTGGACCACAACATTTTGCTTCCTATTAGTGGTTGTCGTAATCAAGGCTGCCTTCATCTGTGGTCATCTTTGAATTGTTCAAAAGCAAAGCAGATATTCTGGCTGTGGTTTATGCTACTTTATTATGTCCAATATTGTCATTCAAAGCAATCAGTCCACCTAAAGAATAAAATCTTGGTCTTTTGACCATTCACATCAAATCTTTTCACATCAGATTTTTTCAGAGCTTATCTAATTAGTCAAAAGACGCCCCCCACCAATGATCTCAAACTGCTTTTGTAATACAGAATGAAATTAAACACAGACTTCCCCTTGCTTATCAGGAAACTCTTTGGTATGTTGTGGTGGACTGTCATTACAATTGCTTCACAGGAACCTGGTAAAATTATGTTTGTGGTGTAAATATTCACTGAATGGCTCTGAATTCACTGTCAACATGCAATCAAAGCTATGCTGTATAACCTTGTTTGGAGCTAACTAGTGCTCTCAAATCATACTAGTGGTTGTTGACATGAAGATGGGAGTTGTATTCATAACATTGCTAACTTAGCTAGCTAACATACATTTTGAGAAAACAAGTTATATTAAGTGGCTAGCTAGCTAGCGTTAGCAATATTTGGTGGTCAATGAGACTGAGAGCTAGCTAACCAATTGAGCCAGCAAACATTGTTACAAAAGTATAATTTTGGATTTAAAAAATACTCCATAAACAGGCTCTGCAGTTCAGGAATCAGAGTAGCAAGTACTCCTGGTGCAGGGTTAAATTATTTAGCCATTTAAACTCTGTTTTTGTCATAGCCCTCACTAGTGTTTATGCAATTTAAACATGAGCTTGTCCGAGGTGTCGGACTCGACGACAGTTGCTATCCATTGGAGCGCTGCGATTGGTTTCCCAACATTCTGGGTTTGGGCTTAGCGAAGGGTCAATTGAGCTGCCTGTGTAAACGCAGCCATAGTATCCTGAATGAAAACGTAATTGCTAATCATGTTTATCATTATTATGCTAAATGTTTTTGGAATTAATTGCCAAAACAACTCTCCCATCTCCTCTCCTGGATGACAGTTTTACATGTTTGTGTACAAATTGCACAGAACATCAGACACAGCTAGACTTTCTTTGAATTTAACTATTACTGTGAACAATAGAGTCACTGAACACATTCGGGCACTGAGAACAATTTCAGGGAATATTTGTACACATTTTTATTACCTCTGTCTGCTTTTAGCACAGTTAGCTACATTATCTAATTAGGCATTCTGCCTTAGAGATACACTGTAAGGTTGTAGTGAAAGTACTGTTTATCAACGCTAAATGCATGTAACAAAATACGCATAAATGAAATGGTATAATTTTCTGCATAATTGGAGCTGCTTGGAAGGAATTTGCTCAAACTTGAGGTTGATGATAGCTTTTAGATAGTTACTCAAATTAGGATATGTACATACTACCTCAATACTACCTCAATTGGGACAACCAACCAGTGCTCCCGCACATTGGCTAACAGGGCTATATGGATTGTGTCCCGCCACGCACCACCCACCACCCCCTCTTTTAAGCTACTGCTGCTCTCTGTTCATCATATATGCATAGTCACTTTAAACATATTTACATGTACATACTACCTCAATCAGCCTGACTAACCGGTGTCTGTATGTAGCCTCGCTACTTTTATAGCCTCGCTACTGTATATAACCTGTCTTTTTACTGTTGTTTTATTCCTTTACTTACCTATTGTTCACCTAATACCTTTTTTCACTATTGGTTAGAGCCTGTAAGTAAGAATTTCCCTGTGAGGTCTACCCCTGTTGTATTCGGCGCACGTGACAAATAAACTTTGATTTGATTTGATATACGTGGACCTTCATTTTTACCACAAGTAGAACATATCTCAACAAAATGTAATGTCCAATTCTCATGCACTAACCCAGTAATTAGACAACCCTCTTCTTCCTCCCCCTTGTTTCATTGTAAATGATTTTCAGTGAATCATTATGACAACATTTACTTCAATTACTAACCCAGGCACTGTCGCCTGTTGAGAAAAAGCCTTTAACTCGCTCTGCCTGCCATGTCACTCCATCTTTTACAGACATGCGTCAAATTTGAATGAAGTCACGTTGATTGGCGTTTCCCTTTGCTAGAGGAGAAACGAAAGGATAAGGGGTTCTGAGAAAAAGGTCTCTGCCTGTTTGCCTCACAGTGGCAAGAATCTGCCCCCAGGGAGAGAGCTTAATTTCGGGGAGAATCCCCCACCCGTCTGCCCACCACCTCCATCCTTCCATGCATGTCCAGAGCTGGAGGGGATGGAAGGGAGGGCACAGCTCCTGACAGACCTGAGCTACTGGAGCAGGAACCAGTCAGGGCTATTTTTACTGGCTATGCCCCCAGGGTTTCACTAAGCCCCTCCACAGTGTGTGTATGTGTGTGTGTGTGATCCTGAAGTTGACATGGTGTGGAAAGGAGAAACAATTCCACGTTGTACAGAGACAGAAGCAAAGAGATAATACAGGTTGGGCTTCTTTCACTGCCTGGCTTATGTGACCAAATACCATGTTGAAAACCTAATGGATGCTGCAATCATAGTAGGTTCTGGTATAGGGTACTGTACGCAGACATGGCAGTCTGGAGCCATGCATACCTCCGTGGGTAATTTATGTCTACCATTATATTTCATTACAAATACATTGAATGTGTGTCATGTGATTCTTTCTAAACTAATGAGATTTTACATTTTTGTTTGGGACATGTAATATCATGAATAATCTATGTAAGATTTCTTGATTAAACAAGAAATTGCGAGAGACGATAAATCAGAATATGACACTTTGACATCATAATCATAATTCCCCATGTATGCAAAGCATGTATTTAATGTGTTTCATTTTGTTGACAGTCTCTTAAATAGGTAGCATTAGAACATGATTTATGTAGAATGGTGCCATGATTGCTCCAGACAAACAGTCTCTTGAAAACACAGATTACATGATATTACTTACGATTTTTGAAGAGCCCTCTCAACCAAGAGCCCTGTTTTCACTTGAAGTACTGTAAACTGTACCTATTGATTGATGTGCACTTTGGCCAATTAATAAAGTTTGCTGGAAAACCATCTCCAAAACCATGGTACAGTAGGTAACGTGACAGCATTTAGCTGGATGGAGTATTGACGAAGAACTGATTTTATTTTATTTTTATTTCACCTTTATTTAACCAGGTAGGCTAGTTGAGAACAAGTTCTCATTTGCAACTGCGACCTGGCCAAGATAAAGCATAGCAGTTCGACACATACAACAGCACAGAGTTACACATGGAATAAACAAAACATACAGTCAACAATACAGTAGAAAAAAGAAAACAGAAAGTCTATATACAGTGAGTGAAAATGAGGTAAGATAAGGAGTTAAGGCAATAAATAGGCCATGGTTGTGAAGTAATTACAATATAGCAATTAAACACTGGAATGGTAGATGTGCAGAAGATGAATGTGCAGGTAGAGATACTGGGGTGCAAAGGAGCAAGAAAATAAATAAATACAGTATGGGGATGAGGCAGTTGGATGGGCTGTTTACAGGTGGGCTATGTACAGGTGCGGTGATCTGTAAGCTGCTCTGACACCTGGTGCTTAAAGCTAGTGAGGGAGATATGAGTCTCCAGCTTCAGTGATTTTTGCAGTTCGTTCTAGTCATTGGCAGCAGAGAACTGGAATGAAAGGCGGCCAAAGGAGGAATTGGCTTTGGGGGTGACCAGTGAGATATATAAGGCGGGGCTTTACCTAGCAGAGACTTGTAGATGACCTGGAGCCAGTGGGTTTGGCGACGAGTATGAAGCGAGGGCCAGCCAACAAGGGTGTACAGATCGCAGTGGTGGGTACTATATGGGGCTTTGGTGACAAAATGGATGGCACTGTGATAGACTACATCCAATTTGTTGAGTAGAGTGTTGAAGGCTATTTTATAAATGACATCGCCGAAGTCGAGGATTGGTAGGATGATCAGTTTTACGAAGGTATGTTTGGCAGCATGAGTGAAGGATGCTTTGTTGAGAAATAGGAAGCCAATTCTAGATTTAATTTTGGATTGGAGATGCTTAATGTGAGTCTAGAAGGAGAGTTTACAGTCTAACCAGACACCTAGCTATTTGTAGTTATCCACATATTCTAAGTCGGAGCTGTCCAGAGTAGGGATGCTGGACGGGCGGGCAGGTGCGGGCAGTGATCAGTTGAAGAGCATGAATTTAGTTTTACTTGCATTTAAGAGCAGTTGGAGGCCACGGAAGGAGAGTTGTATGGCATAGTGAATAGTACTGAATCAGTTTAAGACAGCTGACATGAATACCCTCAAATAAGTCATTTCTGATATAACTTGTCTGCTCACGGTTTCATTATTGTAGACACACTTCAACAAAGAACCATGCCTTTCATGTAACAACACAATTTAGAGTCGATCAAATGGCACCATTTTTTGTTGTTGTTCCGAGTCTCTCTCAGAAGAAAAAAGGATGTGAGGAAATGATTTCTCTGGAGTACTTGTTCTCCATGAGGTTTCTGTCACTGAAACTCACTGCTGTAAATACACTGGGTGAGGGAGAGTGCTCTCTGACAGGTCAGCTCTATCCTGGAACTGCTTTTCTACTGTTATTAAAAGGTTGTCTCCTAGAAACGGGAATGTGTTTCCAGTTTTCTCAAAGTCTGTGCAGTAGAAAATGGATTCTGGGAAACTTTGTTAAACCCACCCATCAATAACCCAGTGTCTGTCAAGCAAAGAGATGCAACGTCTCTAATAGAATATAGACACATGCTGTAACATCAACCCTGACTGCCCTCTGTGGCTAACGCGCCAATGTGTTCACAAGCCTTAATGTGCTGACATTTTTGTCATAGTTTTATTGCTCAGTGTATGATGTTGGTGTCATACTTTATCAATACAATGACACTGACTGAGTATCTCCAGTTTCTCACTATCAACATTTACTACACCTGGAGGAGAGGGAAAACATGAGAGCCAGAGCACAAGACCTTGGGATTATAACCCACTGGGCACACACTGGTTGAATCAACGTTGCTTCCACATAATTTCAATTAAATTACGTTATGGAATAGATGTTGAATTGACATCTGTGCCCAGTGGGAAGGTTCTATCTGCGCAAAGCATAGTTCTGAGATACTGAGCATCACATTTTACAAATCCCAGATCTCAGAACTGTTTTGTAGTGAATTTTGGGGTGCAATTGCGGATAGAAATTTACGGCTCTGAAATGTCAATCTGGGTTCAGCCATAAGGTCCTATCTGACACAGAATGTTATAATTATTTAAATAGAAAAGTCGTCCTTAAAGAGAAGTCGTCCTCTTTCATGACTCAGTAAGTATATCATCAAACATACAATTGTTTTTTGATTGACAACTCAGCATTGTGTGATTGGATTGCAGATAGAACCAAGTTAAAATGTGTTTTCACAGATAGAACTTTCCGATTTGACCCTTTTTTTCAACGTAAATCTGACATACAGTATCTCACATGTAAAGGACCCCCTAAAGGACTCATTTTTGAGCAAATGATCAGATATTAGATGTGTATTAAAATGTGTAATGATCATGCTGTGTAGTTAGCTTATTGATATGCCACACTTGTTAGGTGGATGGATTATCTTGGCATGTCTTCTTCTTTCATGACTCAATAAGTATATCACCATACATACAATTATTTTGATTGACAACAGCATTGTGTGATTGGATTTCAGATAGAATTTTAAATTGTTAAGATGCAAGAGGCCATTACAATATACAGGGGCAGTCCATGACAGAGACTGGCTAGGAACAATCCCATTCACACTTCATTTTCATGTCTTGTACTATTTTTTTGCACTGAAAGTCATTGCAGAAACATACTACTTCTTACTTACATCATAGACAATTAGCCCACATTGATGGTTATCTAACAACAGCAGTCAATTGGTTAAAACATTATATATGTTTTATTGATATAACACTTGAGCAAACATCAATTTACATCGTTAATTAAACATCATTACAATGCTACCATGTCTATTGCGGATAGAGTGATTATCCCCCTAAAATGACATTTAAACATGTTGTGCATAACTTTGCTGATGAAACAGACATCACAAGATACATTTGGCCATGCAGGCTATAAGTAACAAGATAATTATAGATGTACACTGAATAAAAATGCATTGAGTAAATTATTTTATTTGAGGGAATCTTTAGAAATATAACCAATGGTATAGTAAAATGAGATCACCTGGCAGTTGGTCACAACTCAACTCAGCAGGCAACGCCTTTGCCGATGTGCCTTTGCTCTCTGGTTATGCATACAGCAAGATCATGGGGGAGAGGAAAATTACATTGCATAATATATATTTTTGTTCACCCTCATTTTTAAGTAGTAGGGGGTTGGATATCGATTGTGTGGGGTGTGGATGTTAAACTTAGTGATGATTTTCCCTCTGTGTCCTGACACTCTTTACCCTGTGCTGTCACACACTGATCGGTTTCACCTGTCTTCGTGCTTGTCTCCACCCCCCTCCAGGTGTCGCCCATCTTCCCCATTATTCCCTGAGCATTTATACCTGTGTTCTCTGTTTGTCTGTTGCCAGTTCATCTTGTCTTGTCAGGTCTTACCAGTGTGCTTTCCTGTTTTCCTGTTTGTTTCCTAGTCTTCCCGGTTCTGACCATTCTGCCTGACCTGACCCCGAGCCTGCCTGCCGTCCTGTACCTACCTGAATCTGACCTGATTATGAACCTCTGCCTGTCCTCGGCCTGCCCTTTGCCCCGTGTTATAATAAATTATTGAGAATTGTACTACCTGCTTATACTGTAAGATATGGTGGTAGAGTTTGAACTTATGTGGCTATTTTGCTTCCACTAGTCCTGGGGCCTGCAATAAAATAAATTGTTTACCTTTGACGATTTTCCTCTGTTTGCAATCCCAATGCTCATTGTTACACAATGAATGGTCTTTAATTTGATAAAATCCATTTTTATAGCCTAACACGAAACATTTTGCGAACCGCTTGTGTCGTGAATTCCGTCTCATTCTATTTTTGACGACGCATTTGATGTAAATACACACACTAAACGTGACTTTTCCAGTCATGTTTGGTTTCATTGCAATCAACTGGTTTGTTTGTAACACAACCAAACCTGATGGGTTATTTCGCGGGACGTATTGACTGAAAGAAACCGATTTGAAGACAACAAGTAATGACATTATTGTGCACCAATGATATGACCGCTGTTTCGTTGATTGACTGTATTTTAACCCAATGACCACTGATCGTCTTGAAATCTAGCTGGGTAGATAGCCAATGAGCTGAGGTAAACGGCAATATGTAATGTTTATGTGTTGGAAGACCAACCCATGTAGTAAACTCCGGTGTAAAGAGGGTCATTCGCCATTGAAGATTCATACCGGAAGGAGCCACACGTTACGCACAGCATTGTTTTGGTAAAGCGCATCTTCAGCTGTTTATATATCAATCAGTATGGCGACTAAGTCAAGGAAAGCTAAATCTAAGTCTAGATATACAGATGTACACACAATTTTAGAATAAATTGAACGGGAAAGTGAGACAGAGATTGTTGGAGGATGATTCATTTAGCGATTCCCAAATGGAGGAATATTTTTTGAATGGAGAGGACATTGTTTCGGACTGGTAAGTTCTTCTCATGCTAATGCCGTTGATTGAAATTAATAATTTAAAATATTATTTGTGATTTTTTTCAATTTTAGTAGCAATATATAGAAATGTAATGTAATGAAATGTGAGATGTGTGTGTCTGCCGCCCCACCCCACTCCCACATGAAATAGCCTATTTGAGGCTGTTGAGGGGAGGGCAAGCCCACAACAATGGCCAAAGTGAAATGGAGAGAGTAGATCCAGCTGGTCAGTTGTAATATAATAAAGACAGTAGATCTAGCTGGTCTGTCATAATATAAATGAGACAGTAGATCTAGCAGGTCTATAATAATATATTCAACCTTATGTTCCCTGTACTCTATATACTGTATATCTGTTTATTATACCTGTTGATACAGGGCTCATATGTGAAACTATTCTAACTGAACATTTTCTTTCACAGTGACACTGACTCCAAATGGGAGCCCCCAGTGCCACGGTGTCCATCCCCCACTGAAGCTGGTTCATCCAGCTCCTGCCTCAAGTGGTGTTCATCTGCCCAAATTTATTTCTGCAGGCATGGATGTGCCTCAGGGCCAAAAGGGCACAGCATGGAGGCATCGCTGTGTTCTTTGCTAAATGAAGTCCCCCATCACCTGCACCACATGCTTGGTGACGCTCTGCTTTACAGCAGAAAGAGACTGCTATTGCACCTGGCATCAGCAGCACAATATTGTGTAGAGGACTGAGGGTCTTCCAAATATTGAAAGTGTTATTTTGTAAATGTATATTTTTCTTTTCATGTTTTTTCTCAAATTTTTTTTTTTTTGGGGGGGGGGGGGGGGGGGGGGGTGTTAGAATACCATATTGATTGGTATTTTGTATATAGTTATTCCATTCAAAATGTATAACTTCACCAATTTGGCCACTTGGGTACATTTGGGCTACTTGAGTGGGACACCTGGGTGACTTCATGATAAATGTCATGTAGCACACTCATTTTGGAAGTTATCATTCTGAAACTTTGTACAAGTACTGTTTCCCTCTTATGTTTTTCACTGAAATTGTCCCCATCAACCTATCCTATGTTTGTTTTGTCTTGTTCATTTTAAAGATGATGATACAAAAATAACAATAAAAAAACGTATGGCTTTTTCATTGTATTATCTAAACCAGATCTATTGTGTTATATTCTCCTACATTCAATTCACATTTACACAAACTTCAGAGTGTTTTCTTTCAAATGAAACCAATAATATGCATATCATTGGTCCTGGGCCTGAGCTACAGGCAGTTAGATTTGAGTTTGTCTTCAGGCGGAAATTGAAAAAAGTAGTGGGGTAGCTGTAAGAGGATTTAAGGTCAACGGCATCTTGAACTTTACCCAATTCCAGGTAATTTTAGCCAAACACCTGGTTGCCTCTGCCCGGAGCAGAGGCAAAGCCACAGCAGGGCCAGGCTGGGCAGAAACACTGCAAGATTCAACACTGGCCCACCCAGTTATTTAAAATATATTTTAATGAAATAAATACATTTGATTCCTTGGAAATAATTGGTTATATAGCAATCATATGGTACCACTACCCCCTCCCCCAAATTGTTTTGACCCTCTGTAATTCTTTGCTAATGCAAACTAGCATTAGCTAACTAGTTACAAGTTATGGAGAAACAAAGTTCACCTTTCAAAACACAAAACAACTGCTCCACTACCTCCATCGGCCGAGCCCAATCCGCCATGAGGAGGTCAGCATGTCTACTGCTTTGACTTCCATATCCCAGCTTGCTCATCATCGACCGGCCCCAACTCATCATGGTGAGCATGTCATCATGAGTCCACCTGCGGAATTGTCTGCAGTTCTGCAGGTGGACCCATGCAACCAAAAAATGCGAGTGTTCACCACTACAGTGATCAATGGAAAATTGTGTTGTTTCTCATGGAAGTGGTATGGGGATGCTGTTTTCTCTAAAATGTGTAGAGATTTCCCCGAGGCCACTATGGAAGGCTCATTTATTAGAGACTGGAAGCAGTTTCCAGAGGCATGCTTTAAGCACCAGGGTAGCAAACCCCACTAATTTGCACTGGATACAGTGCAAGCCATAGTAATCAAAGCCTGGGTAATGTTTTAAATCAACTTAACCGTGAGGCCATGGACTATTCATTTGTAGGGAGGTATCGTGATCATGTCAAAGTGGTTCTGGACATTGTTATGCGCTAAACCAGACATAACACTACAGTACGTGGACCAGTGGCGGTCGGTGCCGTTTAAGATGAGGGGGGACGATCATTAGTCCAACAGTTGCAAACAATAGTGTTTTTACTGGACAAATCCAAGTATGTTTATCCCCGTTTTGTTCTGTTTGCTTCCATTTAAGAACCATTTTAACAGAATCGGCGTAATGAATACACATATGATCACACGCAAACACAGTACACTTTCATAGCAGCCACATACAAACAGCATGATCCCTTTGATCATTGGATAATTCCTTCTCACATTTATGCACCATCCTCCTGTCACCTTTTCCCTTCACTTGTGGACTTCAGTGCACAACACATCAGCTTTCTGTGACCAGGTGAAAAAACATTTCCAAGCCAAACCTTCATATCATTACCGCTAAACACTACACACAGCTTCATCATTGTCAACATATTAGCTAATATCAAGTCAACATAGATACTAGAACTAACGCCTTAGTAAACTCTCTACAATCATGCAGTACAGTGTACAGTTAACAAGCAGTTTAGCAGTTACACCGGTGGGCTCCGGTGGCAACAAATTAACAACACCAAAAGATTACCTTGACTTGGAAGAGTTCCAGTGTTGTATAGCCATAGCCAGCTAGCTAACATAGCATCCCTCTTTGTTTGAACAGTGTGTTTGAGTAGGCTAAACTAGCTAGCTGCATTTGCTAGCTAAGTAAGTGAAAGTGAAAAAAAATATGAAATATGGCTAGCTCTCTCTGTCAAGAGAGAATATAGCTAGCTCTCTCTGTCACTCTCTCTCTTGCTTCTCCTTCATTTTTGAAGAAATTAATTTGTTAAAAACTGTTCAACTATTGTCTTTCTCTGTTTTTTTTTTTTTTTTTTTTTTTAACTCTGTTTATTAAGTTTTGAACATACACACACACAGACAAGACAAAGCAATATAAATAATACACTCAACTAGAAAAAAAAAATACGAAAAAAAAAAAAGCTTTTAAAAAGCTTTAAAGAAACCATACTTTAGACAAGTTAAACACACCAGGCAGAAGGCTACAGAGGTTAAAGGGCAATCTATAGTACAGGGACAGAGCAAACACCTCACCATTGTTCCTGTAAGCAGTCAAGGGATAAGGGTGGAGAAATGCAACCACTCACAGAGAGTCATGGCCACAGACCGACCATCCACTGGACAAAAAAAAAGTTTACAATGCTTTAAAATAAAAAATGATTATTCATGTAGGCGTGAACAAAATGTAAAAATAACTGGGAAAAACAAGCTCACACTTCAGTCTCTGCCTGGGCAAGATGAACAAGGCATCTGCGGACCACAATCAATAAGCACATGGACCTTAATACCCCCCCAGCAAAAACACAGAGAGAAGCTCCCCCAACCCTTAAGTCACAGACTTATTTTAGTATTAATTGGGATGCCATCAGAGGATGGACTGTTTAAAGTAAGACCGGAATGGAGCCCAAGCCTCATCAAACAGTTTGGGGTTACCACGTGAATTGAATTTAATTTTTTCTAGTTTCAGAGAGCACAACACATCCCTCACCCAATATTTATACGATGGGGGAGCTGCCATCTTCCAGTTCTGTAGTATTAGCCGTCTAGCTAAAAGAGTTGTATAAGCAACAGTGTCCGACTGGATTCTTGATAGGGGGGTACCCATGGGCAGTACTCCAAAAAGGGCTGTAAGGGGAGACGGATCTATAACAGTGTCATATATATCAGAGAAACATTTAAATATTAATTCCCAGAAACCTGACAGTTTATGACAGCCCCAAAACATATGCAACAGTGTGGCTGGTTCCACCTTACATCTGACACAGGTAGGATCAAAATCAGAGAATATTCTTCCAAGTTTGGCCCCCGACCAGTGGATACGGTGAACCACCTTGAATTGAATGAGGCTGTGTCTAGTGCTAAAAGAGGACGAGTGTACCCTGCGCAGCACAGATTCCCAGGCGTCTTCCCCAAGTTCCTTCCCCAAATCCTTTTCCCATCGAGTCTTTAAAGGCACCAGAGAAGGGTTCTGTAAGTCATGAATGATTGCATATACATCTGAAATTGCGCCTCTAGGAAGCTTGTTCAGCTCCAAGATGCTCTCTATAGCAGTATTCGCAGGCCTATTGGGAAATACAGGTGTATTAGCCCTGACAAAGTTTCTAGTCTGGAGATAGCGGAAAAAGTGGGATTGGGGGAGATTGAACTTTTCCTGCAGCTGAGAAAAAGAGGCAAATGTATCATCAAAGAATAATTGGGCTAGCGAGGAAAGGCCTAGTGAGTGCCAAATGCCAAAAGCCCCATCATTCAAAGATGGAGGAAATAAAATGTTCTGATTGATTGGGCCTGATAGAGAAAAGCCTCGGAGGCTAAAGGCTAAACGGAACTGATTCCAAATTTTAAGAGACTGCTTTACAATTGGGTTGGCACACCTTTTGCCTAGGGACACTGGGAGAGACGAGCACAGCACAGAAGAAAGTGCTGCAGGTTTACACGATTCAGACTCCATCTGGGCCCAGAGTGGTCTAGGGCCAGTAGGATCAGTCTGCAGCCAGTACAGAACGGCTCTGAAATTTGCAGCCCAGTAGTATGTCTGAAAATTTGGTAAAGCTAAACCCCCCAATGACCTAGGCTTCTGTAAATGTTTTCTACCAATCCGTGGTACCTTGCCATTCCAAATAAAATGCATGAATGTTTGATCCAGTGAAATAAAAAAAGATTTTGGAATAAAAATGGGTAAACATTGAAATAAATATAAAAATTTGGGCAACACATTCATTTTAATGACATTAATCCTTCCGATAAGAGAAAGGGGTAGCGAATTCCAAAAAGTAAAAGATTGTTTCAATCTGTCTGCTAGAGCAACAAAGTTTTCCTGAAACAAATTTGAATATTTCCTTGTCACTTTTACTCCCAAGTAAGTGAATTGATCCCGGACAATCCTAAACTGAGAACTTGTGAAAGAGCACTTTAAAGCAGCCTTGTTTACCGGAAAGAGCTCACTCTTGCCTAGATTCAGCTTGTACCCTGAGATTGATCCAAACTTTTTAAGAACAGATAGGGCACGTGGCAATGAGGTATCGGGGTTGGAGATAAACAAAAGGAGGTCGTCAGCATATAGCGAGACTTTCTGCTCTAAGCCCGCCCTGATTATGCCTTGAATGGCATCATTAGAGCGTAGTGCAATGGCGAGAGGCTCGATTGCCAAAGCAAACAACAAGGGGGAGAGTGGGCAACCCTGTCTGGATCCGCGGTGCAAGGGAAAATAGTCAGAGGACAAGTTATTGGTCCGTACCGAAGCCATGGGGGAAAAATAAAGAATCTTTATCCACGCAATGAATTTGGGGCCAAAGCCAAATCTATAAAGGGCAGCTGTTAGGTAATCCCACTCAACGCGGTCAAACGCTTTTTCGGCATCAAGTGAGACCACCACCTCCGGGTCCTCCGACGCTGGGGAGTACAGTATATTCATAAGGCGCCTAATATTGAAAAATAAATGCCTATTTCTCACAAAGCCAGTCTGGTCAGAGTGTATTACTTGGTGCAGCAAGCCTTCCAAACGGATGGCTAAGAGCTTAGCTAGGATTTTGTAATCACAGTTTAAAAGCGAGATTGGGCGATAGGATCCACATTCCAGGGGGTCTTTGTTTTTCTTTAGTAGTAATGAAATTGAAGCCTGATAAAGACTAGGCGGCAGCTTTGAAGTATTGAGGCACTCTGCAAATAGTCGGGACAAGAATGGGCAAAGCAGACCAGAAAACGTCCTGTAAAATTCGGTTGGAAAACCGTCCGGACCCGGTGATTTACCACTTTTCATTGCGGACACTGCTGTTGCAATCTCCTCAAGCGTAAATTCTTCTTCTAGACAGTCATGGGAGCCTGTATCAATTGAAGGCATATTCAAGCCATTAAAGAAGGAGTCAATCAGCGAAGGGTCTTGAGGGGATTCAGAGGTGTATAGCGCAGAGTAAAATTGTTTAAATTGATCATTGATCTCTTTATGTATAACTGTGGTGGCACCAGACGGGGTCCTTATTTGTGGGATTAAACGTGAGGCCTCGGATTTACGGATCTGATGTGCAAGGAGTTTACTGGCCTTGTCGCCTTGTTCATAGACTTTGTATCGAGCTCGCAAGAGTAACTGTTCAGCTTGCCTGGTAGAAAGCTCATCAAATTCAGATTGGAGTAGTTGGCGCTCTTTATGCAGATCAGAGGAAGGATCCGTAGCATACCTCTCATCCAATGTGGCTATGGACTCGCTCAGGTCCCGAAGTCGCTGGGAGCGAACTCTGTTTTGGTTGGCTGTATAAGAAATAATTTGGCCACGTAGGTATGCTTTGAGAGACTCCCATATGGTAGAGCAGGACATACCTGGTGTTGAATTAGTTTCAAGGAATAAGGTAATTTCAGAAGAAATGAAATTAACAAACTCCTTATCTGAGAGTAAAATGGGGTTGAGACGCCATTGATAACACCTAGGAGGTCGCTGGGGAAACTCTAGGTCAAGCACTAATGGTGAATGGTCAGAGATAACAATACTCTCGTAAGTACACTGCCGAAGGTTAGGCAGAAGTTTTTTGTCCAAAAAGAAGTAATCAATCCGGGAGTATGTTTGATGAACATGAGAATAAAAGGAATACTGTCTATCTGTAGGATGTAGGAAACGCCAGGCCTCAAACATAGCATATTTCTGAAGAAAGGATTGAATAAGTAGGGCACATTTAGATGGGCCTGTATTTGTTTGTGAGGACTTGTCAAGAACTGGGGACATTTTACAGTTGAAATCCCCCCCTAAAATCAACAAATGAGAATCTAAATTGGGAATAGCAGACAGAAAGGAAGAAATGAAACTTGTGTCATCCCAATTGGGAGCATAAACACTAGCCAAAACAAGAGGGGTAGAAAACAGTTCACCGGTTACTATGACGTATCGTCCCTTAGGATCAGCAATAACCTCAGAAGCTACAAAGGGAGTAGCTTTATCAACCAGAATAGCAGCACCTCTTGATTTACTATGAAAGTTTGAGTGGAACACTTGACCAACCCAGTCTTTACGCATCCTAAAATGCTCACCAGTCCTCAAGTGAGTCTCTTGTAGAAATGCAATATTTGCATTCAAACCCTTTAAGTGTGTCAACACCCTCTTACGCTTCACCGGGTTGTTAACCCCCTTGGTATTCCAAGAAATGTACTTGATCGTATTATTTCGGCCCCTCTGGGCATTCCCGTTATTCAACCCTGTCATCAGAGCATAGAATGGAAAAGCAATGAGCGCCCAAAACCCCCAGAATAACTTGTCTCAGAGTAATAATGTACGGTGGTAAATGTTTGGAAAAAGTACAGAAAAAAAAACTAAAAAGACAGAATGACAACATTAGAACTGAACAATTCAACCTGCCCCCCCACCCCCTCCCCCCATCCCAGACAATACCTCCCCAAACGAGGTACAAGCCTAAATAGAACATGTTCTCTTCGCACAGTATGTCTGTGAGAGTGCGGTCTTAAACCTAAACCCACAGTCCCGCTCTTTAAAGTCGCGTTTTGTTAGTGGATCAAGCAGCAAAAAGAAAGATTTGTATGTATTTTTTCCAAATAAAAAAAAGGCGAATCCCCTGTGCAAACGGAATGACAAAAGCACCACTTGTAGATGTATATAATTGCATTCCCCGTCTTATAACAGGCATTGAGAGAGAAAATAAATAAAATGTATAAAGGCTCTCAGCCAAAAATCTAATTTGAAGTAAGGAAATCGTAGTAAGACAATAAAAAATAATAGTAATTATAATAGTAGTCTAATTGAAGCTGAGACAGCTTACAACCAATCCCAGAAAACTACGTCTGCGCAACGTTGAACGCTTGCTGGGCTTAAATGACGCTCAAAACTTTTAAAATTAAAGTGAGGCCCCAGAAACCGTGTAGCCTCGGGAGACATTTACTGTTTACTGGGTCAATGCAAACGGATGCAGTAAACAAATAACCAAAAATATTTTGAGTCACTGAGACAATGTGTAAACAAACTAAATAGGTGAGGGAGAGAAGGCACGCACCCTAGATGATCAAAACATTAGATCACATCAAATAAGCCTGAATAGTTTCACCAACTATACAAGACTAGCCTGTTATATCTGAACATAATTGTACCACAGGTGGGGTACTTACTATCCACAGTTCGCAAGCAACAGTTGCTAAACTGTGAGCATATTCAAGACTTCTTGATATGACGTTGAATGTGAGCCATAGCCTCCTCCGGAGATTCAAACGTGTGGTCTTTACCCTCATGAGATATCCATAAACGGGCCGGGAATCGCAGCCCATACTTCACACTTGGATGGTCCCGAAGTACTCGTTTGGCCTGTCCGAAAGCTGCGCGCTGCCTGGAAACAGTGGGGGAGTAGTCCTGGTATATGGAAAAGCTCTGTCCTTGAAAGCTCAGAGTGGTATTGCGGGCTCGTCGGAGGATCTCCATCTTCTCATGAAAAAAGTGCACTCGAAGAATTATGTCACGGGGCCTCTCCCCATCCCGGGGCTTTGGGCGCAGCGACCGGTGGGCTCGATCAATCAGGGGCTTTTCATCTAAGGCAAGAACATCCTTCAGCAGCCCTGAAACGAAATCCGTGGCGCGATGCATTTCCGCGGACTCTGGGACTGATACAAGCCTCAGATTATTACGGCGCGAGAATCCCTCTAAACTCACACAGCTCTCCCTCACCTTTTTCAAATCCGCAGCTAGGCGTTTAACTTCAGCCTCCAGGGATGTAGTTAAGTCGGAGACATTAGTAGCGGAGGCCTCCAGTGCTGCAATCGTTGTAGTGTGTGACGCAGTTGTTGTTTTGAGTGATGTAATTGCCGGCACAGTCTCGTTCCGCAGGATGGTTAAATCTGCTTTTAAAGTATCAGAAACCTCCTGTATTCTGGCCTCAATCGTAGCAACCACCTGTGTTTTCATTTCAACTATCTCAGAGCGTAATAGTTTGATGGCCTCGAGAATGTTCATTTCAGCGCCGCCAGTCCAAGCCGCGCCCCCGGGTAAAGTGTGCGTCCCCGGGCCCTCAGACTCAGGAGAGGGCGGTGATGAGAGCGGGTCTTGTAGGCCGGGTTTTCTCAGAGTCATGTTCTTGGCCTTATGTTTGGTCGACATGCTGACATTCGGAAGCAAAGTAGTCTTGGTTTTTACGGAAAGGGATCACCAAATTAATATTTGAAAATAAATACGGTTTTGCTGCAGAATTCACATAAACTTTAAGAATACCACGGGAGCAAACGGAAAACACGTCAGTCGCACATGGCGTCCCCTACCATCCCCCTTCTTTCTCTGTTTTTTAGTCCACTACTAACCCCATTTTATGCACTGCAGTGCTAGCTAGCTGTAGCTTATTCTTTCAGCATTAGATTCATTATCTTTTTCTTTGATTGGGTGGACATGTCAGTTCATGCTATAAGATCTCTGATACGTTGGAGGACCTCATCCGGAAGTCATAATTACTGTGTAAGTAGACGGAGAGCAGATGAGAACCATGAGCCTCCCAGGTTTTGTACTGAAGTCATGTACCCAGAAGGGGATGAAAACTAGCTGTTCTCCGGCTACACCATGGTGCTACCCTACAGAGTGCTGTTGAGGCTACTGTAGACCTTCATTGCAAAACAATGTGTTTTAATCGTTTATTTGGTGACCTGACTATACTTAGTATAGTTTTATCTAAAAAGGGTAACTTTTTGAATGTTTCATTATTTTGATTCTTTTGAAATTCTCTGAGGAGAATGGTCCTCCCCTTCCTCCTCTGAGGAGCCTCCACTGATGTGGACATAGGAAGAGTAAAGAGGCCCTTAATAATCTATCCAAATAAGATCCACAAATTCTAAATTGTCTGACTGAACTGCACCCAGGCCAATCAATATTGAATATTTATGCACAGAAACAACAGGTTGTTAGCAAGTTAATTTTGTGATATTGACACAGATATTATAGTTAGAAAAACAAGTCAGGAATTTTAAAGAAAGGCCGTCGACGGCCGCTATGGGTTCTAAAGGGTTTTAAATATGTCTGGGTATTTTTTCTGGAAAATGTTGGCCCAACCACTTTTATTTATGCCCAGACACACAGCAATTTCTGCCTGTCGTTCGCCAGGAGACTGAAACGTGGCTGCAAGTTGATCTTCCAGCAAGACAATATAACCCCAAGCACACATCAAAATCCTCAAAGAAATGGTAAATTGGCCACAAAATCAACATTGCAATGGCCATCTCAGTCTCCGGACTTTGAAAACCCATTGAAAATCTGTGCTTTGAACTGAAGAGGGCAGTCCATAAGCTCAGGCAACGGATATCAAGGATCTGGAAGGAATCTGTATGGAGGTAGGGCCTAAGATCCCTCCTAATGTGTTCACCAATCATAAAACATTTCAGAAAAAGGCTCAGTGCCATTATCCTTACAAGGTTAAGTATTGAAACGTATTGAAAACAGAGGTGTCAATAATTTTGAGCCCTACCTTTTTTATTTTTAAAAAAGTATAAAATGATTTTTTGGAGCATACAATATAGGTCAGTACTTGAATTATTTATTTTATACAGTCAATTTTTATCTTTATCAAGGGTTTTAATATTTTCGGACTCAACCCTTTGTCCCCAAGGCACATGAGACCACTGTGGAGACTTTATCTCCTAGAATAAATAGTATGTGTGTGTGGAGATCTTGGTGGAGAGAACTGTGAAAACAACCAATGTGTGGCTTGTCAGAAGAGGTCAAAGTATTGGGGGAGTATTCAACTACAGTGAGTCACAACAGTGAGTGGGTCCAAGTTATCATTACTCAGTAGCAACAGTAGTCACCATGCAGGATTGCTGTTATTCTCCACTAATATGCCTCTGTGGGAAAATGTGTACCCTGGTCTCTGCCTAATTGACATCTTAACCAGAATGAAATGCTAGGTAAACATCATTTTGGATTCCGTATAGTTTGTCATTTTTTAAGAGAAGGCAAGTGCTTTGACATCAATATTTTATGTAAGCCTCCAGTTTGCTTACTTTCATCTGGGCTCCCATCTGCGTTTTTACGCCAATCTCTATGTGATAGACAAATAGGTTATAGTACATGCAGTGATTTACACTCCACATACCCCGTAGCTAGTGTTTAGAGAGATTGAGTTGTTTGTGTGTGTGTGTGTGTGTGTGTGTGTGTGTGTGTGTGTGTGTGTCTGTGTTTCATGGCTGTTAAGTGCATGCACATTCGTCCAGCTGGGTTCCACTTTAGATGACCCTTATGTGGTAAAGTAACATTGTTTTTAACACTGTTAAATAGCACTCACAGCTGTAATAGGCACATACTAAGGTATGTATTGTCGTGTTTAATTTGTAAAGTGTCGCCTTAATATAGTTTTTTTTTTACATCAAATGTGTACGTATTGTGTGATCTAAAAACTGTAGGCATTCACTATATGAAGGAACAGGTTATGATTCGAGCTCTGATTGAGCCAATGCTACAGGAGAGCATAGTGCCCCAGAAATGTGAAGAGGCGGCAGGGCTTCCAGGCCAGGTGCATATTGGCCAAGATGAATTACCATAATAACAGAGATTGCCTTCATTTTTCAACAAATCACTAGGTAACGGGTGGCCTAATTCTCTTCATCCAGTTGTAAAATCATGTATTTAAAAAATGTTTAAAACGACAACTTTTGAAACTTGGACATATGCCCAGCTGAACCACCCGGTGTCTCTTCAGCGGTTGAACTTTGTTGCCATGAATAATAAATGGACACAACAGACTCACTTATAACCTTGAGGGGAAAGGGATGGGGTAAATATACTCCCAAGGAATTAGTTGTGGAGTAAAATATAGCTCCTTCTCTACCATGGTTTATGTAACACATATTTTGCCACCCCCATGCACTTAAATTATTAATGCCCTGCTTTTAAGACTTAGCCTAGTTAAGTTATGACTATGCTGAGCCCTGTGGAATGCAGCAGATGCTGAAGGTGTTGAATAGAGCTCTCTGATTTTCCACCATATCCCATTTCTTTGTCATCTTTTTCTCATAATCCTTTCTCCCATACCCATTTATACAACAGTTTGTTTATTCATTAGTTTGAAGCAATTTCTCCTCCAATATTGACTTATTATTGTTGTGGCAAGCATGGCATGTTTTTCTTCGTTGACCACTACACCAGATGCTGCCTGAGGGATGTCTTTCTTCCTCTGCTTTGTTTATTTGCTTCAATTCTAATTCCTGTCAGTTTCTTAGTCATTTTCTTCGGAAATATCATTTTCCGCATTGCCTTCAAAATGTTAAAATATTCATGGGTATGCTTGGAATTCACTTTTTTTGGGATAAAGGACAACTGTTTGCTATTTCAGTTCAGTTAGCTGTTGTATTGTTTGTCTGTGGCATGTACTGTTACAAAGAGCAAAGGATTTGATTTCTGGATAAACAAATGGAAAAGGGGTCTTAGAAAACATCAACCAGAAAAGTCTTAAAAGGTATCAGAAATACATCAAAACACAATAATGTTGACGTAAAGACCCCTGCCAAATAATATCAACACGTATACAGTTGAAGTTAGATGTTTACATACACCTTAGCCCAATACATTTAAACTCAGTTTTTCACAATTCCTGACACTTAATCCGAGTAAAAATTCCTTGTCTTAGGTCAGTTAGGATCCCCACTTTATTTTAATAATGTGAAATGTCAGAATAATAGTAGAGAGAATGGTTTATTTCAGATTTTATTTCTTTCATCACATTCCCAGTGGGTCAGAAGTTTACATACACTCAATTAGTATTTGGTAGCATTACCTTTAAATTGTTTAACTTGGGTCAAACGTTTTGGGTAGCTTTCCATAAGCTTCCCACAATAAGTTAGGTGCATTTTGGCCCATTCCTCCTGACAGAGCTGGTGTAACTGAGTCAGGATTGTAGGCCTCCTTGCTCGCACATGCTTTTTCAGTTCTGCCCACAAATTTTCTAGAGGATTGAGGTCAGGGCTTGGTGATGGCCACTCCAATACCTTGACTTTGTTGGCCTTAAGGCATTTTGCCACAACTTTGGAGTATGCTTGTGGTCATTGTCCATTTAGAAGAACCATTTGCGACCAAGCTTTCTGATGCTTTCTGACTGATGTTTTGAGATATTGCTTCAATATATCCACATCATTTTCCTGCCTCATGATGGCATCTATTTTGTGAAGGGCACCAGTCCCTCCTGCAGCAAAGCACCCCCAGAACATGATGCTGCCACCCAAGCATTTGGCTTGCAAGCCTCCCTCTTTTTCTTCCAAACATAACAATGGTCATTATGGCCCAACATGTTACGGTGCGTGAATGAGGACCCAAAAGCGAATCAACTTAAACAGAGCTTCTTTAATTACCAAACATAGGTAGGCTCAGATGGACCGGCAGATTCCGACAGGACAGGACAAGGTTACAGCAAACATGACGACAGTCTGGTTCAGGCATGAATGACACAAACAAACAAGAATCCGACAAGGACAGGAGCAGAAACAGAGAGAGATATAGGGACCTAATCAGAGGGAAAAAAGGGAACAGGTGGGGAACGGGGTGAATGGGTAGTTAGAGGAGACAAGGGACAGCTGGGGGAAAGCGGGGGAGAAAAGGTAACCTAACACGACCAGCAGAGGGAGACAGGGTGAAGGGAAAGGACAGAGACAAGACAACATGACAGTACATGACAGTACCCCCCCACTCACCGAGCGCCTCCTGGCGCACTCGAGGAGGAAACCTGGCGGCAACGGAGGAAATCATCAATCAGCGCACGGTCCAGCACGTCCCGAGAGGGAACCCAACTCCTCTCCTCAGGACCGTACCCCTCCCAGTCAACTAGGTACTGATGACCACGGCCCCGAGGACGCATGTCCAAGATTTTACGGACCCTGTAGATAGGTGCGCCCTCGACAAGGATGGGGGGGGGGGGGGGGAAGACGAGCGGGGGCGCGAAGAACGGGCTTAACACAGGAGACATGGAAGACCGGGTGGACGCGACGAAGATATCGCGGAAGAAGAAGTCGCACTGCGACAGGATTAATGACCTGAGAGATACGGAATGGACCAATGAACCGCGGGGTCAACTTGCGAGAAGCCGTCTTAAGGGGAAGGTTCTGAGTGGAGAGCCAAACTCTCTGACCGCGACAATATCTAGGGCTCTTAGTTCTACGCTTATTAGCAGCTCTCACAGTCTGCGCCCTATAACGGCAAAGTGCAGACCTGACCCTCTTCCAGGTGCGCTCGCAACGTTGGACAAAAGCCTGAGCGGAGGGGACGCTGGACTCGGCGAACTGAGATGAGAACAACGGAGGCTGGTACCCGAGGCTACTCTGAAAAGGAGATAGCCCGGTCGCAGACGAAGGAAGCGAGTTGTGGGCGTATTCTGCCCAGGGGAGCTGTTCTGACCAAGACGCAGGGTTGCGAAAAGAAAGACTGCGTAAGATGCGACCAATAGTCTGATTGGCCCGTTCTGCTTGACCGTTAGACTGGGGGTGAAAGCCGGAAGAGAGACTGACGGAAGCCCCAATCAAACGGCAAAACTCCCTCCAAAATTGAGACGTGAATTGCGGACCTCTGTCCGAAACGACGTCTGACGGAAGGCCATGAATTCTGAAAACATTCTCGATGATGATTTGTGCCGTCTCTTTAGCAGAAGGAAGCTTAGCAAGGGGAATGAAATGAGCCGCCTTAGAGAACCTATCGACAACCGTAAGAATAACAGTCTTCCCCGCTGACGAAGGCAGTCCGGTGACAAAATCTAAGGCGATGTGAGACCACGGTCGAGAGGGAATAGGAAGCGGCCTGAGACGGCCGGCAGGAGGAGAGTTACCGGACTTAGTCTGCGCGCAGACCGAACAAGCAGCCACGAAACGACGCGTGTCATGCTCCCAGGTGGGCCACCAGAAACGCTGGCGAATGGAAGCAAGCGTACCCCGAACGCCAGGGTGGCCGGCTAACTTGGCAGAGTGAGCCCACTGAAGAACGGCCAGACGAGTAGGAACGGGAACGAAAAGAAGGTTCCTAGGACAAGCGCGCGGCGACGGAGTTTGAGTGAGTGCTTGCTTTACCTGCCTCTCAATTCCCCAGACAGTCAACCCGACAACACGCCCCTCAGGGATAATCCCCTCGGGGTCAGTGGAGGCTACTGAAGAACTGAAGAGACGAGACAAAGCATCAGGCTTGGTGTTCTTAGAGCCCGGACGATAAGAAATCACGAACTCGAAACGAGCGAAAAACAGCGCCCAACGCGCCTGACGCGCATTAAGTCGTTTGGCAGAACGGATGTACTCAAGGTTCCTATGGTCAGTCCAAACGACAAAAGGAACGGTCGCCCCCTCCAACCACTGTCGCCATTCGCCTAGGGCTAACCGGATGGCGAGCAGTTCGCGGTTACCCACATCATAGTTACGTTCCGACGGCGACAGGCGATGAGAAAAATACGCGCATGGGTGGACCTTGTCGTCAGAGAGGGAGCGCTGAGAAAGGATGGCTCCCACTCCCACCTCTGACGCGTCAACCTCGACAACGAACTGTCTAGAGACGTCAGGTGTAACAAGGATAGGAGCGGATGTAAAACGATTCTTGAGGAGATCAAAAGCTCCCTGGGCGGAAACGGACCACTTAAAGCACGTCTTGACAGAAGTAAGGGCTGTGAGAGGAGCTGCCACCTGACCGAAATTACGGATGAAACGACGATAGAAGTTCGCGAAGCCGAGAAAGCGCTGCAGCTCGACGCGTGACTTAGGGACGGGCCAATCAATGACAGCTTGGACCTTAGCGGGATCCATCTTAATGCCTTCAGCGGAAATAACAGAACCGAGAAATGTGACGGAGGAGGCATGAAAAGTGCACTTCTCAGCCTTCACAAAAAGACAATTCTCTAAAAGGCGCTGGAGGACACGTCGAACGTGCTGAACATGAATCTGGAGTGACGGTGAAAAAATCAGGATATCGTCAAGGTAAACGAAAACAAAGATGTTCAGCATGTCTCTCAGGACATCATTGACTAATGCCTGAAAGACAGCTGGAGCGTTAGCGAGGCCGAAAGGAAGAACCCGGTATTCAAAGTGCCCTAACGGAGTGTTAAACGCCGTCTTCCACTCGTCCCCCTCCCTGATGCGCACGAGATGGTAAGCGTTACGAAGGTCCAACTTAGTGAAAAACCTGGCTCCCTGCAGGATCTCGAAGGCTGAAGACATAAGAGGAAGCGGATAACGATTCTTCACTGTTATGTCATTCAGCCCTCGATAATCTATGCAGGGGCGCAGAGACCCGTCCTTCTTCTTGACAAAAAAAACCCCCGCTCCGGCGGGAGAGGAGGAGGGGACTATGGTACCGGCGTCAAGAGCTACAGACAAATAATCTTCGAGAGCCTAACGTTCGGGAGCCGACAGAGAGTATAGTCTACCCCGGGGGGGGGTGGTTCCCGGAAGGAGATCAATACTACAATCATACGACCGGTGTGGAGGAAGAGAGGTGGCCCTGGACCGACTGAACACCGTGCGCAGATCGTGATATTCCTCCGGCACCCCTGTCAAATCACCAGGCTCCTCCTGTGAAGAAGAGACAGAGGAAACAGGAGGGATAGCAGACATTAAACATTTCACATGACAAGAGACGTTCCAGGAGAGGATAGAATTACTAGACCAATTAATGGAAGGATTATGACAAACTAGCCAGGGATGGCCCAAAACAACAGGTGTAAAAGGTGAACGAAAAATTAAAAAAGAAATGGTTTCACTATGATTACCAGAAACAGTGAGGGTTAAAGGTAGCGTCTCACGCTGAATCCTGGGGAGAGGACTACCATCCAGGGCGAACAAGGCCGTGGGCTCCTTTAACTGTCTGAGAGGAATGTCATGTTCCCGAGCCCAGGTCTCGTCCATAAAACAGCCCTCCGCCCCAGAGTCTATTAAGGCACTGCAGGAAGCTGACGAACCGGTCCAGCGTAGATGGACCGACAAGGTAGTGCAGGATCTTGAAGGAGAGACAGGAGTAGTAGCGCTCACCAGTAGCCCTCCGCTTACTGACGAGCTCTGGCCTTTTACTGGACATGAAGTGACAAAATGACCAGCGGAACCGCAATAGAGACAGAGGCGGTTGGTGATTCTCCGTTCCCTCTCCTCAGTCGAGATGCGGATACCTCCCAGCTGCATGGGCTCAGCACCCGAGCCGGCAGAGGAAGATGGTAGTGATGCGGAGAGGGAGGCGACGGAGAGCGCGAGCTCCTTTCCACGAGCTCGGTGACGAAGATCAACCCGTCGCTCAATGCGAATAGCGAGTTCAATCAAGGAATCCACGCTGGAAGGAACCTCCCGGGAGAGAATCTCATCCTTTACCTCTGCGCGGAAACCCTCCAGAAGACGAGCGAGCAAGGCCGGCTCGTTCCAGCCACTGGAGACAGCAAGAGTGCGAAACTCAATAGAGTAGTCTGTTATGGATCGATTGCCTTGACATAGGGAAGACAGGGCCCTGGAAGCCTCCTCCCCAAAAACAGATCGATCAAAAACCCGTATCATCTCCTCCTTAAAGTCTTGATACTGGTTAGTACACTCAGCCCTTGCCTCCCAGATTGCCGTGCCCCACTCACGAGCCCGTCCAATAAGGAGAGATATGACGTAGGCGACACGAGCAGTGCTCCTGGAGTAAGTGTTGGGCTGGAGAGAAAACACAATATCACACTGGGTGAGGAACGAGCGGCATTCAGTGGGCTCCCCAGAGTAACACGGCGGGTTATTGATTCTGGGCTCCGGAGATTCGAAAGCCCTGGAAGTGGCCGGTGGATCGAGGCGGAGATGGTGAACCTGTTCTGTGAGGTTGGAGACTTGGGTGGCCAGGGTCTCAACGGCATGTCGAGCAGCAGACAATTCCTGCTTGTGTCTGCCTAGCATCGCTCCCTGGATCTCGACGGCTGAGTGGAGAGGATCCGAAGTCGCTGGGTCCATTCTTGGTCGGATTCTTCTGTTACGGTGCGTGAATGAGGACCCAAAAGCGAATCAACTTAAACAGAGCTTCTTTAATTACCAAACATAGGTAGGCTCAGATGGACCGGCAGATTCCGACAGGACAGGACAAGGTTACAGCAAACATGACGACAGTCTGGTTCAGGCATGAATGACACAAACAAACAAGAATCCGACAAGGACAGGAGCAGAAACAGAGAGAGATATAGGGACCTAATCAGAGGGAAAAAAGGGAACAGGTGGGGAACGGGGTGAATGGGTAGTTAGAGGAGACAAGGGACAGCTGGGGGAAAGCGGGGGAGAAAAGGTAACCTAACACGACCAGCAGAGGGAGAAAGGGTGAAGGGAAAGGACAGAGACAAGACAACATGACAGTACATGACACAACAGTTCTATTTTTGTTTCAACAGACCATTTCTCCAAAAATTACGATCTTTGTCCCCATGTGCAGTTGCAAACCATAGTCTTTTTTTATGGCGATTTTGGAGCAGTGGCCTCTCCTAGCTGAGCGGCCTTTCAGGTTATGTTGATATATAGTGCCTTGCAAAAGTATTCGGCCCCCTTGAACTTTGCGACCTTTTGCCACATTTCAGGCTTCAAACATAAAGATATAAAACTGTATTTTTTTGTGAAGAATCAACAACAAGGGGGACACAATCATGAAGTGGAACGACATTTATTGGATATTTCAAACTTTTTTAACAAATCAAAAACTGAAAAATTGGGCGTGCAAAATTATTCAGCCCCCTTAAGTTAATACTTTGTAGCGCCACCTTTTGCTGCGATTACAGCTGTAAGTCGCTTGGGGTATGTCTCTATCAGTTTTGCACATCGAGAGACTGAATTTTTTCCCCATTCCTCCTTGCAAAACAGCTCGAGCTCAGTGAGGTTGGATGGAGAGCATTTATGAACAGGAGTTTTCAGTTCTTTCCACAGATTCTCGATTGGATTCAGGTCTGGACTTTGACTTGGCCATTCTAACACCTGGATATGTTTATTTTTTAACCATTCCATTGTAGATTTTGCTTTATGTTTTGGATCATTGTCTTGTTGGAAGACAAATCTCCGTCCCAGTCTCAGGTCCTTTGCAGACTCCATCAGGTTTTCTTCCAGAATGGTCCTGTATTTGGCTCCATCCATCTTCCCATCAATTTTAACCATCTTCCCTGTCCCTGCTGAAGAAAAGCAGGCCCAAACCATGATGCTGCCACCACCATGTTTGACAGTGGGGATGGTGTGTTCAGCTGTGTTGCTTTTACGCCAAACATAACGTTTTGCATTGTTGCCAAAAAGTTCAATTTTGGTTTCATCTGACCAGAGCACCTTCTTCCACATGTTTGGTGTGTCTCCCAGGTGGCTTGTGGCAAACTTTAAGATACTTTTTATGGATATCTTTAAGAAATGGCTTTCTTCTTGCCACTCTTCCATAAAGGCCAGATTTGTGCAATATACAACTGATTGTTGTCCTATGGACAGAGTCTCCCACCTCAGCTGTAGATCTCTGCAGTTCATCCAGAGTGATCATGGGCCTCTTGGCTGCATCTCTGATCAGTCTTCTCCTTGTATGAGCTGAAAGTTTAGAGGGACGGCCAGGTCTTGGTAGATTTGCAGTGGTCTGATACTCCTTCCATTTCAATATTATTGCTTGCACAGTGCTCCTTGGGATGTTTAAAGCTTGGGAAATCTTTGTGTATCCAAATCCGTCTTTAAACTTCTTCACAACAGTATCTCGGACCTGCCTGGTGTGTTCCTTGTTCTTCATGATGCTCTCTGCGCTTTTAACGGACCTCTGAGACTATCACAGTGCAGGTGCATTTATACGGAGACTTGATTACACACAGGTGGATTGTATTTATCATCATTAGTCATTTAGGTCAACATTGGATCATTCAGAGATCCTCACTGAACTTCTGGAGAGAGTTTGCTGCACTGAAAGTAAAGGGGCTGAATAATTTTGCACGCCCACTTTTTCAGTTTTTGATTTGTTAAAAAAGTTTGAAATTTCCAATAAATGTCGTTCCACTTCATGATTGTGTCCCACTTGTTGTTGATTCTTCACAAAAAAATACAGTTTTATATCTTTATGTTTGAAGCCTGAAATGTGGCAAAAGGTCGCAAAGTTCAAGGGGGCCGAATACTTTCGCAAGGCACTGTAGGACTTGTTTTACTGTGGATATAGATACTTTTGCACCTGTTTCCTCCAGCATCTTCACAAGTCCTTTGCTGTTGTTCTGGGATTGATTTGCACTTTTCGCACAAAAGTACGTTCCTCTCTAGGAGAGTGTATGACGGCTGCGTGGTCCCATGGTGTTTATACTTGCTTACTATTGTTTGTACAGATGAATGTAGTATCTTCAGGCCATGACATAATTTTCGGGGATTTCCAAACTGTTTAAAGGCACAGTCAACTTGGTGTATGTAAACTTCTGACCCACTGGAATTGTGATACAGTGAATTATAAGTTAAAAATCTGTCTGTAAACAATTGTAGGAAATATTACTTGTGTCATGCACAAAGTAGATGTCCTAACCGACTTGGCAAAGCTATAGTTTGTTAATAAGAAATGTGTGGAGTGCTTGAAAAACAAGTTTTAATGGCTCCAACCTAAGTGTATGTTAACTTCCGACTACAACTCTATTTAGTTTTGGAAAAATGTGCCTGTTGTAGGTTTAATTAAGAAACATTGCCTTGCGCTATGTCATTCTGTTACCAAAGAAACAGATATCTTTAAGATATTTTCTAATTTCTCTCCCTCATGAGGGAAGATAATGAAAGGTCAAAGAAGTAACAAGTAAAGGTAGACCTAACAATTAGTTATAGTGATTTTACTGACATACATTTTGTTTAGGAATTATTGCGTGATTAAAACTCGTAATTCCTTTACTAAATTGGTAATGGATTTATGTTCATAACTGTTTTCACATGCTTTCTGTTGTCTGGTGGTCACCAAGAGTGCTAAAACAGTCTGAGTCTGGACAACCCCTCCATTTCTCTCACTGCCTCAATCTCTCACTCTCAAGCACCTCTCCTTACTGACACCTACACATGAGCCCCCTCTCTTTCCATTTACTGTAACCAGCATTCTCACCCACTGAACACTGACCGACACCAGACATTCATGGACGTTGAAAAGTAGTTGACATTCGCTCAGTCCACCCAGGCCTTGACGTTAACGTGCACTGATGTACCAGACTGGACCAAATCTGAACCTATCATATACAAAATCACTTTGGATACCACAGTAGAGTACAGTAGCCTACAACACAGTAGAGTACAGAGTACAGTACGGTATGATACAATACAGTACAGTACAGTAAAGTGAATAGAACATAGTAGAGTGTACTGTATAGCACAGTGAGTAGAACACAGTAGAGTACAGTACAATACAGTGCAGTGGTAAAGTACAATACAGTACATTAAAGAAAAGTAGAGTATGCTGCCCAACAAAGGCAAAACGTATTTGTTTTTGTATTTATTAAAGATCCCCATTAGCTGCCCCCAAGGCAGCAGCTAATCTTCCTGGGGTCCGGCAAAATTAAGGCAGTTATACAATTTTAAAAACATTACAATACATTCATGACAGATTTCACAACACACTAAGTGCGTGCCATCAGGCCCCTACTCCACTGCCACATATCTACAACACAAAATCCATGTCTATGTGTGTGTATAGTGTGTATGTTATCATGTGTGTGTATGCATGTGTCTGTGCCTATGTTTGTGTTGCTTCACAGTCCAAGCTGTTCCATAAGGTGTATTTTTATCTGTTTTTTAAATCTGATTCTACTGCTTGCATCAGTGACCTGATGCGGAATAGAGTTCCATGTAGTCATGGTTCCATGTAGTACTGTGCGCCTCCGATAGTCTGTTCTGGACTTGGTGAGAGTGACGAGACCTCTGGTGGCATGTCTTGTGGGGTATGCATGGGTGTCTGTTCAGGAGTCTTAGCCTCTTGGACCTAGACTTCGCGCTCCGGTACCACTTGCCATGCGGTAGCAGAGAGAACAGTCTATGACAAGTGTTGCTGGAGTCTTTGACATATTTAGGGCCTTCCTCAGACACCGCCTGGTATAGAGGTCCTGGATGGCAGGAAGCTTGACCCCGGTGATGTACTGGGCCGTACGCACTACTCTCTGTAGTGCTTTGCGGGCGGAGGCCGAGTAGTTGCCAGTTTTGCTTAACATCAGGATGCTCTCGATGGTACAGCTGTAAAACCTTTTGAGGATCTGAGGACCCATGCCAAATCTTTTCAGTCTCCTCAGGGAGAATAGGTTATGTCGGGCCCTCTTCACAACTGTCTTGGTGTGCTTGGACCATGTTAGTTTGTTGGTGATGTGGATGCCAAGTTACTTGAATCTCTCAACCTGCTCCACTGCAGCCCATCGATGAGAATGGGGGCGTGCTTGGTCCTCCTTTTCCTGTAGTCCACAATCATCTCCTTTGACGTGATCACGTTGAGGGAGAGGTTGTTGTATTTGCACCACACGGTCAGGACTCTGACTTCCTCCCTATTGGCTGTCTCATCGTTGTCGGTGATCAGTCCTGCCACTGTTGTGTCATCATGCAGTCATGAGTGAGGGGGCTGAGCACGCACCCCTGAGGGTCCCCCATGTTGAGGATCAGCGTGGCGGATGTGTTGATACCTCCCCTTACCACCTGGAGGCGGCCTGTCTAGGATCCAGTGCACTCAATGCAGAGGGAGGTGTTTAGTCCCAGGGTCCTTAGCTTAGTGATGAGCTTTAAGGGCACTATGGTGTTGAAAGCTGAGCTGTAGTCAATGAATAGGATTCTCACATAGATGTTCCTTTTGTCCAGGTGGGAAAGGGCAGTGTGGTGTGCAATAGAGATTGCATCATCTGTGGATCTGTTGGGGTGGTATGGAAATTGGAGTGGGTCTAGGGTTTCTGTGATAATGGTGCTAATGAGCAGCATTTCATGGCTACAGACATTAGTGCTACGGGTCAGTAGTCATTTAGGCAGGTTACCTTAGTTTTCTTGGGCACAGGGACTATGGTGGTATGTTTGAAACATGTTGGTATTACAGACTCAGACAGGGAGATGTTGAAAATGTCAGTGAAGACACTTGCCAGTTGGTCAGCGCATGCTCGGAGTACACGTCCTGGTAATCCGTCTGGCCCAGTGGCCTTGTGAATGTTGACCTGTTTAAAGGTCTTACACACATCGACTTCGGAGAGCGTGCTCACACAGTCATCCGGAACAGCTGATGTTCGTGTTTCAGTGTTACTTGCCTCAAAGCGTGCAAAGAAGTTATTTAGCTCGTCTGGTAGGCTCGTGTTACTGGGCAGCACTCAGCTGTGCTTTCCTTTTCTAGTCTGTAATAGTTTGCAAGCCCTGCCACATCCAACGAGCATCGGAGCCTGTGTAGTATGATTTGATCTTAGTCCTGTATTGACGCTTTACCTGTTTGATGGTTTGTCGGAGGGCATTGCGGGATTTCTTAGAATCTTAGACATGAAACTCTTTATCCACAATATAGCAGGGGATGTAAAGCCATAACACATATGTTTTTCCAGCAGCAGACTATGATCGATAATGTCAAAGGCCGCACTGAAGTCTAACAAAACAGCCCCCACAATCTTTTTATCATCAATTTCTCTCAGCAAATCATCAGTCATTTGTGTAAGTGCTGTGCTTGTTGAACGTCCTTCCCTATAAGAGTGCTGAAAGTCTGTTGTCAATTTGTATCTGGTCAAACACAACTTTTCGAACACTTTACTAAGGCTTGGTAAAAGGCTGATTGGTCATCTATTTGAGCCAGGAAAGAGGGCTTTACTATTCTTAGGTAGCGGAATGACTTTTGCTTCCCTCCAGGCTTAAATTGAAGATATGGCAAATAGGAGTGGCATTATCGTACACTACAATCCTCAGTTATTTTCCATCCAAGTTGTCAGACCCCGGTGGCTTGTCATTGTTGATAGACAACAATAATTTTTTCACCTCTTCCACACTCACTGTACAGAATTCAAAATTACAATTCTTGTCTTTCAAAATTGGATCAGATATACTTGGATGTGTAGTGTCAGTGTTGGTTGCTTGGATGTCATGCCTAAGTTTTGTAATCTTGTGAATGAAAAAATCATTAATGGTAATATCAGATGGTTAATAATGGAGCTGAGTTTGACCTTTTCCCAAAAATTTTATTGAAGGTGCTCCAAAGCCTTTAGCTATCATTCTTTGTCATTTATCTTTGTTTCATAGTCACATGATTTCTCAATTTGCAGTACGTTTGCCATTCCTTTTGTCTCATGCCTCACAACCATACACTTTTTCAATTCCTCATCATCCACAAGGTTTGACCAGTCTTTACTGTAATTTTCTTAATGGGTGCATGTTGTTCGTAACTGGGATAAGCAATTTCTTAAATGTGTCAAGTGCAACATCTGTTTGCTCCTCATTACACACCACGGACCAACAAATATTCTTTACATCAACAACATAGGAATAACTACAAAACGTATTGTATGACCTCTTATACACTATATTAGGCCCAGCCTTTGGAACGTGGCCTTTCTTAGATATGATACTGATCACTACATCCAATGGATCTGGATACTGCTTTCAAGCACATTTCTGCAGCATTAAAAAATATGTTTTTTAAAATTTTATTTCACCTTTATTTAACCAGGTAGGCAAGTTGAGAACAAGTTCTCATTTACAATTGCGACCTGGCCAAGATAAAGCAAAGCAGTTCGACACATACAACGACACACAGTTACACATGGAGTAAAACAAACATACAGTCAATAATACAGTATAAACAAGTCTATATACGATGTGAGCAAATGAGGACGATGTCGTCCAAGTAGACAGTCCCTCCAGAGACCCCGGAAAAATTATGGTGAACATTATCTTCTGGAAACGGCTGGGGACCAAACTGATACCAAAAGGCATCCTGGTGTAGCGGAACACCCAGATATGAGTGACGAAGATTGTCAGGTTCCTACTCTCTGGGTGTAGGGGAACTTGGAGGGAGCTCTTGCGAATGTCCAGCTTTGTGAAGACCGTCAACCCATAGAAGTGAGTGGTCAGTTCCTCCATGGTCGGCAGTGGTTACCGGCCTTGTTGGCCGCTCTTAGATCCAAGCAGACCCGCAGCTTTCCAGAGTTCTTTTTAGCGATGACCAAGTTAGATACCCATGTGGAGGTGTCCACTGGCTTGATGAATCAATCCTCCAGCTGCTTATATAGATCCTTAGTGACCTCCTAGCGTAAATCCAGTGGAATAAGGCGTAGCGGTTGAATGACTGGAGTCACCGTAGGGTCAAACAGAGGTTTATGTGTGAACACTGTCAGGGCACCTACGCCATTGAAGAGGCTGGACCACTGCTCTTGCCATGGGGAGGAGACATGTGAGAGAACCCCAGGCTGGTGAACACGTCTAGACCTAAGATATTAGTGCCCTGCTGTGTGATGTGGAAGGGGAACTGAGTGAGGACCTTGTTGAAATACTGCACAGCGGAGTATATAAAGCCAACAACATTAATCACTGAGCGCCCATATCCGTACAGGCTAAGGTTGGGCGGCTGGAGGGGCAGGTGGGACTGGTAATAGAACTGGTCATAGATAGCCATGTTGAGGAGCGACACCTTTGTTCCTGTGTCTGGCACAAGAGGAATGCAGGCGTCACCCAGTTTTACAGCACAAGTGGAAAACCCAGTCGGGTTTGAGCGAACAGTGACTGACAGCGGAGGGTGTGTCCATGGGGTGTGAGCGTTGATGCACGGGGGCCAGGGCTGGAGCTTACCTACACTACTTTGCAAAATGGTTTGGTTTCTGACATCATCTACATGTCTGTTCACGAGCGGGGCAGTCAGGGGCACGTGAATTGTGTCTATTGGAACCACAGTTGGCACACCATTGACGCTCCTGGGTTCTCATCAACTGCACTGAGGCATTCACGTCACTGTCTGAGTGACAGCTACAATCTGGACATTGAGACTGCTGCACAGATTGAACAGCACTAGAAGCATGTGTCTGTGCGTCAGAGATCTTAGTTGCACAGTGAGCTGCTGATTCCACTTGGGAAGTTATGGCTACAGCTTTTGCTAAAGTCTGTGAGCTTGAGGTTCTTTCAATTAACTGGTCCCTGATAATTTCATAATTTTGCACGCCCAATTTTTCAGTTTTTGATTTGTTAAAAAAGTTTGAAATATCCAATAAATGTCGTTCCACTTCATGATTGTGTCCCACTTGTTCTTGATTCTTCACAAAAAAATACAGTTTTATATCTTTATGTTTGAAGCCTGAAATGTGGCAAAAGGTTGCAAAGTTCAAGGGGGCCGAATACTTTCGCAAGGCACTGTATGTATCATAGGTCAAATCAGTGGTCATGGTTGATATGCATAAACAGTACTTCATAATAAGATGATACATCAGTGCATTCAGAATGTATTCAGGCCCCTAGACCTTTTGCCCGTAAAAGCCTTATTTTAAAATGGATTCAATAGTTTTTTCCCCTCATCAATCTAAACACAATACACCATAATGACAAAGCAAAAAACTGGTTTATAGACATTTTTGCAAGTGTATTAAAATAAAAAACTGAAATATCACATTTACAAAAGTATTCAGACCCTTTACACAGTACTTTGTTGAAGCAACTTTGGCAGCGATTACAGCCTCGAGTCTTCTTGGGTATAACTCTACAAGCTTGGCACACTTGTATTTGGGGAGTTTCTCCCATTCTTCTCTGTAGATCGTCTCATGCTCTGTCAGGGTGGATGAGGAGTGTTACTGCACAGCTATTTTCAGGTCTCTCAATCGGGTTCAAGTCCAGGCTCTGGCTGGGCCACTCAAGGACATTCAGAGACTTGTCCCATAGCCACTCCTGCGTTGTCTTGGCTGTGTGCTCAGGTTCGTTGTCTTGCTGGAAGGTGAACATTCGCCCAGTCTGAGGTCCTGAGCGCTCTGGAGCAGGTTTTCATCAAGGATCTCTCTGTACTTTGCTGCATTCATCTTTCCCTCGATCCTGACTAGTCTCCCAGTCCTCGCTGCTGAAAAACATCCCCACAGCATGATGCTGCCACCACCATGCTTCACCTTAGGGATGATGCTCGGTTTCCTCCAGTCGTGATGCTTGGCATCATGGCAAAGAGTTCAATCTTGGTTTCATCAGACCAGAAAATCATGTTTTTCATCGTCTGAGAGTCCTTTAGGCGCCTTTTGGCAAACTCCAAGAGGGCTGTCATGTGCTTTTTACTGTGGAGTGGCTTCCTTCTGGCAACTCTACCATAAAGGCCTGATTGGTGCAGTGCTGAAAAGATGGTGGTTGCCCTCCTGGAATGTTCTCCCATCTCCACTGAGGAACTATGGAGCTCTGTCAGTGACCTTCGGGTTCTTGGTCACCTCCCTGACCAAGGCCCTTCTCCCCCGATTACTCATTTTGGCCAGACAGCCAGCACTAGGAAGATTCTTGGTAGTTCCAAACTTCTTCCATTTAAGAATGATGGAGGCCACTGTATTCTTGGGGAGCTTCAACGCTGCATACATTTTTTGACACCATTCCCCAGATCTGTGCCTCGACACAATCCTGTCTCGGAGCTCTACGGACAATTTCTTTGACCTCATGGCTTGGTTTTTGCGCTGATGCACTGTGAACTGTGGAACCTTATATAGACAGGTGTGTGCCTTTTCAAATCATGTCCAATCAATTGAAGTTACCACAGGTGTACTCTAATCAAGTTGTAGAAACATCTCAAGGATGATCAATAGAAACAAGATGCACCTGAGCTCAATTTCGAGTCTCATAGCAAAGGGTCTGAATACTTATGTAAAGGTCTTTCATTTTTTTTTTTATACATTTGCTAACATTTCTAAAAACTTGTTTTTGCTTTGTCATTATGGGGTATTGTGTGTAGATTGATGAGGAAAAAAAACATAATTTAATCAATTTTAGAATAAGGCTGTAACCAGGGTTGGGGTGTAACAGATTACATATAATCCATTACATGTAAGGGATTACAAAAAACAGTAACTGTAATCTGTTATGATACCAGCAAAAATAATGTAATCAGATTTCAGATACTTTTGAAAAACTAGATGATTACTTTGAGGATTACTTTTAAATTCAGAAAGGATGTTTGCCAAAAAAAATCTTTGACACTTCTCTGTTTTCTCAATGACATTCAAATCAGCATTGAAAAAAGGCGCAATTTTAGGTTTGTTCTACCCGAGCGAGTCTGATGACAAGTCAGAGACCACTATGATAACACACCAAATGTGTTTGATAGATCGCAGGAAAGGAGCAGGAATAGGCTTTTGTTGGCTGCAGTCCAGGCTATGTCTTCCAATGGTGTGACTGCTGTCGGTATCCAAAGATTATCCAATTTGAATAAACGCTTGGAGGTAAGGATGACAGCAGTGGTGTAGTCTACTGTAATACGGATATCACTTATTATTGATATCTACATTGCGCATTGACGTGTATCACACTGCTGCTCTCTCATTTAGCTATTTGCGCCTTATGGATTGTGGTCGTTGTGGATGGCGGTTCACAAATCTAAATGTGTATTTGAACCCAATAATGGTTGAATTCAAGAAGTTTAAGCTGCCTATCAATCACTGGTTTTTAAACCAGTGGACACCAGTGAAAAAAGCTCTCTTGTAACAGCTGCATAGTGCAGATCCAAGCCTATGGAATATACTGTATGTGGGACTTTTATTGCTCAATCTAATTCATGCTGATAAAAATAAAAAATCCATAGGCCTAATGAACACATGCTCAAACTTGCACACATAGACTTAAAGGGGCAATCTGTAGTTACTACATCAATTTTTGGGCTTATATACACTGCTCAAAAAAATAAAGGGAACACTAAAATAACACATCCTAGATCTGAATGAATGAAATATTCTTATTAAATATTTTTTTCTTTACATAGTTGAATGTGTTGACAACAAAATCACACAAAAATTATCAATGGAAATCAAATGTATCAACCCGTGGTCTGGATTTGGAGTCACACTCAAAATAAAACTACACTACAGGCTGATCCAACGTTGATGTAATGTCCTTAAAACAAGTCAAAATTAGGCTCAGTAGTGTGTGTGGCCTCCACGTGCCTGTATGACCTCCCTACAACGCCTGGGCATGCTCCTGGTGGCGGATGGTCTCCTGAGGGATCTCCTCCCAGACCTGGACTAAAGCATCCGCCAACCCCTGGTGGATGGAGCGAGACATGATGTCCCAGATGTGCTCAATTGGATTCAGGTCTGGGGAACGGGCGGGCCAGTCCATAGCATCAATGCCTTCCTCTTGCAGGAACTGCTGACACACTCCAGCCACATGAGGTCTAGCATTGTCTTGCATTAGGAGGAACACAGGGCCAACCGCACCAGCATATGGTCTCACAAGGGGTCTGAAGATCTCATCTCGGTACCTAATGGCAGTCAGGCTACCTCTGGCTAGCACATGGAGGGCTGTGCCCCCAAATAAATGCCACCCCACACCATGACTGACCTACCGCCAAACAGGTCATGCTGGAGGATGTTACAGGCAGCAGAACGTTCTCCACGGCGTCTCCAGACTCCGTCACATGCTCAGTGTGAACCTGCTTTCATCCGTGAAGAGCACAGGGCGCCAGTGGCGAATTTGCCAATCTTGGTGTTCTCTGGCAAATGCCAAACGTCCTGCACGGTGTTGGGCTGTAAGCACAACCAGCACCTGTGGACGTCGGGCCCTCATACCACCCTCATGGAGTCTGTTTCTGACCGTTTGAGCAGATACATGCACATGTGTGGCCTGCTGGAGGTCATTTTGCAGGGCTCTGGCAGTGCTCCTCCTTGCACAAAGGCGGAGGTAGCGGTCCTGCTGCTGGGTTGTTGCCCTCCTACGGCCTCCTCCACGTCTCCTGATGTACTGGCCTGTCTCCTGGTAGCGCCTCCATGCTCTGGACACCACGCTGACAGACACAGCAAACCTTCTTGCCACAGCTCACATTGATGTGCCATCCTGGATGAGCTGCACTACCTGAGCCACTTGTGTGGGTTGTAGACTCCGTCTCATGCTACCACTAGAGTGAAAGCACCGCCAACATTCAAAAGTGACCAAAATATCAGCCAGGAAGCATAGGAACTGAGAAGTGGTCTGTGGTCCCCACCTGCAGAACCACTCCTTTATTGGGGGTGTCTTGCTAATTGCCTATAATTTCCACCTGTTGTCTATTCCATTTTTTGTCAATCAGTGTTGCTTCCTAAGTGGACAGTTTGATTTCACAGAAGTGTGATTGACTTGGAGTTACATTGTGTTGTTTAAGTGTTCCCTTTATTTTTTTGAGCAGTATATATACGTATATATACATTGATTCTTGAAGAATATAACTTATTAATGCCCCTTGAGCTTAGTTCAATTGTCACACTCCATGAGAACTCAAAATATAAGCTTGTTTTACTCCAACGTTTGTAAACATGATAAATGTAAACAAACACTGTATAGGCTCATAAAATGGTTAAAACAATTTTTATATCATGGATGGTCAGTCCTTGCATCCATAGCTGTCTATTAATCTGAGAGTGGTTGCATTTCTCCAGGCCCGTCCCTTAGCTTTTTACCAAAACAGGCGGGGGTGACCATTTTTGTTATTGTTTCATCTGTGGACTTTCCCATTAAACAGCTGCATACTATCAATATATCAAAGTATCACCAACAAAAAGGTCAACAATAGGCCTATAGCAAATGCACCATAACATGATTTTTTACCATATTATGGCATTCATTTCTCACATGAAAATAGCACTTTTCAGTAGAGCTCAAGCATGCCATTTCATGAGCGCAGCATTTATTTTTCAACTCGAATCAATGAACCCAAACCGAAGAGTAGGGCTGGCTAAAAGTCCTTAGTTTTGGGGTCATGCTCAGGTAAAACAATTTGTCTAATCTATACTTCGATATTTCCAAGTCCTATTCTTGAAGATCAAGGGGTATAACATTTATTGGAATGACTGGAATTCTGCTAGACTTTGGTTATTAATGTAAAGATATAATTTAATCATCTTATTATATGCAGTAGAAAGCGATGGGTTAAAAGAAGTCTACATAACCAACCCATAAGGTCAAATTTAACATCCATATATGGCCAGCTATGTAAACTATAATATTGATTTATCCTGCAATAGATGTCGTTCAATTGGTAACATACATTTTTGTCTTCTTCTAATACCTCTTTAGGGGAAAGTCATCTAAAAGTAACGGAATGTAATCAGATTACGTTGCTGAGTTTGTGTAATCCAAAAGTTAAGTTTCTGATTACAATTTTGCACAGGTAACTAGTAACTTTAAAGGATTACATTTAGAAAGTTACCTACCCAACTCTGGCTGTAACTTAACAAAATGTGTAAAAAGTCAAGGGGTCTGAATACCTTCCGAATGCATTGTATGTACAACATTTTTGGCTGGCTAGGAAAAAAACTTTAAAGCCATTTTTCTGTGGCCCACCTGGGTGCACGAATTCCAATACCACGGGAACCTGCGGAGACTCAACCAGCAGGGTTATGGTTATGGTTCGCTATGGGTCTTCGACACTCGTAGGTTGACTGGGTGGTCTGGTGGGTGGCCCGGCCTATAGAGAACCTGCCCAGTGCTCTAAAACCAATGGGAATGGAGAGGGGTTGAGTGGGGATGCCCAGCTCGGATGACAAATGAGCTAGGTCTCTTAAAGGGGCAGGTAGACACATAATGACCGGCAGTACCGCAATACAGACAACTCTGGGTCTCAAGTCTGCGTACGTGTTCGGCTGGATACAGCCTTGCCGAGCTGCATCGGCTCGGGAAGGGGTGAATTGGAAGTCTCCTGAGGCTCTTGTAGTGACTCGTGTAAGCTCGGATCCTCGTAGGACGTAGACGCCAGGGACTTCCGGGGTGCAAGGTGGGATCCCTGAGTGAGCAAGTGGGACCACAATCGGACCTCTTCTCCCTCCTACGTTCCCGTAGCCAACCATCGATCCAGATGGTTAAAGCAATGAGTGAGCCGAGATCTGTCGGTAGTTCTCGGGCTGCCAGCTCATACTTTACCTCCTCAGATAATCCATGCAGGAATGTGTCGAACAACGCTTCCGGGTTCCAGGTACCCTCCGCTGCTCATGTGCAGAACTCCACCGCATAGTCTGCCACACTGATTGTGTCCTGCCGAAGCTGTTGTAACTTCCAGGGAGCCTTTCTCTTGGACACCGGAGCCTCGAAAACTTCTCACCTCAGCCACGAATACCTCCAGACTGAGGCAGACGATGATTGTTGCTCCCACACCGCCGTGGCCCAGGCGAGTGCCCTCCCCGGACATCAGCGTGATAATGATGTAGTGGTGCAAAGGTACCGGATGGCAGGCAGGCTCACACTGTACCCAAACCAGCCGCGCGCGTGCGCCATTGTGCACAAATTGATTTTGCCTCCACCCCACGCCAATGGCGATCACAACACGCAGGTTAAAATATCAAAACAATCTCTGAACAGCCTCCCATGGACCATGGGGCGACGTACAATTGGCCTAGTGTCGTCCAGGCTAGGGAGGGTTTGACCGGTAGGGATATCGTTATCTCATCGCTCACTAGCGACTCCTGTGGCGGGCCGGGCGCAGTGCATGCTGACCAGGTCGCTAGGTGTACAGTGTTTCCTCTGACACGTTGGCACGGCTGGCTTCCGGGTTGGATGCAAGCTGTGTTAAGAAGCAGTGCGGCTTGGTTGGGTTGTGTTTCGGAGGACGCATGGCTCTCGACCTTCGTCTCTCCCGAGCCCGTACGGGAGTTGTAGCGATGAGACAAGACAGCAACTACTAACAGTTGGATACCACGAAATCGGGGAGAAAAAGGGGGTAAAAAAACAAACAAAATCTGAACCAATGATATTAATTTGTGGACAGGTCAAAAAGCATTACACATTCATGGCAATTTATCTAGCTAGCTTGCAGTTGCTAGCTAATTTGTCCTATTTAGCTAGCTTGCTGTTGCTAGCTGATTTGTCCTGGAATATAAACATTGTGTTGATATTTTACCTGAAATGCACAAGGTCCTCTACTCCGACAATGAATCCACACATAAAACGGTCAACTGAATCGTTTCTAATCATCTGTCCTCCTTCCAGGCTTTTTCTTCTTTGGACTTTATATTGCAATTGGCAAATAACTTTCATAAGGTGTATTATCACCACTGACCTCTGTTTGTCTTTCAGTCACCCACGTGGGTATAACCAATGAGGGGATGGCACGTGGGTATCAGCTTCTATAAACCAATGAGGAGATGGGAGAGGCAGAACTTGCAGCACAATCAGCATCACAAATAGAATTGACTTCTATTTTTAGAGCTTGGCAACGCATCCTCTCATTGGCGAGCGTGAGCAGTGTGGGATGTCTAAATAGGACAGGTGAAACAGATCAGGACTTGACAGTTACTGGGTGTAAATCCACTTTACTTATTGTAGTTCAATAACCAAAATAGATTTTTTCAAACTCAAGATGCTATGTCATAGCTGACAACCCATTCTTTCTGCAGACATATTTGAATCTTAATTCAGAGCCGATATTTAAAAGAGCTGTAAGGATGGTTAAACTTTGAAATCAACATTTTTTGTTTAGCACACATTTTAAAGTGAAAAACTAAGTCAAAGTGTAATTCCATGTCTATTGACGACCCAGTGTAGCAGTGGGCATCTCCCCCTCAAACACATACATCATTTAAATCAAGGTGGCATTATCTGCACAGATAATACTTCCTATACTTCCTAGTTAGGCAGTCTGCATGGTGCAGAGGTACTTCTAATTAGAGTAGGGTCGTCATGTCTGCGAGCTTGCCGTTTCACTGCTGTTTCACTGTATCTAATGTGTATAGGAGGAGCGTGGCAGTCATCTTTGATTAATGTGTCTCTGAGGGGCCTGCTGCAGCGGGAAACAGACAGCCTGAGTCAGAAGCAATCCCAGCGTCCACTACTCACTGTGCCCTCGCCAATGAAAAATGAGAGTCTATTTTGTTGAATATAAGAGACTTGCACAATTACCGTTTTAATCATTCCCTCACATGGATTCCCCTCTCCTCCCACACTCCCTCCCCCTGCAGCTATGCTGAACGTTCAGCGGCGCACAACGCTAAATGTTTAACTGAGATGGGTGAGTTTTAACAACACTTTAGGGACTTACATTCTGCTCAACCCACACACAACATACTGTATATCCATAAATATGCCCATTGCTACCGGCACCAATGGGAAAAATAGCATCTGGAATTAACGGTTGCTCAGTGTGTCATACAGGAAATCATTATCTACTTATTGAGGTTCCTGTCTTTTTGTCTGCATAATCCTTGGTAATGTCTGAATAAAATCATGATTTCCCTAGAGCCTATAGTTTACACACACAACGCTTACATCCATGTATAGACAAAGGGCTCTATTCAATCCGTATCGCAGAAGTTCAGTTATACAGCGTGATTGAAAATCTAAAGGCAATGTTCGAGGACATTGCATTCATGGTAAACGCAGCATTTGTCGGCTCAATCGGAAATTACCTTTACATTTCTATTGCGCAATCTGTAACGCTTCAGCGATACAGATTGAATAGAGCCCACATTTCTGAACCGGGGAGGGCTGAAATCTGTCATGGTGAGATCAGATATTGAATGGGTAGTATCTCTTGGGCCTTCTATGTCTCTAGGGTTCTCTTAGCGTAAGCATTTCACATAGCTTAAAAATGTACATTTTCCACTTCATCCCAGATAATGGTAATTCCATAAATTATTGTATTGATCTGACCTGCCAAAATAGATACATTCCACACAAAAAGTCAATTCCCTATATCCACTGAAATAATCCATAACTGCAACATGTTTACTGCACTAAAACATGTCTATTAGTATGGACTGACATGCAGCATTGGCATGGCAACAACTCACTCCGAAGGAGGAAGAGAGCCATAACATAGAGTTGAAGTCGGAAGATTACATATACCTTAGCCAAATACATTTAAACTCAGTTTTTCACAATTCATGACATTTAATCAGAGTAAAAATTCCCTGTCTTAGGTCAGTTAGGATCACCACTTTATTTCAAGAATGTGAAAAGTCAGAATAATAGTAGAGAGAGTGATTTAATTCAGCTTTTATTTCTTTCATCACATTCCCAGTGGGTCAGACGTTTACATATACTCAATTAGTATTTGGTAGCATTGCCTTTAAATTGTTTAACTTGGATCAAACGTTTCGGATGACCTTCCACAAGCTTCCCACAATAAGTCGGGGGAATCTTTGCCCATTTCTCTTGACAAAGCTGTTGTAACTGAGTCAGGATTGTAGGCCTCCTTGCTCGCACACGCTTTTTCAATTCTGCCCACAAATTTTCTAGAGGATTGAGGTCAGGGCTTTGTGATGGCCACTCCAATACCTTGACTTTGTTGCCTTTAAGCCATTTTGCCACAACTTTGGAAGTATTCTTGGGATCATTGTTCATTTGGAAGACCCATTTGCAACCAAGCTTTTACTTCCTGACTGATGTCTTGAGATGTTTCTTCAATATATCCAAATCATTTTCCTTTCTCATGATGCCTATGCCTATCTATTTTGTGAAGTGCAGCAGTCCCTCCTGCAGCAAAGCACCTCCACAACATGATGCTGCCACCCCGTGCTTCATGGTTGGAATGGTGTTCTTTGGCTTGCAGGCCTCCCCCTTTTTCCTCCAAACATAATGATGGTTATTATGGCCAAACAGTTATACTTTTGTTTCATCAGACCAAATCAAATCAAATCAAATCAAATCAAATTTTATTTGTCACATACACATGGTTAGCAGATGTTAATGCGAGTGTAGCGAAATGCTTGTGCTTCTAGTTCCGACAATGCAGTAATAACAAGTAATCTAACTAACAATTCCAAAACTACTGTCTTGTACACAGTGTAAGGGGATAAAGAATATGTACATAAGGATATATGAATGAGTGATGGTACAGAGCAGCATAGGCAAGATACAGTAGATGGTATCGGGTACAGTATGTACAAATGAGATGAGTATGTAAACAAAGTGGCATAGTATAGTATAAAGTGGCTAGTGATACATGTATTACATAAGGATACCGTCGATGATATAGAGTACAGTATATACGTATGCATATGAGATGAATAATGTAGGGTAAGTAACATTTATATAAGGTAGCATTGTTTAAAGTGGCTAGTGATATATTTACATCATTTCCCATCAATTCCCATTATTAAAGTGGCTGGAGTTGAGTCAGTGTCAGTGTGTTGGCAGCAGCCACTCAGTGTTAGTGGTGGCTGTTTAACAGTCTGATGGCCTTGAGATAGAAGCTGTTTTTCAGTCTCTCGGTCCCAGCTTTGATGCACCTGTACTGACCTCGCCTTCTGGATGATAGCGGGGTGAACAGGCAGTGGCTCGGGTGGTTGATGTCCTTGATGATCTTTATGGCCTTCCTGTGACATCGGGTGGTGTAGGTGTCCTGGAGGGCAGGTAGTTTGCCCCCGGTGATGCGTTGTGCAGACCTCACTACCCTCTGGAGAGCCTTACGGTTGAGGGCGGTGCAGTTGCCATACCAGGCGGTGATACAGCCCGCCAGGATGCTCTCGATTGTGCATCTGTAGAAGTTTGTGAGTGCTTTTGGTGACAAGCCGAATTTCTTCAGCCTCCTGAGGTTGAAGAGGCGCTGCTGCGCCTTCTTCACGATGCTGTCTGTGTGAGTGGACCAATTCAGTTTGTCTGTGATGTGTATGCCGAGGAACTTAAAACTTGCTACCCTCTCCACTACTGTTCCATCGATGTGGATAGGGGGGTGTTCCCTTTGCTGTTTCCTGAAGTCCACAATCATCTCCTTAGTTTTGTTGACGTTGAGTGTGAGGTTGTTTTCCTGACACCACACTCCGAGGGCCCTCACCTCCTCCCTGTAGGCCGTCTCATCGTTGTTGGTAATCAAGCCTACCACTGTTGTGTCGTCCGCAAACTTGATGATTGAGTTGGAGGCGTGCGTGGCCACGCAGTCGTGGGTGAACAGGGAGTACAGGAGAGGGCTCAGAACGCAACCTTGTGGGGCCCCAGTGTTGAGGATCAGCGGGGAGGAGATGTTGTTGCCTACCCTCACCACCTGGGGGCGGCCCGTCAGGAAGTCCAGTACCCAGTTGCACAGGGCGGGGTCGAGACCCAGGGTCTCGAGCTTGATGACGAGCTTGGAGGGTACTATGGTGTTGAATGCCGAGCTGTAGTCGATGAACAGCATTCTCACATAGGTATTCCAGAGGACATTTCTCCAAAAAGTACAATTTTTGTCCCCATGTGCAGTTGCAAACTGTATTCTGGCTTTTTTATGGCGGTTTTGGAGCAGTGGCTTCTTCCTTGCTTAGCGGCCTTTCAGATTAGGTCGATATAGGACTCGTTTTAATGTGGATATAGATACCTTTGTACCTGTTTCCTCCAGCATCTTCACAAGGTTCTTTGCTGTTTTTCTGGGATTGATTTGCACTTTTCTCACCAAAGTACGTACATCTCTAGGAGACAGAATGCGTCTCCTTCCTGAGCGGAATGACGGCTGTGTGGTCCCATGGTGTTTATACTTGCGTACTATTGTTTGTACAGATGAACATGGTACCTTCAGGCATTTGGAAATTGCTCCCAAGGATGAACCAGACTTGTGGAGCTCTCCAATTTTTCTCTGAGGTCTTGGCTGATTTCTTTTGATTTTGTCAAGCAAAGAGGCACTGAGTTTGAAGGTAGGTCTTCAAAATATGCCAATTAGCCTATCAGAAGCTTCTAAAGCCATGCCATAATTTTCTGGAATTTTCCAAGGCACAGTCAACTAATTGTATGTAAACTTCTGACCCACTGGAATTGTGATACAGTGAATTATAAATGAAATAATCTGTCTGTAAACCATTGTTGGATAAATGACTTGCACAAAGTAGATGTCCTAACCGACTTGGCAAAACTATAGTTTGTTAACAAGAAATTTTGGAGTGGTTGAAAAACGAGTTTCAATGACTCCAACCTAAGTGTATGTAAACTTCCGACTTCATCTGTATAACCCCTATTTGTAATTTAAGCATGCATATGACAAGCTGTTATCAATATGTAAATCTGGGGAAAAGTAGCATACGAATATTTATCAACACACTTTTAATCAACTATGTAGTTCAATTCATACAGATTCCTCCTGGTTTACTTTGTACCAGTGTCCCTAAAATATACATAGACAATGTGATTGATTCAGGACAGATGCCACAGCAAGATGCTTTACATTGTAAATTAATGGAAGAGTATGGAATGCATTATACTGTATAATTGAGCCAGGACAGACAAACATGAACGCCACCAGCTCAAATGATCCCCCACTCACATGAACCTGGCTGTCACGTAAAGAGTCATCTAAAATAGATGTCACTACATGCTATTTCACTCCGCTCAACCCTCGTCGATGTCCCCCGACCGTCTTCATGAGTGCACATGGCATGGCAGAGAAGCATTTTCAGACAGCCATTTTACCTTTCCCATTATTTGTATCATTTTCGGACACATTATGCAGAGGGATGGAAATCGGGATGTCAGTGTTCCAAAGGGCAATGTCTCTGTCATGTGCGTGCCAGTTTATTCTGAGAAACACAGAGCTAGCTATACTCGTCCTGCCGTTAACAGAAACTAAGATACATTACAAAGAGACACTTGTTTTAGGCTCCGTCTTATGGAGTTCTGAGTTCTGAGAGGTATAAGTAGCTGTGAACACTGCTACTTTTTAGTGAGTTTGAACAGTACAAGTCTGATTGATATTAGATCTGAGATGTGATTGCATACACCTTTATTATTTCCAGTCTCTCTTCCCCAATCTCTTGGATACTTACCTAAGTGCGTTTTCTTCTCGTTCGTATCTCGACAAGTGATTTAACAAAAAAAGCAATTACCCTCATCATTGAGTATTTCCTTTCATCTCCTGCAGGGCTGAACTCAACACAATACAAGGTGCTTGAGGCCCTTAACCACTTCTATCGTACCAAGGCAGAGTTCATTAACACTGATACAAAACGAATTGTTATCATTTAAGTGGCAACCATTCTTTGCTGATAGCTATATATAGATCAATTGTGAATAATTTAAGCATAGCTTAATACACTATGAGAGTTGGGTTTGGGGGGGGGTCACTGAAGAGAAATGCTGTTTTCAAAATGGCAAGAATTATATATCTAACCTTATCTCAAATTAAACCATACTATCTCCACCTTTCAAAAACTCAAGGGCAAATTGACAAAAATAAATGTGGATCTTTGTAACGACTGCTTTTTAACCAACCAAATTAGAATTTGGTCACCAGTGTTTCAAAATGTTGGGAGGGGCAAAGTATGCTTTAGGCCTACTGTACTGTATGTTACATATTTTTTTTTGAATATTTGTTAGTTGGAAGTAGAGCTATCTGAACCATTCACTTTCTTCTTAAAAGGAGCTGTCCAGTTACATTGGTTCTGAAAATGACTTTTCAGCAATTACACATTTTCCTTGTGCTGATACCACAAGATAAACAGTGTGCAGTGCTATTGTTTGATAAGATCTATATTTCAAACATCACCTCTCAGACCCCTACCGTGTACTCATAATAGAGTTGAAATCAGACAGAGGAGTAAATGCTCTTACTGAAGTAGGATATTCACACAGAGAAAACACACAAGCGATATGAGCTTTGAAAATTGGAACATAACATGGTGTTTAGACATTTAGGAGACAGACAGGAGACAAAGTATTGTGATTTTGCATTTGTGGATGTGACTTTTAGCTTTCAAACAGACAATTATTTGTGAAGACAGTACCTAACTGTTATTCAGATATATTGACATTTTGGTAACGCTACATTAAGTTTCCCCTATTACTATGTAACTACACATGAATAACTATCAACAACATACCAGTTACATAGGTGTTACTACGTAATTACATGATAACAAGGTTGTAGCGCTGTCAGTTGTCACAATCGGAACAATGAATGTGCAATTACACATTCACTTCCTAGGGCGGCAGGGTAGCCTAGTGGTTAGAGCGTTAGAGCTTTGGACTAGAAACAAGTGTCTCTTTGTCATGTATCTTAGTTCCTGTTAACGGCAGGACGAGTATAGCTAGCTCTGTGTTTCTCAAAATAAACTGGCACGCACATGACAGAGACATTGCCCTCTGGAACACCGACATCCCGATGTCCATCCCTCTGCATAATGTGTCCGAAAATGATACAAATAATGGGAAAGGTAAAATGGCTGTCTGAAAATGCTTCTCTGCCATGCCATGTGCACTCATGAAGACGGTCCGGGGACATCGACGAGGGTTGAGCGGAGTGAAATAGCATGTAGTGACATCTATTTTAGCTGACTCTTTACGTAACCGGAAGGTTGCAAGTTCAAACCCCCGAGCTGACAAGGTCTGTCGTTCTGCCCCATGAACAGGCAGTTAACCCACTGTTCCTAGGCCGTCATTGAAAATAAGAATTTGTTCTTAACTGACTTGCCTGGTTAAATAAAGGTCAAATAAATAAAAAATTCCACATGTGTAATTATTGATGTTATTGCACATTTTCTTGTTCCCAGATGTAACACATTTTTGGTAATTTCATGTTTGAAAGTCAAATGTGAATTACCATGTTAATAACTCGAACCAAAATCTGACCTTGTTACATGAAACTACAATGTGCTACTACCATTAAACCCACATGTATTACCAGGGTTGATAAATAGGCTAGGACTTGATAACAACAATTGTAACAATACACACCCTGTCATTAACTACCGGTCATTTTCTATTTGTTTATTTCTATGTTATTACCTGGCTCAAAGGCTGTACTGAATCAAGTGTAACGTAAGAACAATGCAGTTTTAGAATGACTAAGTCTAGCAATATTTTCAGACAGTAGGCTAAGCAGGAGAAATTCAGAGACAGGAGAACATTAGGTATAACCCTTTTGGTTATAATGTACTTACAATGTAATACTCTTTAACAACCAATTCTGTAATTCCAATGTTGTGACAAGGGATATACATATGTTTACATTGTATTTACCCAGGAGCAAACAACTGAATGTAAAGTGAAGTGATATGTTTTTGAATTTACATAAAACATTTACATAACAGGCTTGATTTTTCATGGAAAAAGTAAATTCTATTGTTTCTCTTTTCATGGACAAATCGAGTAGATTCCAACAGAAGCGTGTTTTCAGTGTGATAATGTGCCATTGATATTTGCCCTCATATCGTTCTGCTGCTGCAGAATGCCTTCCTAAAGCTCTCCTCTGCGACAGAACACAACTGTGCTAAACTACCAAAGACATACAAGTTACTCAGTCATTGTAATCTAGGCTCCCCACAGAGAAAATATATACATATACCAACCTTTTGGAGAAGCAACATATTTACCATCACCCTGTAAAGTCAGCATCAATGCCTACTATATGAATCAAACAGATACAATCTCTTCTGGTTGTCTGTGTATGTCTGCAAGACTTGTAGGTGCAGGCCTTTACGATGGGATGTATGTAACCTTAGATATGATTTATATATACATACAGTTGAAGTCGGAAGTTTACATACACCTTAGCCAAATACATTTAAACTCAGTTTTTCACAAATCCTGACATTTAATCCGAGTAAAAATTCCCTGTCTTAGGTCAGTTAGGATCACCAATTTATTTTAAGAATTTGAAATGTCAGAATAATAGTAGAGAGAATGATTTATCTCAGCTTTTATTTCTTTCATCACATTCCCAGTGGGTCAGAAGTTTACATACACTGAATTAGTATTAGTATTTGCCTTTAAATTGTTTACCTTGGGTCAAATGTTTTGGGTAGCCTTCCACAACCTTCCCACAATAAGTTGGGTGAATTTTTTCCCATTCCTCCTGACAGAGCTGTTGTAACTGAGTCAGGTTTGTAGGTCTCCTTGCTCGCACAAGCTTTTTCAGTTCTGCCCACAAATTGTCTATGGAATTGAGGTCAGGGCTTTGTAATGGCCATTCCAATACCTTGACTTTGTTGTCCTTAAGCCGTTTTGCCTCAAATTTGGAAGTATGCTTGGGGTCATTGTCCATTTGGAAGATCCATTTGCGACCAAGCTTTTACTTCCGACTGATGTCTTGAGATGTTTCTTCAATATTTCCACATAATTTTCTTGCCTCATGATGCCATCTATTTTGTGAAGTGCACCAGTCCCTCCTGCAGCAAAGCACCCCCACAACATGATGCTGCCACCCCCGTTCTTCACGGTTGGTATGGTGTTCTTCGGCTTGCAAGCCTACCCCTTAATGACGATGGTCATTATGGCCAAACAGTTTTATTTTTGTTTCATCAGACCAGAGGACATTTCCCCAAAAAGTATGATCTTTGTGCCCATGTGCATTTGCAAACCATATTCTGGCTTTTTATGGCGGTTTTGTGGCTTCTTCCTTGGTGAGCGACCTTTCAGGTTATGTCGATATAGGACAAAAGTACGTTCATCTCTAGGAGACAGAATGCGTAAACTTCCTGAGCTGAATGACTGCTGTGTGCTCCCATGGTGTTTATACTTGCATAGTATTGTTTGTAAAGATGGACGTGGTACCTTCAGGCATTTGGAAACTGCTCCCAAGGATGAACCAGCCTTGTGGAGGTCTTGGCTGATTTCTTTTGATTTTCCCATGATGTTAAGCAAGAAGGCAATGAGCTTGAAGGTCGGCCTTGAAATACATCCACAGGTACACCTCCAATTGACTCAAATTATGTCAAATAGCATATCACTTGTTGTTGATTCTTCACAAAAAAATACAGTTTTATATCTTTATGTTTGAAGCCTGAAATGTGGCAAAAGGTCGCAAAGTTCAAGGGGGCCGAATACTTTCGCAAGGCACTGTATATATATATAGAGAGAGAGATCCAGTAGATGTATGTATGTAACCTTAGATATATATATATATATATATATATATATATATATATAGAGGGAGAGGGAGAGAGTTATTCAGTAGCACTGGGTTTGCGTTGAATGGCTTGTGTTTTTGTGTCGGTAATTGCTTTCATTGTTTGTGTGTTACAATTCCCGGCACTTAATTGTGCCAGGACCTCCACCATGCATCTGGCACATCAAGCCACATTAAGTACAACAAATGGCCAAATGAATAGAAACATTAGCAGGGTCTGGGCACAAGCAGGACGAAGAAGGATGGAGGCAGATGGATAAATCTTGGGTGTGATTCCTTGCCAGGGTTGACCTTCTCCATTCTGCTCTAATAAAGCATTTTGTTCATTAGCGGAAGGCATACAAGAATAGTGATAATATATTTTATTTTTGCTTCTGCAGTTAAAAAAGGGGGTTAATATAAATTTGGTGACTTCTTTTCTTCTTTTCCTTTTCTCTGTGGGTTTCTCTTTTTTATTGCTTTCCACAGAAACAACACAATAAAAACAAAACGCCCACTTTACAGCACATTCCCCAAGGTGATCAACATATGGTTTCCAAACACTTATGGTTTTTGTTTAATTTTATAATATACAAAATCCAACTGTATGTAGCTAGATAGTTCAGTCCTCAAGTTTGTTATTGAGGGTGAATATGAGGCTTTCCAATTGATGGCTATACATTTCTTTGGCAGAAATTGTGGCAGGAGTGTAGTAAGTCCCATTAATTACAGTATCTTAAATTGCAGTAGTTTATGTCTTAGGTTGTAGGAGCAGGTGTCAATATTTTTGCATATCTGTGACCAAATGGTTCTCCATAATTTCTTCCTTTAGGTCTGTTTCCCAAATACTAATGGAATTGAGAATCATTGGATTGTCTGTTTCTTCTTCGATGCCTTGGATCCGAAGTAGCAAATATATTTTTTAGATCTTAAGGTATTATGACATTTATGGCTTCGATTCTCCTCCACGTACAAGGATAATCTGCTGTCCATTGTTTAAGTGAACGCAGTTCTGCAACCCAGTAATACATCTTCATTTGAGGTAGTTCAACGCCTCCAGCTTCATAGGGTAAGTGTCAAATTGTCCATTTGACTCTTGATGTCTTTCCATTCCAAATAAAGTTGTAGAGCAGGCCATAAATGTTACTTCAGAGGTTGGATGGAATTGAAACGGGCAGGGCCTGGAATAAATACATCAGCCTGGATAATATATTCATTTTGATTATATTGACCCAACCTAACATAGAAATAGGGAGAGATCTGCATCTCTGAACATTGGATTCAATCGGATGTAAGATGGCGCCGACAGAGATGGTCGCCTTGCTTCAGGTCCTCAGAAAACTATGCAGTTATTTGTTTTTTTATGTATTATTTCTTACATTGTTAGCCCAGAAAATCTCAAGTGTTATTACATATAAAAGCAATGTCAACTTACCATCATTACCAGGAATGACCAGGAATACGTCTTTCCCGAAGCTGATTTTTTGTTCAGACCTCCACCCTGGACATGCGATCTTATGCCAGAGGCCGAACCAAAACAACGTCATCGCCGCAGAAGAGGCAGACGGAGCGGCCTACTGGTCAAACTCAGAAGGCGAGCACACCATCCACCGCTTCCGAGCATATTACTCACCAATGTCCAATCTCTAAATAACAAGGTGAATGAAATTAGGGCATGAGTTGCCTTCCAGAGAGACACCAGCGATTGTAACATTCTCTGTTGCACGGAGACATGGCTCACTCGGGATATGTTGTCAGAGTCGGTTCAGCCACCGGGTTTCTTCACACATCGCGCCCGACAGAAACAAACATCTCTCTGGTAAGAAGTATATGCCTTATGATTAACGACTCATGGTGCAATCACAACAACATACAGGAACTCAAGTCCTTTTGTTCACTAGACCTAGGATTCCTTACAATCAAATGCCGCCCACATTATCTTCCAAGATAATTCTCTTCGATTAAAGTCACAGCCGCGTAAAGTCACAGCGGCTGTGACAGAAACCGTGGATTGATGGCATCATTTGCGCAAAACTGAAAGCACGAACCATCGCTTTTAATCATGGCTAGACGACTGGAAACATGACCCAATACAAACAGTGCAGCTACAGTGCCTTGCGAAAGTATTCGGCCCCCTTGAACTTTGCGACCTTTTGCCACATTTCAGGCTTCAAACATAAAGATATAAAACTGTATTTTTTTGTGAAGAATCAACAACAAGTGGGACACAATCATGAAGTGGAACGACATTTATTGGATATTTAAAACTTTTTTAACAAATCAAAAACTGAAAGATTGGGCGTGCAAAATTATTCAGCCCCTTTACTTTCAGTGCAGCAAACTCTCTCCAGAAGTTCAGTGAGGATCTCTGAATGATCCAATGTTGACCTAAATGACTAATGATGATAAATACAATCCACCTGTGTGTAATCAAGTCTCCGTATAAATGCACCTGCACTGTGATAGTCTCAGAGGTCCGTTAAAAGCGCAGAGAGCATCATGAAGAACAAGGAACACACCAGGCAGGTCCGAGATACTGTTGTGAAGAAGTTTAAAGCCGGATTTGGATACAAAAAGATTTCCCAAGCTTTAAACATCCCAAGGAGCACTGTGCAAGCGATAATATTGAAATGGAAGGAGTATCAGACCACTGCAAATCTACCAAGACCTGGCCGTCCCTCTAAACTTTCAGCTCATACAAGGAGAAGACTGATCAGAGATGCAGCCAAGAGGCCCATGATCACTCTGGATGAACTGCAGAGATCTACAGCTGAGGTGGGAGACTCTGTCCATAGGACAACAATCAGTCGTATATTGCACAAATCTGGCCTTTATGGAAGAGTGGCAAGAAGAAAGCCATTTCTTAAAGATATCCATAAAAAGTGTCGTTTAAAGTTTGCCACAAGCCACCTGGGAGACACACCAAACATGTGGAAGAAGGTGCTCTGGTCAGATGAAACCAAAATTGAACTTTTTGGCAACAATGCAAAACGTTATGTTTGGCGTAAAAGCAACACAGCTGAACACACCATCCCCACTGTCAAACATGGTGGTGGCAGCATCATGGTTTGGGCCTGCTTTTCTTCAGCAGGGACAGGGAAGATGGTTAAAATTGATGGGAAGATGGATGGAGCCAAATACAGGACCATTCTGGAAGAAAACCTGATGGAGTCTGCAAAAGACCTGAGACTGGGACGGAGATTTGTCTTCCAACAAGACAATAATCCAAAACATAAAGCAAAATCTACAATGGAATGGTTCAAAAATAAACATATCCAGGTGTTAGAATGGCCAAGTCAAAATCCAGACCTGAATCCAATCGAGAATCTGTGGAAAGAACTGAAAACTGCTGTTCACAAATGCTCTCCATCCAACCTCACTGAGCTCGAGCTGTTTTGCAAGGAGGAATGGGAAAACATTTCAGTCTCTCGATGTGCAAAACTGATAGACATAGCCCAAGCGACTTACAGCTGTAATCGCAGCAAAAGGTGGCGCTAAAAAGTATTAACTTAAGGGGGCTGAATAATTTTGCACGCCCAATTTTTCAGTTTTTGATTTGTTAAAAAAGTTTGAAATATCCAATAAATGTCGTTCCACTTCATGATTGTGTCCCACTTGTTGTTGATTCTTCACAAAAAAATACAGTTTTATATCTTTATGTTTGAAGCCTGAAATGTGGCAAAAGGTCGCAAAGTTCAAGGGGGCCGAATACTTTCGCAAGGCACTGTATGTCATCGTGAAGTGCTTTGAGATATTAGTCAAGGAACATATCACCTCCACCCTACCTGATACCCTAGACCCACTCCAATTTGCTTACCTCCCCAATATGTCCACTGACGATACAATCGCCATCACACCACACTGTCCTATCCCATCTGGACAAGAGGAATACCTATGTAAGAATGCTGTTCATTGACTACAGCTCAGCATTTATCACTATAGCACCCTCCAAATTCATCATTAAGATTGAGACGCTGCCCTGTGCAACTGGGTCCTGGACTTTCTGACGGGCCAACCCAGGTGATGAAGGTAGGAAACAACATCTCCACCCCGCTGATCCTCAACACTGAGGCACCACAAGGGTGCATTCTCAGCCCTCTCCTGTACTCCCTGTTCATGCATGCTTCCAACTCAATCATCAACTTTGCAGACGATATTACAGTGGTATGCCTGGTTACCAACAACGACGAGACAGCCTACGGGGAGGAGGTGAGGGCCCTTTGAGTGTGGTGTCAGGAAAATAACCTCTCACTCAACATCAATAAAACAAAGGAGATGATCGTGGACTTCAGGAAACAGCAGAGGGAGCCCCCCCCCCCCATCCACATCGATGGAACAGTAGTGGGGAAGGTGTAACGTTTTAAGTTCCTTGGCGTACACATCACGGACAAACTGAAATAGTCCACCCACACAGACAGCGTGGTGCAACCTCAGGAGACTGAAGAAATGTGGCTTGTCATCTAAAACACACTTTTACAGATGCACAATCGAGAGCATCCTGTCGGGCTGTATCACCGCCTGGTACGGCAATTGCACCGCCTTCAACCGCAAGGCTTTCCAGAGGGTAGTGCGGTCTGCACAACGCATCACCGGGGGCAAGCTACCTGCCCTCCAGGACACCTACAGCACCCGATGTCACAGGAAGGCCAAAAAGACCATGCAGGACAACAACCACCCGAGCCACTGACTGTTCACCCCGCTATCATCCAGAAGGCGAGGTCAGTACAGGTGCATCAAAGATGGGACCAAGAGGCTGAACAACAGCTTCTATCTCAAGGCCATCAGACTGTTAAACAGCCATCACTAACATAGAGAGGATGCTGCCAACATACAGACTCAAATCTCTGGCCACTTAAAAATAAACAGATGTAATAAAGGTATCACTTGTCACTTCAAATAACGCTTTAATAATGTTTACATATCCTACATTACTCATCTCATATGTATATACTTTATTCTATACCATCTACTGCATCTTGCCTATGCCGCACACCATCGCTTATCTATATATTTATAAATACATATTTTTATTCAATTCATCCCTTTACATTTGTGTCTATTTGTCTGTAATGTATTTGTTGTGAATTAGATTTTACTGCATAGTCGGAACTAGAAGCACAAGCATTCCGCTACACTCATATTAACATCTGCTAACCATGAGTATGTGACCAATACAGTGATTTGATTTGATTTGATTTGATATCTATTATTGGAAAATTATTGATTTTATATGCCTCCTCCAGATTGCATGGTATCAGTACACCCAGGTATTTAATGTGTCTTTGTCCATTTTCAATTAAATTTACTTTCTAAGTTTTAGAAGTCATAATTAGAAATTGACATTATTTCAGTTTACTCCCAATTCACTGATCCTGATACAACACCAAATGTGTAATCTCTGACATCTCTGGCTTTCTCGGTGTTATTTGGAATTTTACATACCCAGTGTGTAAGGAAGACGCATGGCGTTAGGAAGCAGGTGCAGTTGGAGAGTTTAATATAAATGAACTTGTAATAATGCAAAAACAAGAGACGCGTCTGGACGAGAGAACACAAACAGAGACAATAACGCCTGACGGGAAATGACAACCGAGTGCTATATATATAGGGGGAGTAATCAGGGTCCAGGTGTGCCTAATGATGAGGCGCAGGTATGCGTAATGAAGGGTTGCTAGGTGTGTGTAGTGATGGGTTGCCAGGACCAGTGCTTAGTAGACAGGCGACATCGAGTGCCGGAGAGGGGGAGCGAGAGTAGACATGACATAGTGCAGTCAAAAACAAGATTTTCCTGTGTTGTATACATATTTACACACTATGAGGTTCGAATAATAGTGTGAAATTGTGAAAATGATGATAATGCCCTTTCAGTGTAAGAGCTGTTTGAAAAGGTCACCTGAAATTTCTGCCTGTTTTGGTGGGATAGAGTTTTGGCCTGCCTTGTAACATCACCAGACGGTAAATTTGTTAATAGACCAATAAGAAAGAGAGTTCCAAACCATTAACAGCTAGTTTTCAGTTTTCCCCTTCCAAGTCAGACCACTCCCAGACAGACCTAGCAAAATTCTTGCTGTTTTTGTTCTTTTTTTACTGTTTTAATTGGAAACAATAACAATCACAGTAAGGTACTTAATTGTCATCCAGAAATGATTTGATATTGAGATAAAAATGGCTTCATTAGACCTTTACGAAACAAATTCGTGCAGGCTATTATTGTACGAACTAGACACACAGCCTTTGCTACGGGATGGCTCTAAGGTTTTATTGGGCATATTGTTGAAAGAAAGCATATTTTCTCTATTCACAGGAGATGATGTGGTTCACCAGGACCACATCTCTACTATCCTCTCACTGTCACTGCTCAGGTTCCTCGGTGCCCTGTGTGTTTCCATTCTGTGACGTGGTCTCCCATAGAGATGGCCAACGTGTCATCCCTACCTGGAACCCATTTACTGATGCTCTGTCCCTCTGCAACAGAGACACATCAATATCTCTGCATGTCTCCAGCCTTGTGAGAGGTCAGGAGTCATCTCACACAACCAGAACTCAAGGAGTCATCTGGCACTGCAGTAGAGAGGATAAAGAATAGCACGTAGGTGTGGGTGTCTGGAGGGGTCTGACATCTCAGAAACCAGCAGCAACAGCAGAGGTGACTGGTGGATTCAGTCGGTCTGATGTGTGTAATACAGCTCTCAGCTTAGCTGTGTTTCTATTTGATACCCAGACAGGTGCATCTGCTGGGACCCCCCCCCCCCCCCCCCCCCTCCCTAAGGTCCTGTCAAAACCTTGACCACTGGAACAGCACGTCACCTTCCAAATTGAGTTTGCAGAGTCTGCTTGAAGAAAATATCCCAGAACATCTGCTTATATCAATTATACCAGACAACAATGTAAATAAGACTTACTGTAAGTGACACATTCATGTAAAGGGATTAAGCATTGTCTTCCCCATTTCTACTCTCTCTGCACATTTCACATAGGCAATATCAGGACTTTACGATAGGCGGACACGCAAAACTCAACCTCTTTGGTCTGTGTATTTACTATCATTATGTTATTTTTATGCACATAAACAGGGGGGGAAAAAGACAAATGTGCAGAAATCGAAAATGGTCGTTAGCTAACGATGAAATACAGCCTCTACTACAGCACAATGGTAACCATATGGCAAATATGTGAACATGTCTGTGTGGGTGTAACTATTCATATTTCAGCTCTACAGCTCTACAGCACTACAGTAATGAGACAGCATTTTACGAGTTGTTATCAAATAACTCGATTCTATAACTCCAATTTCCTGAATCATACGCCAACGCTCGGAGTAGAATACACACTTAAATACACTCCACACATCTCAAAGTTCTCCTAACATCACTAGCTGGCCAACAGCATCTACAACCCAATAATGGCCTGTGTGCTGCTACAATAAAACTCATTACTCTGGGCAAATAACTTCATATACAGCCTAATATATGGCTCTGGAGTCCACAGGGAGTCTAACCTGGGTTACATATTGACCATGAAATATTAAACAGTGTTACTTTGAAAATACAGGAACCAGAGTAGCCAGCCAGCAACAACAGTAGTATTAGGCTCCATGACTCAGTAGGGAGCAAACAAAAGCATTCACGATGATGACTTTCCTTTGCCACCGGTATATCACATGGTTATTAATTAGCTACAGTGATTTAAATCCGTGAAGCTCCACATGTTGCCTGAATTATTGCCAGCTATTGTAGAAGTGGATGGCCAACAAAAGCACTGGGAGCACATAGACTTTTTTACTTCAAGATGTAATGAAAGCTGTTTATGTTATTTTCCTCCTGTTCTAATCATCATTTTGTTAGGTAGTTACTGCACTTACACAGTAGGTAATTAGGGGGATTTAAGTGAGCCTAATAAATTCACTCTCCCTAATTAAAGTCTGGGTTCCAGAGCCTCTGTGTCTCTGTGAAAATGGTTCGGAGTGGTTAAGCTAGGTTAAAAAGCCACAACCAACACCTTACCAAAAGACCAAATGAATTTCACATGTGACCATGTGTTTCACATGTGATCATGTGACAACATGCAAAACTACACATGTGAAAACATTTGAGCATGTGAAAACATGACCTCGTAAAAAATAATGTGACAACATGGGGTTGCAAAATTTCAACATGTGATACCATGAAACTACACGTGAGAGCATTTGCATTTCAAAGAGTTCCACGAGAGTTAGATTTTCACATGTGAAAGTTTTTCACGTGCAAATTAGAATTTCACATGAACGTTTTTCCGGATGTGAAAATGCAATTCTACATGTGAGAGTTATGTTTTCACATGTGAAAACTCGAAATAATCTGCAATTCACATGTGAGTTTAAAGCATGTCTGTTAGTGTTCTGGAATGCATGTGAACATATGGTTCCACATGAACAACTGACCTCAACATGTGAAAATACGCATTGTTAAATGTGATTTTCATTTTTCTTTTTTTAAGGGAAGTTATAAAATGGTATGGGGCTTTTAAAGGTAAGCGGTACACTGTTCAGCTAAAATAGTGTACAAATCTTTCATCAAAGACAATATGATTACATTTAACATGATCACTTAGTATTGCCTTTTCAATACAACCACACCTGGAATTTGAACTCACAACCTTTGGATTTGGGGAATGCTGATCTTTCTGCTGAGCCACAAAGTCTGTAGAAAAACTGAGATTGAATTTAAAGTCCAAAGTGTAGGAATACAGGTGAATTCAGACATTGGCACCGACATTGTGGCTTAGCAGCGAGATCGGAATGCCGATGTGAGTTCAAATCCCGGTTTGAGGACACGTTCAATGATAATTATTGTGTAAATAAACATACCAAATGTAATCATGTATGCCTAATATATAAGTTCAAAACACTGCAGTTATTTCATGATGTTCCTGGGACTACCTAACTACTCAATGTTGTTTGCAGGACGTCATGTGAAAATTTCAATCCACAGGGTTGTCTTCACATGTGAAGTCTTCCAAAATCACATGGTTTCACACAATTTCACATACTGTATGAAAGGTTATGTGATCACATATTAAACTTCATGTGAATTATATAATTTTTTACATGTGCAAAACGTAGACACTTTCCGTAAAATCATGATTTTCCAAATGTGGAATCATGTGGTTTTAATTTGATCACTCTTCTGTTGCTGAAAATTTTCATTTTAATGCAAATGAGCTTCGAGGTTTACATAAATTCACAGAAAATCCACACTAACACACAGTTGAACAGTATTGCACTTTTCATGTGGCCTCCTTTTGGCCAGCTAATTAGCATAACCACCAATCAAGCAACATTATGGACTAAACATTAAAATCCTGTTGCTGCAGCATTATTTTGCTGTGACGTTATAGGTTAAATTAAGATCCTACACCTGTAAGAGTCATGCTGGGAAAGCTCAGGCCCAGCGTAGAAGAAATGGTCCACCTGACATACAGTATTAGAAAACAAATGGTCACTTTGTCTCCCATTGCCATAGCTACTGTCAATTTGGGCTCAATGCAAGTCAGAATGTGTGTAAATAAGTATCTAAAAGTCTCGTCAAATGTTGTGAATAAGGTTAGGGTTAGAGCTAGGGTTAAGGTTAGTAGATTTTTTGTTGAAATGTTATTGATAGTCTTCAGAGCATCTACAGATGGACTGTCCAAATAAAGTGTTACCCTAATTGCTGTTTTATAGCTCATCTCATGCTTTCGTTCACATTTTGCCACGAGACTGAGAGAAAACTGTTCAGTTTTAAAACAAATTTCATGTTATTCCCCTGGAGGTTGGGGGGGTTCACATGCCCTGCGTCCCTGTTATAATCTGGCCCTGAGTGGAGAGCTGTACTTTGAAGGCATCCAAATATAACATGTTTGTTGCTTTTCTGCAGTAAATGCAAGGAGCGAGGTCAACCCACTGTCACAGTTGTCATCATTGGGTGTAATCATACATTTTCTCTAGAATGGAAACACTGATTGATGCCTTATGTGTTCCCCAGTTGCGATTCATCTCATAATTTCCCTTTGATTGCACCATCGTCTGAACAGCATTGAGATGCACAGTACCACGGCCCTAAGAGTTGAAAATCATAGAGCTTGGGGATAGCAATTTCATATGAACGAAAGGTCAGTCATGTGGAGATTCGATTCAAGAAGAACTCACCATCAAATTGGAGGTAGATAGGAGGAAGCTCTGTTGGCTCACCCGTTTGCTCCTACTCTCTGAGGCAAGCTAAAATATACTAGCCACACACTTCATCACAATCTACTCTGAACAAATATTCAAGACATATTGTCAGACTTAGCCATCTATCAACATAAATACACTGTATCTGGGTAGTAATTCTTGTCAACTGCCTTTTTAAGTTGTGCTATTTGCATAATATAAGATTGATGTCTATAGTAGATATTGTGGTTGTGTGGGACCTAACACATGTAAAAGAAGAACCTAATGGAGCTTATGGAGGGTTCATGTTCGAGTACATTTGAACGAGTAGTTCTGGTATGTGCCTTGGAGTATAGCCTCTACTCCTCCAAAATATCAATCTCCCTTCACATTTTCCTCTTAGTCTCCCCAACAGAACCTTAGACTTTTCAACTTAAATAAGATTGAAAGTAGAGCCCTGAATTGTCTGTCTTTTAATTGTTATGAAAATCTGACAATCAAATCTTCCTAGAGGTACGTACTTGGCGTTATGCATAACGTGCACAGAGCTCATGTTTTTCCTGGGCCCAATCGATAAGCTCATCAGTCACAGCTACTTCGTCTGAGAGGATCTTTTGTCTGGTAAAATAAACCTTCTTTACTGCCTCTCCCATAAAACACAAATTAAGTATGACCAGGATACAGACCCCAAAACAGAGCCCAGTGTCACTCCAGGTCCATTTATATTCTCACATAAAATGACCATAAAAAAGAAAAAAATCCACCGAATAAATTGCCCATCTGCCTCCATAAATCAAAGTCCCGAAACCCTTGTTAATCTAGCAAAATAGGCAAACATATTGGCTGGGATATCTTTGGCCACGAAAATAATGATGACAAATATAAGTGCTGTCTCTGCAAACCCATAGGCAAAATGTTATAGTCTGCTGAATTAAGTCACAGGTTTTGTCACGGAGTAGTGCAGCTTGATGCGTGTGTCTTTTTAAGAATGGTATTACATTAAAAGGACATTGGTGTCTGAAGATAGTGTCTTGTATTTTTGAAAATGCTTCATGTGTCTTCCCGACATGTTGCCTCCCACTCTCTAAAGAAATACATGCTGCTCTAAAAGAAAACATCTTGACAAATTCACGGCTTTCTCTCTTTGGTTGAAGGTGTTATCTCAATTGACGAATGTTTCTGTGTTACCATATAATGACTCAACACGGCTGGCCATCCTACATGTTTTTGCAGTCAATCAGTATCTTTTTGTTGTTGTTGTTGTGTGTCTGGATATCACTTTTTCAGGAACTGGGACAAAGTAAAGAAATGAAATACAACTCAAATACAGAATGTCCGGTGTGAGTATTATCAAGTGTACTCAGTTGGGATATAACTTGGGAACCGATGTACTCCTATTGAATTTGATTCACTGCTCGTACAGTAAATAATTAATTTCAGCACGGGGAACAGGAGTCATTAATACATGTGACATGTAGAGCCTGCATGATTTATTGTGGCTGTGCCTTAATTGCACATGATAAAATGTTGTTCACACTTTTACCACCTTTCCCGTTGGCCTAGAAGACATCTTTTGCAGGATGATATTTTTCATCCTGTTTTGCTGCCAATACATACCAACGCTTACATGTTCAATTAGTTAGAGAGGACACTGTCCATGACCTTGGCGAAACAGACAAAAAACACAATGGTTTTATATTCAAATGTCCTTTATAATCATAGCCCGGCTACAGGCATAAGTGATCGCTTTTCATTTTTAAATTGAACCTTTATTTAACTAGGCAAGTCAGTTAATAACAAATTCTTACTTACAATGACAGCCTACCAGGGAACAGTGGGTTTACTGCCTTGTTCAGGGGCAGAACAGCTGATTTTTACCTTGCCAGCTTAGGGATTTGATCAAGCAACCTTCCGGTTACTGGCCCGATGCTCTAACCACTAGTCTACCTGCTGGCGGGGGCCCCTGACCCAAAAAAGAAACTGAGTCGGGGTCTCAACTTACTGTTGAGAGTTAGAATAGTAGAATAAACAAGCTGCTATTTTGAAATTTGGTTGTGGATCAGCAGCTATCCTCTTGTTATGTCAGTCACCTACAGTCACTCAATTAGCCGTGCCTGGAATGTGTATTTGAACAAGTTCAGTTCAGGACACCTCAAACGAGTTACTCATCAAATCAGCATCACTTACAACGGGGGTATTGTGTTGTGTCCATGATGGTTTCAAATCAGCATCACTTACAACGGGGGTATTGTGTTGTGTCCATGATGGTTTCAAATCAGCATCACTTACAACGGGGGTATTGTGTTGTGTCCATGATGGTTTCAAATCAGCATAATAGCCCAAACTGCAGGTTTAGGAATGGCACTTAAGTTTGGAGAAGAGTAAAGTTATGCCCAAAGGACTATGTGCACTCAGTCAACAAATTACTTTCACTTGTTTCAAAATTAGATTGCCAAATATAGTTCTCGTTTTCCTAGCTTATTATCGCTCCTGCAAAAACGGCATGCTAAGAAATGACTCACACAGAAAAGCCTGTTAACAAAAATGAATACAAAAGGCTTCTTTAAATTTCCACTTCTACTAAGGATTCAAGGGCATCCTTCAACTCTTAAACATGCATATACTGTGTTTTGAATTTGGTATTTTAGAAACTGCTTTAGCACCTTGTTAAGTGCGCATGTGATCCCTAGTCCAGTTGTCATCCAACAAAGCAACAGAGCACTTACAATGTGATTACCCTTACAAATGAATTTGATTCTAGAGTAGTGATGAGATAGCAAACACAATTAATTGGCTTATTGTCTTCAACCCGTAGCTTGGGTAGGGCTATCAGTTTACAGACACATTGAGGCAGTACACTACAGCATGCACTGCTTCAAGCTGCTAGATGAAGAGGGGAAGATGAACTTATTGACTTCACTTTGTAATTATGATGGCGCAAGCATCAACTCTCCCTTAAATATCTCCATAACTCTTTATTCTTGCCATGAGATGATTCAAATGTACACATTCAAGTTCAAAGTCCATCGGTTTCTATTATAAATATTATGAGCTGCCAAAAGGAAACTAACTGATACCATCTAAGACCCGAGTGAATGATTAATTAAGCCGTTTCCCATCCCTCACGAAAATACAATGACTCTCATAACTCAGAAATGTGTATGTGGCTCTCTCCTTTGTGTAAAGACAGGAAGATGAGTTGATAACTGGTAACCACTAATAGTCTAGCTTTAAAGAAGTGCATACACTCTAGTAATTCATGTTGTATTTCATAAAATGCTGTCTGTAAGTGTAACATCCCACAGCCTAATTATATACACTGAGTGTACAAAACATTAGGAAAACCTTCCTAATATTGAGTTGCACCCCCTTTTGCCCTCAGAACAGCCTTAATTCGTCGGGGCATGGACTCTGCAAGATGTCGAAAGCATTCCACAGGGATGCTGACTCCAATGCTTCCCACAGTTGTGTCAAGTTGTCTGAATGTCCTTTGGATGTTAGACCATTCTTTATATACACAGGAAAATGTTGAGTGTGAAAAACCCAGCAGCGTTACAGTTCTTGACACACTCAAACCACTGCACCCGGGCATCTACTACCATACCGTGTTCAAAGGCACCGAAATCTTTTGTCTTGCCCATTCACCCTCTGAACGGCACACATACACAATCCATGTCTCAATTGTCTCAAGGCTTAAAAATACTTGTTTAACCTGTCTTCTCCCCTTCATCTACACTGATTGAAGTGGATTTCACAGGTGACATCAATAAGGGCTCATAGCTTTCATCTGGATTCACCTGGTCAGTCTATGTCAGGGAAACAGAAGATGTTCCTAATGTTTTGTACACTCAGTGTGGATGGTACATTGGAACGAAGTATAATTTACCTCAGGACAATACTGTTTTATTTCACTCTCCTTTGTTGAGGAATGTATCTATGGAATATGTTGGCTATTTAGGGCTTAATCTGATCATCTAATTGACCAATTAGAGATTTACGTTGTTTTTCCATTTCTCCCGGCCCAATGGAATTCCAAATGGCCATCATGCATTGCTCACTATGATTGAGATACATTTTTCTATCCTTAATGAATTCAGCGTTTCTTTTATTTTTCATTAGAGAAGGGAAAGGTTAGCCCACAGACTGTAAGGAAGAATGATGTGGCTCCAAACAAAATTGAGGATCCTTGAAGTTTACATGAACCTCAGTAGATTGTTAGCATGGCATGGTTATTTCTTTCAAACGCACACATTTATCATGACGTTTGACATTTGCAGGAGATTCATTTTTTGCCTTACACCCCTGGATTGATGTGCCATAATATTGTTTCATGAATTGGTAGCACCATGAAGCACATTATTGTATAGCAATAAACAGTGTTGGCTGTCATACGATATATATATATATATATATATATATATATATATATATATATATATATATATAGAGTAGGTCATACAATACTCCGAAATATATAGTATATTTCGGAGTATTGTATGACCTACTCTATATGTATGTTCAGTCTATCAGTCAAAGAGATTAAATTGTGTTTCTTTCTTTTTGTTAACTGACAAATTCAAACAGTCCTCTTATCATGGCTACCAGCATGGTCATCAAAAGCAACAAGGGAAGATGATAAGACTATTTGAAGCCATTGTCTCATTACAAACACGGATGCCAAAAAGGGGCTGGGGATATGCGAGTTACATGGTACAGGGCCATATGTTTTTTCCTGACCATGCAACCTGTCTCTTCTGATAATACTATATATAAGATCTGTAGAGGAAGTGGTGGAGGTTAGTTAAAACCCCTGAAGAGAAACATCTGTGGTTTCAATTGTGGTCTGAACTGGAGCCAAAAGGAAGATGATGAACACTTGAATAAGACACCCCTAATTTAAAGTCCAGAAACTCTTGATCTTGACTGAAACGATGAGGGGAAAGATGGGCTATCGCTTTCACAGTTCCCCATTAAATCCATTGCAGTGGAGAGGGAAGCTCATCATTTTATGAATTAACCCTGAATTGGGGGGCTGGGGTGCTTGTGTTGATCACCAGCTGCTGGTTTCTATTGCAAACAACTTGAAGAATAATGACAGTTTTAAGATGCACAAGCAGTACAACATGGGGAGTAACTAAATAAATATTGAAAAGAGAAGAGAAATTCTGGCTTCTTGGAATGGATTTACTGTAGCAGGGGAGAGAAAGAGAGTTGGACCTTTTCCACAGATACCGCTTAACAAATGGGCAGAGATAAAAAAAAAAAACAACATGCCAAGCCTATGCGTAGCCCCATTCTATGAAGAAAATGTATCACTTAAACACCTATTCATTCACAGATGCATTGTTTGTTGGTTGCCATAGGGCTGTGGAGCTTATCCTGTGAGTGCAGTGAAATATTTATTTCTCTCTCTCGCTATTTAAAAAAAAAAAAGCGGGATGCGTCTGCAAGCATCATTTCCACGGCCCCTCAACAATCCCTCCCGTCGCCCCCCGACACCTGGCCCGAGAGACGCAAGTCATCCTATCCCACCTTTTTGTAGCTTACACAAAGGTGATAGATTGGAATGTGTGGCAGCGCATTCCTATGTCAGGAACGCATTTTCTTTCAAGTTGGGAAAGTTTGGAGAGGAGCTAAAGTGAAAATTGAAAATATGGAAATCTTGAGAAAGCAATAGAAATCTTTACAAAATTATACCCAGCGTAGACATATCCATTTGATAGGAGATATGGATTGAAGCGTATGCCTCAAAATGTATATGACCCTGAGAATTGAGAGCTTCAGCAAAGACTATAAATGCATGAACATAAGAAGGCACATCTCTCAACAACAAATATGTATGAATTAGAATAATTTAAGACAGATATGTACAGTTTGTACTATACATTAGAGACAGAGAAACAGAGACAGTGATGGTGACAGAGAGAGTGAGAGAGAGAGAGAGAGAGAGAGAGAGAGACAGAGAGAGACAGAGAGATAGAGAGAGAAGGAGAGAGACAGAGAGATAGAGACAGATGGTGACAGAGAGAGAAAGAGAGAGAAAGAGACAGACAGAGACTGCAATGAGAGTAGCCCTATGTGTGTACCACAGGCGGCCATTCCAGTAATTATTATGCCTCCTGTGGTGTATACTGTATGTATGTGTATGTTTGTGTGACTGAGTGTGGCTTTCTGCGTGTGGCAAAAGCTTGTGACAGAGACTGGGCTGCTGAAAGCGATAACGATATTGAACTCTGCACGTTTCTCTCCAGTTGACAAATCTGCCTTTTGTCTCACCCCGCAGGCATGTCTCTCCCCTCCCGCGCTGTTAGTTTGAGATTGTGAATCCCATTCAAGGGGGACCATATGCAAACACATCGAGGGGGCTGTATGTGAACACTGCATGGTCCCTTTGAGCTGAGGGAAGTGCTGTTCTGCGTCGTTTTGGGGAAAACAACAACAATGAGAAGTTGTACAGTGAGACGAGGGAGGGTATCTAAACGGTTGCCTGAAACTTCCATCCATGAAAGATGATGAGCAGGCTGCCTTCATCTCACCCTGCACTTCTCAGCACGCATATACAGTGCAAACATTTAAAGCACACACTATACTGAAATCCCAGCATCGCCATATTGACACTTGGCAGAGTGGAGTGATGCTCATCTCCTTGGCTTAGGAGGATCGCAGACCTTATCACATGTTGACCCTCATAGATTATTGCACACTCACCAGGACATGATGTGTCACTATTGATTCAGTCAATGGGCTGCTAGATGGTCATTTCAGGGAGACTGGTCTTACATCCAGTATATCCTCCACACGGGCCTATAAAACATGTGGGCCTATGCAGTACACTATTCAGGCATTACATTGCATTCAGAGATAGTAGGTATATGCAAAAATGAATGTTTAATAGATCAATTAATAGATCGTTGACTGCATGTGTGTGTGGGTGTCTGTGTGCATATCTTGAGTTGAGGCAGAGCAACATAATGTTCCCTCCCGTACTGCACCCTGCATTTGAATTGATTAGGCCCATACAGAGTTTTATTGTCACAAAAAAAATGGCAGCTGATTGAAAATGTCATGTAGACATTCCATGTCTATCTCCTTTATCTAGTGTTCTCAAGATCCTTTTCACCCTCTAGATGGCAGTGCATGGGCTTTACTATAGTGTAGTCTATGCTTATTCAATGTGTAATACATGTGAAAACCCATAGATGAGGATGTACAAACCGATCCAAGGAATTTTAACTTCCTAAGATGACTCTTTTATGTGCTTTTGTTATTGCCAGATTTCCTCTTCTTTTCACCCATCGTGTTACTATTGCAGTACTGTATATGAAGCATGACTCCTGACTCTCTCCCCTTCATTGGAGTTCAGTCAGTCTCACAGAGGGAAAAAGGATGAAAAGGAAAAGCATCAAGTGGATTCTTCCTGCCGATGAATGTCATTTATGTGATTCTCCTTTCCACGCTGCCGAAGATGGAGTATGCAGAATGCACTGCATGCTATCGCTTCAAATAAAATCTAGTGGAATTATGGTTGTATTTTACATTTATGTGATGTGCCTGAGATAATGAAATAAAAAGTGAAGCTGCATTGTTACTTGTAAAACAGTGTAACGGCGCTCGTTGGTGGTAGAAAGAGCAGACCAAGGCGCAGCGTGGAAAGTGTTCATGATTTTAATTTAAAAAAACACTCAAACAAAATAACAAAATCGAAAATGAAAATGCACAGTTCTGCTTGGCAACAGTAACTAAACAAAAAACAAGATCCCACAACCTAATGGTGGGAAAAAGGGCTGCCTAAGTCTGATCCCCAATCAGAGACAACGATAGACAGCTGCCTCTGATTGTGAACCAAACAATGACACAGAAAACATAGAATTTCCCACCCGAGTCACACCCTGACCTAACCAAACATAGAGAATGCCAACACACTGACACTGACTCAACTCCAGCCACTTTAATAATGGGAATTGATGGGAAATGATGTAAATATATCACTAGCCACTTTAAACAATGCTACCTTATATAAATGTTACTTACCCTACATTATTCATCTCATACGCATACGGATATACTGTACTCTATAGCATCGACGGTATCCTTATGTAATACATGTATCACTAGCCACTTTATACTATACTATGCCACTTTGTTTACATACTCATCTCATTTGTACATACTGTACCCGATACCATCTACTGTATCTTGCCTATGCTGCTCTGTACCATCACTCATTCATATATCCTTATGTACATATTCTTTATCCCCTTACACTGTGTACAAGACAGTAGTTTTGGAATTGTTAGTTAGATTACTTGTTATTACTGCATTGTCGGAACTAGAAGCACAAGCATTTCGCTACACTCGCATTAACATCTGCTAACCATGTGTATGTGACAAATAAAATTTGATTTGATTTGATTTGATTTGGAATAATACGGATCTCTAAGGTTAGGGCGTGACAAACAGGCAAGGGATTGTCTATCTTTGAAAATTGGATATCATTTTATTTTTGTGGCATTTTAGATTTTTTATTGTGATAACTGATTTAAATTTGACCCAATGTGAACTGCATAATCAGTCAGTTAATTAGTGTTCTCTGGATGGGTAAACTATTTGAATACTATGACAATATCATGGCTTAAAATGCTACAAATGTCTCTCTTGTACAGATCAAACATGGGTTTATCTCCTTGTGTGCTTTGATGATACAGCAGGATTCAATATAACGTGATATCTAAATGAACAGTTCAAAAATGATGTTGCTGAATATGCGTCACTGAGAACAAACTTGGTTGTGACAGGAAATAAAAAAGAAATACTTCCAGAGTTCTGGGTAAAAAAAGGAAAGAAAGAAAAGCGGGGATAGTCATTAACCTCTCTGGACCTACGCTAAGTGCTCCTCATGACTTCAGTCAAGCAAAACTTCTGAGAAGCGGTGAAGTGCCCACAGCCTCAGCTCCATAATGAGCAATCCTAGATTTTCCCCTCCCCGTCAGGGGCCCAGCTTCGAGGAGCCACCGCTCAAATGGAAATGTCTCTCTCCTCTGCTCTGGGCATGTTTAACATTCATTGGAAAAATCTCACGTGGCAGTGTATTGATAATAACAAAAGAGAAAAGAGGAGGAGAGGTAATAGACATTTTTGAAGGATGCTAACAGGTTGTTTACATACCATCAGAACTTAAATAGCTAAAGAGGGTTTGAGTTCCAGGTCCCTTTATAACACAAACACTGATTATAAAATGATCGAATGGTCACTGACATTAGATTGTCTCATTTGTTGATTGTTGAATGAAATATTGCCTGTCACATTTGTTGGTTTGTTGCTCACTCAGATGTTTCAATGCTGACAGATTTCAAAATACAATGGGGTCTATAGTCTATGAATATTTTAAACTTAACTATGAATGCACACACACACACACACACACACACACACACACACACACACACACACACACACACACACACACACACACACACACACACACACACACACACACACACACACACACACACACACACACACACACACACAGACCACAAGACTTCGAAACAGCTTCCTCTTAGAGCATTCTGGCCAATCACCTTGCCCTTGCATCTTTCTGGTATCAGGCCAAATGAAGTTAGAGTGTCACCTGAGTGGGAAAAATCGATTTCAAAAAGCTTTTAGGGCAGGTGTGGGAGTCGCTGCAATCCATACTGCTGCTTGGGGGTACAAGGTGCTCTTTTCACTGCCATCCAACTGGAAAATGTCTCAGCCAACCTTCTGTATAATTTCTGCAGACACAGGCTGTCGTTTCAACGGGTCTCTTTCATAAAAGAACCCTCCATCTATTCTGCTGCTCCTGCTGCCCTTACATAAATGTTAACGCAACAGATCGTTTGCATGAGCCGTCAACTGTTGTTCTATAATAAGCACTACTCAGGACAAACATTTCTTGTTCTATCTCAAATGGAAATGTGTTTAAATATGAATGACTAAATGTCCACACCATATTCTTGGAATGCTTTTGGGAGGAGAGCTTTTTCATGGAGCTCACAACTAATTTATTGACTGGGTAAGACCTCCTACAGATGACATATTTGCATACATGTTCTTGTTGCTGTGTATGATACATGTATTTGAAGGTTTCTGTGGGAAAAACACCAGTATTCTCAATCTTAGGTTGTCTACATGTATATCCTGTTACATTACAACCAACTGACACAGATTCGGAGAGAAAATGTATCTCAAATGTCAGATAATAAATGCACGGAATTGTGCCTGTGGAATGTCATGGAAATGCATGTATAGCTCGAGGCAGATCAAATAATTGCACAGGCACCACATACTCTAGGCCCCAAGGGAATTAGCTTAGGTAGAAAACAATCATTTCACACAAGCGTGTATTTGATGAGAATAAATGCTCTTCGTCTATTTAAAAAAAAAATCTCACAACCTTCCCAGAATCTGGATGTACTACATATGCCTCTCTTTGACGTCTCCTGGGGTCCACATAGTGTGGCATCCAGACATGAATATGGCATCAGTGCATCTGCGCAGTATATCAGATAGTCCTATGTTATCAACAGAGGCACCCACAACAAGAAGACAGATAAAAATGTTCACCACGTTTGTCTCCTGGTTTTATGTGTATAATAACATTTGCAGGCATTTGACTTAATTTATCTAAACACTAATGACTTAAATAGCTTGGTTTGATTGATTAGGGACGTGGGATGTGTAGAAAGATCATTGAGGGACACTTCAGAGTTTCTGACGGCGTCGAGTGTCAACACTACTTTTCAAAAGATTAGGGTCTCTTAGAAATCTCCTTGTTTTTGAAAGAAAAGCTAATTTTATTGTCCATTCAAATAACATCAAATTGATCAGAAATACAGTGTAGACATTGTTAATGTTGTAAATGACTATTGTAGATGGAAACAGCTGATTTTTTATGGAATACCTACATAGATGTACAGAGGCCCATTATCAGCAACCATTACTCCTGCGTTCCATTGGCATGTTGTGTTAGCTAATCCAAGTGTATAATTTTATAAGCTAATTTATCATTAGAAAACCCTTTTGCAATTATGTTAGCACAGTTGTAAACTGTGGTTCTGATTAAAGAAGCAATAAAACTGGTATCTTTAGACTAGTTGAGTATCTGGAGCATCAGCATTTGTGGGTTCGATTACAGGCTCAAAATGGCCAGAAACAAAGCACTTTCTTCTGAAACTCATCAGTCCATTCTTGTTCTGAGAAATGAAGGCTATTCCATGCGAGAAATTGCCAAGAAACTGAAAATCTTGTACAACTCTGTGTTCTACTCACTTCACAGAACAGAGCAAACTTGCTCTAACCAGAATAGAAAGAGGAGTGGGAGGCCTCGGTGCACAAATGAGAAAGAGGACAAGTACATTAGAATGTCTAGTTTGAGAAACAGACTCCTCACAAGTCCTCACCTGGCAGCTTCATTAAATAGTACGGGCAAAACACCAGTCTCAACGTCAACAGTGAAGAGGCGACTCCGGGATTCTGGCCTTCTAGGCAGAGTTCCTCTGTCCAGTGTTTGTGTTATTTTGCCCTTTTAATCTTTTCTTTTTATTGGACAGTCTGAGACATGGCTTTTTCTTTGCAACTCTGCCTAGAGCGCCAGCAACCCAGAGTCGCCTCTTCACTGTTGACATTGAGACTAGTGTTTTGCGGGTACTATATTTCTGATCAATTTGATGTTATTTGAATGGACAATTTTTTTACATTTTCTTTCAAAAACAACAGCATTTCTAAGTGACCCCAAACTTTGAACAGTAGTGTACATATGCAGGAGGAAGTTGGAATAGGCTCACAAGATACCTTACCTATTTGTAATGACTATAGTTAAAAGATACACATTTGCTGTAGCTTCAAATAATTATTTTTTCAAAATGATATTGCTCCCATACTCTATCTGTATTCATTACGTGTAGATGTCATTGGCTTGAATAGCACATGTTATGGTTTGCACCTTTCACCACTCTTCAGACCCTAAACACACTACTCGACGAACTGGCTGACAATAACAGGATTTCCTTAATCGTGCCATCACATCATGCCACTGCTGTGTAAATATGTTATTTCAGGGGAACTCTAAGCAGTTACTAGTGCTTCACATGGACTTCTTTAGTAGTTCAGACTGGGCTGTTCTTCAGTTTATTGGATAGCTGGAGCAGATGAAAACAGCAACAGCGTAACACTTCCATCCATGCCAATTGAGACCAAACGTCTACTGTCAGTAATGCAATTCCCGAGAAAAGCTGGGTGTTTTCACTGAATGTGCTTGGTCCTGGAACAGCTTGTAGGTACGGTTTTGCTGGGATAAAGCTGACCTTTAATCACATTATGCTCGTGCATGCTTGGCACCCCGGTACTCTGTGGGAGAACTGAACTTCAAGTACTACACTACTGGCCATTCCTGCCATCCACTGAGGGCTGACCTTGAAAAGTAGAGCAGAGTTGTCTTGAAGCAAATGAGCAGCTGATATCATTTGAAAGACAGTTGGGAGGATGGTCATTACCTGAATTAATAGTGACAGTTTCCTCTGGGAGAGGGGTGACTGACTGGTGTCACCCGTCTATGATCTACAGGCATGATATCTCTAACTTGTCACCTCTAATATCAGTCCATTTTCAGTCAAATTTGGTGTCTGACCTAAGGATAAGATGTGTCCGGTCTGCCATAGGTCTAGATGATTCGTTTTGGTTTTCATTTGTGAACCATTTGCATTTCAAGGTGATTTAATCTGGGATAAGTGGTTACACTCCAACACGTTATGTACCTATACACAATGTGCATGTACCAGGTGACTGTTAATGAGTACAGATGTTATGCATTATTGGACACTTGACATAACAGTGAATGATATCAGTAAATATTAATGGAGCCATTGCAGGTGTTTAATTTAATTTTTATATTTATTCCGACACAAGCCTAATTACTCACTCAATTAAATCCTGGAATTAAATGGAATTAAATCTTCAAAATGTTCCTCAAAGTAGCTTACAGTGATAGAGATGTGACTGAAAGGGACAGAATGAGTGGCTGCTTAGCCTCAGGTGAGAGGGAACCTGCCTTCATTCTTTGGCAGGAGCTCTTCATGCCTTCCTCATGCAGACACCTTGCGAGTAAGCTCACTGACATATTCAGCTCAACAATCACACGTCACAGAAATCATGCTCAACTCACTTGCAGGAACATTATGTTTGCAATCACATTCTGAGAAACGATATTTGAGTGTAACTTTACATCCATTAGATATTAAATGTTTAATTCAAATACCTAAAATATAAAGCATATTTCAACTTGGGCAATACTCAGCTTGATATTCAACATTTGTGAAAAATGTTGTGGGTCATGAATTTGAACGGTGACTCTTTCACCGGTGCCCACATTGGTCATGAATACCTGTTTGGATCATTTGTCCCCGTCTGACCACTAATGTTCGTACATTAGCCAAAGGCCAAGCCCCATAACTGTCTGGACTCATCCTAATGATATGTGCAGATCCTATCCCACAGAGGGCTGGCCCCAGCGCGGCAGGGCCTGGCAGATCTGGACAGAGTTTACCCATCCAAGTCCTAACCGCCGTCCAGATGGCTCAGTCCCAGCTGAACCCAGTGACAGTTGCTATTATTTCCACCCTTCATGCTTGGGGGCGTCTGCAATTCATAACGCAAAAGGGGGTAAGGATAATTGCTGTTTTTGCCCAAGGTTTATAATCGAAGAAGAAGAAAAAGAGGCGGAACATAATAGAAATAGTGGTATGATTCAGGTAGTGGCAGAATGCAATTTGTATAAACTGATGTATCATTTTGAGTGATGGGGAAACATGAATTATTGCAGTAATGGTGGCATGTTGAAAAGGGAACAGTAGCAGCAGTTGTCAGGTCACATGCATTCATACAGTAACGGAAGTAATTGGATTCTCTAGGGAATTTGTACACCGTCTGTCTCAGCTAGCAGGTTCATAATGGTTACTGTCGTAATCGTTCGTGGCAAGCCATTGCTTTCATGTAATAAACAACTTGCCTCTCCGTGTTACGTTATATAAAATTATTTTTGTACCTGTGCTTTCTCCGTTTTTAAATGTGCTTAGGCCAATTTTATCATTCCACATACTTGCTACTACACATTCTCATGACAAATCCTCTCCCATTTTATATCTGTTTATACTCCGCTGGTTCTCTCTACACTCTCCTCATGTAAATGTGCAAATAAGCATCCTGCTGAATCTATATTCTTTGTTTCTTACATCCAGTACATCATTTGTAATCATTCTACAGATGGCGAGACAAAATTGCTTCCTGGCAGGTGAAAAGGCGTCATATACATTTAAATAAACATGGCTTCAGAGATAGTTGGAGGCTCTGGATTTCCTGGCAGAGGGTAATGAATGACTGACATAAAGCGCAGCGTCTCTTTTGAGATGCACAATATGCTTTAAACAAAAGACTCCCACCCCAAAGCACTCGCAGAGTCACATTTCTCTGCGGTTCGCTTACATTGTCTTAATGCTAAAGCCCGTAGCCATGCATCTTGAAGTTATTGCCAAGCACAGATTGGACAACATTGTCAAGCAATATCAAACAGACTACATACAGTGTCTTCAGAAAGTATTCATACCACTTGACTTATTCCACATGTTGTTGTGTTACAGCCTGAATTCAACGTTTATTGAATATTTAGAACAAATTCTCACCCATTATTACTTTAGTGCCTTGTTGCAAACAGGATACATGTTTTGGAATATTTTTTTATTCTGTTCAGGCTACCTTCTTTTCACTCTGTCAATTAGGTTAATATTGTGGAGTAACTACAATGTTGTTGATCCATCCTCAGTTTTCTCCTATCACAGCCTTGAAACTGTTTTAAAGTAACCATTGGCCTCATGGTGAAATCCCTGTGTGGTTTCCATCCTCTCCGGCAACTGAGTTTGGAAGGATGCCTGTATCTTTGTAGTGACTGGGTGCATTGATCCACCATCCAAAGTGTAATGAATATCTTCACCATGCTCAAAGGGATATTCACTGTCTGCTTTTTTCTTTTTTACCTATCCACCAATAGGTGCCCTTCTTAGCAAGGCATTTGAAAACTCCCCTGGTCTTTGTGATTGAATCTGTGTTGGAAATTCACTGCTCGATTGAGGGACTTTACAGCTGTATTGTGGGGTACAGAAATGAGGTAGTCATTCAAAATCATGATGAGCACTATTATTGCACACAGAGTGAGTCCATTCAAATTTATAAGCACATTTTTACTCCTGAACTTATTTAGGCCTGTCATAACCAATGCTTGGCAAGCAGCATACCATCCTGTATCCCACTGCTGGCTTTCCTCAGAAGCTACTGTAAGCAGGGTTGGTCCTGGTCAGTCCCTGGATGGGAGACCAGATGCTGCTGGAGGGCCAGTAGGAGGCACACTTTCCTATGGTCTAAAAATATATATCACAATGCCCTAGAGCAGTGATTGAGGACATTGCCCTGTGTAGGGTGGTGTCTTTTGGATGGACTGTTAAAGAGGTGTCCTGACTCTCTGTGGTCACTAAAGATCCCATGGCATTTATTGTAAGAGTAGGGATGTTAACCCCGGTGTCCTGACTAAATTCCCAATCTGGCCATCATGGCAACTTAATCATCCCTAGCTTTCAATTGGCTCATTCATCTCCCCTGTAACTATTCCCCAGGTTGTTGCTGTAAATGAGAATGTGTTCTCGGTCAATTTACCTGGTTTATAAATAAGAAAGGGGTTAAATAGTTACTGACTCAAGACATTTCAGCTTTTAATTAACATTATTCCACTTTGTAATTACTTTGGTATATTGTGTAGGCTAGTGAACAAAAAAATCTAAACAACAAAATGTGGAAAAAGTCAAGGGGTGTGATGAATACTTTCTGAAGGCACTGTATATGGAAGAAAAAGTTTAGTCAGTGAAAAGAAAAGTTGCGGTGATATGTATTGAATGACATAAGTATATTGTCACAGAATTGATGCCCACAAGTGAAAGAAAAAAATATATTTGTCAAGCAATGTGCTCTGAAGGACAAATTCTAAAAAGTGGCCTGCCTTCACTTGTCTGTGTGAAGTTCTGAAGTTGTTTCCTTGAAAGAAGGAATGCTAATCTTCATTCCAAATTCTGAGCTTCACCAAATGACATCATTGCATGTCACCACAGAAATATTCCAGTAGATAAGCTTGACATTTTTTCAATTTGGTATAGAAGCGTGAAAATTGGCACACTAAATATTTAATCCTGAACATAACCTGATGTAGTGGCACTTCAAGCAAAGCCCTGGGTCGACCTGTAGTTTATAGGTCAATGTTGAAATTGTATGTACCTGTATTGTCGCTTCCCCTGTGTCCCCAAAATAGCTTCATATATTTGAATTGGTTTGGGGAACCCATTCAATCAACAAACAAAACCATATGGCCTTTGTTTTGTCCTTTATGATCCTAACAATGATGAAAAAACTGAATTTGCCAATAGAATTGTATTATTTTCACTTTCAAAGTGGTGTGTTAAATAAAAAAGTAGTTACAATGATATATAATATGATATTATATACCGTGTCACTTTTAAGAAATATTACAAGAATCCTGCCCTGTACACGCCACTCAATGTAAAATCCCATAGGAATGCATCATGTCCAGCAGGAACAGAAGTAACCAATTTTAACAAAATCCCTTTATGATGAGACCACAAAACTTTTTACAAAAGCCAGGATATATCTAATTACATATGTCTAGCTATAGTGCCAAATGTGACTGGTTACCAACGTAATTAGAGCAGTAAAAATAAATGTTTTGTCATACCCGTGGTATACCGTCTGATGTACCATGGCTGTCAACCATTCAGCATTCAGGGCTCGAACCACCCAGTTTATAATATATTATATACCATTGTAACTAGTGGACTTCAGGGAACACTTACAGTGTATCACCTTTTTAGAGTGCAAAAGGTAAATCAAGTATTTAATACACCACTTTGCAAGTGACAATGTACATTTTTTTACAGTGATTTCTGAAGATTTGTAATAATTTTTGCAATAATCAAGGTAAGAACAAAGACCATATGGTTTTGGTATTTGACTAAATGTATTCCCCAAACCAATACAAACATTTTAAGCTATTTTGGGGCCATATAGAACCAACATAGAGGAAGCCATGACCCAAAATGAAAAGCTGGTAAATGCATCTTTTGATGTCACATTTTGGGTAGTGACACATTTGGATGGTCCTTTGCATGATTCCCTTACTTGTGTGACATTTCTCTGTATCCTTGTATAACCCTCAGATCTCAACTGTGACATCTCTGCTCATCCTTCAATGCAATGATTACGGCAACCTGGCCTCTTGCTGCACTTAATCAAGAAATCAATTACCAAGTTTAGTGTTTGCTAAGCACTATATTCCATCAGCACAGCACTTCATCTCTTTAGGAAATACTTTCATTTCTTTATGACAATGAAGTAAAGATGAAATGTAGTGTAATGTACTTGTTACATTTCCTTTTCCTCTATACATCCAAATAACAGTGATACATTAATATAATAGAAGATCCTGCTCTAAGGACCAAAATGGAAAAGAAAAATGGTCTCAAACATCCTTATTGTTCAAGATTACAATTCCCTTTTGGTGTAAATAATCAAATGGGCCTATTGCCATGGTACATCAATGCAGCAAAATATTTTTTAGATCAATTATTTGAAGTGAGTACCTGATCACAGTCCAGCAAAAATGACATACAGTATAAATTAGATACACAATAAGGATAGTATGTATCAGGATTTGCAAGGTAAATTCCTAACACTATGAACACTTATGAACGCCTCCCGAGTGGCGCAGCGGTCTACGGCACTCCATCTCAGTGTAAGAGGCAGCACAACAGTCCCTGGTTTGAATCCAGGCTGTATCATATCCGGGTGTGATTGGGAGTATCATAGGGCAGGGCACAATTGTCCCAGCGTCTTACGGGTTTGGCCTGGGTAGGCCGTCATTGTAAATAAGAATTTGTTTTTAACTGACTTGGCCATCATTGTAAATAAGAATTTGTTCTTAACTGACTTGCCTAGTTAAATAAAGGTTAAAAGAAAAAGTTTATATTTTACTCTTCAAAGGGATCTTACTCGACTAACTGCCAACACATTGACGAGTGTCAGTTTCCATAATATAACCTTGATGCCTCACATACTGTGAAACCAGAACACCTCAATAACATTGATTGACTGCTCATAGAGTAGAGAGAAAGAATGTCATAGACAATTGGCTTTAACCAGTGGTGTAAAAATACTTTAAAGTACTACTTAAGTCGTTTTTTGGGGTATCTGTACTTTACTTCACTACATTCCTAAAGAAAATAATGTACTTTTTACTCCATAGATTTTCCCTGACATCCAAACGTGCTCATTACATTTTGAATGGCTAGTAGGACAGGAAAATCATAAAATTCATGAACTATTGCCTCTGATCTGGCAGACTCACTAAACACAAATGCTTCGTTTGTAAATTATGTCTGAGTGTTGGAGAGTGCCCCTGGCAATCCTTAAATAAAAAACAAGAACATTGTGTCATCTGGTTTGCTTAACACAGGGAATTTGTGTCACGTTCTGACCTTAGTTCCTTTGTTTTGTCTATGGTCAGGGCGTGAGTTGGGGTGGGCAGTCTATGTTCTTTTTTCTATAATTTGGGATTTCTGTGTTTGGCCTGGTATGGTTCTCAATCAGAGGCAGCTGTCAATCGTTGTCCCTGATTTGAGAACCATACTTAGGTAGCCTGGTTTCACCTTTGAGTTGTGGGTGATTATTTTCTGTTCAGTGTTTTTTTGTATTCACCATTCAGGACTGTTTCGTTTCGTCTCATTCTCGTTATTTTGTTTTCTGGTGTTCATGTAAATAAAATATTCTTTTTTTCAAATAGTATTTTACTGGGTGGTGTATGTCGAGGTGACTTTTAGAATTACTCTCTTGTAAAATGTAGAGGTACTGTATGGATTTCTTAGTGTCAGCTACCCTCGTCAATCCCCAATCATCACCACTTCATTTCATCAAAAAACTTTGGTGCGGTTGAGGCCAAGATTCCATCGAACTTGCTTTGATTAAGATGTTATTTTCTTTGCAGTAGGCTACCATGGCAACTTGCCTCTGCTGAGGAATTGGAGAGTGTGCCCACGGACAGGCTGTGGTAATCAGACCTATGTCTTTTGGAAATAGATTGCTATTGATCTGTTTCCTCTAAAATAACATTAGAGAGCAGATGTGCAATGATCTGTCAGAAATGCAGCATGAAATAGCCATAGCTGATAACATCTTGTTCCAGTAGTAACACCATTGGTGGCACCCCCAGTGTTCCTCTGTGATTGTAGTACACGTGGTATTAATGTGGTTGCAACATCAAGGATCTCATGAATATGTACCTATTAGTAATGGTTGGAGCCAAAAGTCACAACATATTTTGTCCCACTTCTACTTCTTATCTTTCAGCAAGACGTATCAATTTACTGAATAACAACCCACTCGATATAGACATATATATATATATATATATATATATATATATATATATATATATATATATATATATATATATATATATATATCCAGTATCAGTCAAAAGTTTGGACACACCTACTCATTCCAGGTTTTTATTTTATTTTACTATCTTTTACATTGTAGAATAATAATGAAGACATCAAAACTATGAAATAACACATATGGAATCATGTAGTAACCAAAAAAGTGTTAAAAAATGTATATATATTTGAGATTAGTAGCCACCCTTTGCCTTGATGACAGCTTTGCATGCTCTTGGCATTATATATATATATATATATACTGTCAAAGTTAATACATTTACACATCTGTGAAACTATTTCTAGGGAATTTAATTGTGATGGGGAATGACACAGTCCAAACATAAAATAGCACACCACCAGACAGCTTTTGGAAACAGAAAGGTCAAGCACCAACTGTTTTGTCAACTTTATTTTTCATCAAAGTGAGTCAAGTTTGTTGTAACTGTTAAACATCTAATGAGAATTTTTTTTATTTATCCGTTATTTTACCAGGTAAGTTGACTGAGAACACGTTCTCATTTGCAGCAACGACCTGGGGAATAGTTACAGGGGAGAGGAGGGGGATGAATGAGCCAATTGTAAACTGGGGATTATTAGGTGACCGTGATGGTTTGAGGGCCAGATTGGGAATTTAGCTAGGACACCGGGGTTAACACCCCTACTCTTACGATAAGTGCCATGGGATCTTTAATGAGAGAGTCAGGACACTCAGAGTCAGGACATCCGTTTAACGTTCCATCCGAAAGACAGCACCCTACACAGGGCAGTGTCCCCAATCCCTGTCCTGGGGTATTGGGATATTTTTTTTAGACCAGAGGAAAGAGTGCCTCCTACTGGCCCTCCAACACCACTTCCAGCAGCATCTGGTCTCCCATCCAGGACCAACCCTGCTTAGCTTCAGAAGCAAGCCAGCATCTGATGAGAATGTAATAGTCAGCTTTGGCAGCACACCATTTACAGAAATTATAAATCATGGCACGACAATTAGTACTATTACAGATGCTGTATCTTAATTTAAGCCAGTTTCACACAGCAGGAAAAAACTCCTACAGCAACATGAAATGTGAATTGTTATGTAGATTATAGTTAATGGACATTTTTTTGGGGGGGGGGTTCATATTTTCGTATCATATCAAGTCTGACATATTAAAGTAGAAATTACAAACTTTAGAAGCCTTTTTAAACCTTAAATACACTACAAGTTTGCATTTCCTTCTATGCGGGAAAATTCCTGCAACAACAGGATGATCAAATTAAGATACAGCATCTGTAAATGTTGGTGTCATATATATCAGGGGTATTCAAATATTACCCTACGAGGTCCACAACCTGCTGGTTTTCTGTTCTACCTAATAATGAATTGCACCCACATGGTGTCCCAGGTCGAAATCAGTTGCTGATTAGAGGGGGAAAATGAAAGGAAACAAAGCAGCTGAACTGGCTTCGAGGACCAGATTTGAATTTGAGGGTTCTAGATACTGATTCTATGAGTATTGGAACTTCATAAAGGTAGAAACAATCCCTTGGATACTCGCACATAGCTCGCACATAATTCATGATCCAATTTTTGATGGACTCTACAAGTTACTGAGGGAGATGGAAGAGAGGGTAGAAGCCAACCTATAAAAAAAAAACTATAATCTTACAGAAATATTTCCCTGACTCTCAGCTGCTAGCATTGATAACAGGCATGTCTTGTTTGTCACGGGTGGCTGATATCACAGTGTGGGTTTTATGGCAAAAAAAAGCAACATAGCCTTGACATCAGCTTCGGTTATATCTCTGTTTTGCTTGTCACTCTGGGCTAAACTAAAATAGAAGCCTCTCTGCCAGTGCAGCCTGCAGTCTCATGAGCAACCCACATCATAAAACACAGGTAACAGAGTGAGGGCTAAGGTAAGTGTAAGTGTAACGGCAAATCTCCTCTTCGGCTGAAGAGGAGTAAGGATCGGACCAAGATGCAGCGTGGTAAGTGTCCATAATGTTTTTAATAAAGACAAATGAACATTTGAACAAAAAACAATAAACGATAACGTGAAATCTACAAAAAACGAAACAGTACCGTGTGGCGACAAACACTCACACGGACACAAAAACCCACCTGCCAACAGTGAAACCCAGGCTACCTAAGTATGATTCTCAATCAGAGACAACTAACGTCACCTGCCTCTGATTGAGAACCATACCAGGCCGAAACAGAAACCAAACATAGAAAAACAAACATAGACTGCCCACCCAAAATCTGAACCTATAGGGGAGGGTCTGGGTGGGATTCTGTCCGCGGTGCCGGCTCTGGCGCAGGACGTGGACCCCACTTCACCATAGTTTTAGTGCGCCTCTTAGCCCGCCTCCGTGGCCTCTTTAGAGAGGTGAACCTCGCCGCCGATCTTGGACTGGGGACCCACGCCACGGGTCCCGGATGGTCAGGAGACTCCGGCAGCGCCGGACAGGCGGGAGGCTCCGGCAGCGCCAGACAGGCGGGAGACTCCGGCAGCTCCGGAGTGAAGGGCGGCTCCGGCAGCTCCTGGCTGGCTGACGGCTCCGGCAGAACCTGGCTGGCTGAAGGCTCCGGCAGCTCCTGGCTGGCTGACGGCTCCGGCAGAACCTGGCTGGCTGACAGCACTGGCGCTGACTGGCGGCTCTGGCAGCTCCTGGCTGACTGGCGGCTCTGGCAGCTCCTGGCTGACTGGCGGCTCTGGCAGCTCCTGGCTGACTGACAGCTCTGGCAGCTCCTGGCGGCTCTGGCGGCTCGGGACAGACGGGAGACTCTGGCGGCTCGGGACAGACGGGAGACTCTGGCGGCTCGGGACAGACGGGAGACTCTGGCGGCTCGGGACAGACGGGAGACTCTGGCGGCTCGGGACAGACGGGAGACTCTGGCGGCTCGGGACAGACGGGAGACTCTGGCGGCTCGGGACAGACGGGAGACTCTGGCGGCTCGGGACAGACGGGAGACTCTGGCGGCTCGGGACAGACGAGAGACTCTGGCGGCTCGGGACAGACGGGAGACTCTGGCGGCTCGGGACAGACGGGAGACTCTGGCGGCTCGGGACAGACGGGAGACTCTGGCGGCTCGGGACAGACGGGAGACTCTGGCGGCTCGGGACAGACGGGAGACTCTGGCGGCTCGGGACAGACGGGAGACTCTGGCGGCTCGGGACAGACGGGAGACTCTGGCGGCTCAGGACAGACGGGAGACTCTGGTGGCTCAGGACAGATGGGAGACTCTGGCAGCGCTGGAGAGGAGGAAGGCTCTAGCAGCGCTGGATAGGCGGGAACACCTGTAGGCAGAAGACGGAGACAGCCTGGTGCGGGGGGCTGCCACCGGAGGGCTGGTGAGTGGAGGTGGCACTGGATAGACCGGACCGTGCAGGCACACTGGAGCTCTTGAGCACCGAGCCTGCCCAACCTTACCTGGTTGAATGCTCCCGGTAGCCAGGCCAATGCGGCGAGGTGGAATAGCCCGCACTGGGCTGTGCTGGCAAACCGGGGACACCATGCGTAAGGCTGGTGCCATGTACGCCGGCCTGAGGAGATGCACTGGATACCAGATGCGTAGAGCCGGCTTCATGGCACCTGGCTCGATGCCCATTCTGGCCCGGCCGATACGAGAAGCTGGAATGTACCGCACCGGGCTATGCACCCCCACCGGGGACACCGTGCACTCCACCGCATAACACGGTGCCTGGCCGGTCCCTCTCACTCTCCGGTAAGCACGGGAAGTTGGCGCAGGTCTCCTACCTGGCTTCGCCACACTCCCCGTGTGCCCCCTCCCAAGACATTTTTGGGGCTGCCTCTCGGGCTTCCAGCCGCTCTGCCATGCTAGCTCCTCATAATGCCGCCTCTCTGCTTTCGCTGCCTCCAGCTCTGCTTTGGGGCGGTGATATTCCCCTTTGGGAAGTCCATTTCTCAAAATATTGCTGCCTCTCCTGCTGCTGCTGCTGCTGCCTGTTACCACGTTGCTAGGTCCTCGGTTGGTTGGTGTTTCTGTAACGGCAGATCTCCTCTTCGTCTGAAGAGGAGTAAGGATCGGACCAAGATGCAGCGTGGTAAGTGTCCATAATGTTTTTAATAAAGACAAATGAACACTTGAACCAAAAACAATAAATACGATAACGTGAAATCTACAAAAAACGAAACAGTACCGTGTGGCGACAAACACTCAGACGGACACAAACACCCATCTACCAACAGTGAAACCCAGGCTACCTAAGTATGATTCTCAATCAGAGACAACTAACGACACCTGCCTCTGATTGAGAACCATACTAGGCTGAAACAGAAACCAAACATAGAAAAACAAACATAGACTGCCCACCCCAACTCACGACCTGACCATACTAAATAAAGACAAAACAAAGGAAATAAAGGTCAGAACGTGACAGTAAGGGACTTGAAAATAATATGTACCTGTCCAGCAGCAACAGAAGTTACCTTTATTCACTTCGTTACTGATCAGGTCAGAATGACATAAAGCCTTCAGAGGTTGTGCATTAACTGATATACAGTAGTAGCTGTTGTTTTGTCAGAAAGATTAAGTGAGCAGTGCACTTAAATAATTATGAAATATTGATATATGAAATATCTTCTTCCTGTTTGTAATGTAGACCAAACTAATTCAATGTTCTAAAAATCTGTGTACACAATTTCTGTATTTGAGGGCAGTGGTGGAAAAAGTAACCAGGTAAGCAACTTTTACTTCAGTAAAAGTAAAGATACCTTAATAGAAAAGGACTCAAGTAAAGGTGAAAGTCACCCAGTAAAATACTATTTGAGTAAAAGTCTAGAAATATTTGGTTTTAAATATAGTTAAGTATCAAAAGTAACTGTTAAAATATAAAATGACACCCCAAAACTACATTTTGGTATTTTTTTCATTAGTCCATGGTTGACATTGTCTTAAAAAGCTAGGCCTGTGTCATATTAAGAAGGAAGAGGAGGACATGATTCCACTGTAACATTACATCCCCTATTTTAATGTTCTCTCAGAAAACTTGGGATTGTAGACTGAAATAAAAAACAAAAACCTATTAAGACACATTTCCCCAAACTGGCCCTCAAGCAGTGGTGTAAAGTACTTTAGTAAAAATACTATAAATTAATTCTTATGTAGTATTTTGGGGTATCTGTACTTTACTATATTTTTGACAACTTGTAGTTTTACTTCACTATATCCCCCCCAAAACTATGTACTTTTTACTACATGCATTTTCTCTGACATCCAAAACTACTCTTAACATTTTGAATGATTAGCAGGTCAGGAAAACTGTCCAATTCAATCACTTATCAAGAGAACATCCCTGGTCACCCCTACTGCCTCTGATCTGGCGGTCTCATTAGTCCATTGTTGACATAGTTCCAAAATGTTTTGTTTGTCACCAATCAAGATTTCAAGATATACAGTATGACTTTCAAAATATATAAATCATACCCGTATGTATGAGTTCAGATGTTTTGTTTTTTCATAATTTTTTAGATAACGTTAACCATCTCTACATCCTACCATATTCATTGAGGGCCATTATCATTGTACATCTAAACATCCATACTGATAGAAGTGGATAAAGCTTTTGATTTAAATGTATTTCTGGAGGATGACAGTATTTGAACGGCTAGGTTTGGTGCCAGAGGTTTCTACTGCCACCCTAATGTAAATTCCAACTCTAAATGACAGTATCTGTGAACCAGGGGTGTTGCCTTGGCTACCCACCTGAGAGCTGCCTGAGAACTGACACACACAGCCAAATAAAATTCATCCATTAGCTTTATTCCAACAAACTTTGTTTGACAACAACTTTGCCCTAACTGACTAAAATGATTCTCCTCACAGCCTAATCCTATTAATAGGTTTATCCTGACATTATAACGTACGTCATCTGCACATTTCAATGGTCATTAGGATCAAAAAAAATATGTTTTATTAGAATATTGAAAAATCTATATTTTATTGCTCTGCCTGTCCATTTCCCATGGTGACAGGCTATTTGCGAACGTCCATTCAAACCGCTCATATCCTTCGGGAGCACAAGGAAGCGGAATGCTCAAATTAAATTAGCAGATGCAAGTATGAAATGCAGCCAGAGATTAGTCTCGACAGCTGTCATCTTACCCTATACCTGCAACCTAGCCTGACAGGCTCCAGAACAAGAGCTTCTTTACAACTGACAGCATCACGATTACATTTGAAATGAGATCGTGGATAAAGATACACCCCAAAGTTCACCCCATGTTTTAGCATGGTTTAGCGTGGTCTTGCATTGCTCATTAGCATATAACAGTAACTAAGAATGTTTCAATATATGGGTCATTTTAACTGATTGCTTTGTCATTTGGTTCAAAAGACAAACCTAAATTCCGCTCCGTACTAAGCTTGACTTATTAATAGGAAAGTCGAATGAATGGGCTGCTGCACACCCACTGTGCACAAACGTCAATTCAACATCTATTGCAGATTGGTTCGGCATAATTTCATTGTAATGATGTGGAAACAACGTTGATTCAACCAGTGTGTGCCCAATCTCAATATGGTTAAACTAGTGAGAAATATATGAGATTATTGTAAAAATGTGTGAGTTTGCTTCATTTACTAGCATCCTAATTGAAGATGTTGAATTATTTTGCAATCTCTAATTCATTTATGTTACGCCACTTTCCTTGATGTGGACAGTATGTGTTACTACATTACACAAGCGGATGTTTTGACCACGTTTAAACAGAGCGTACAACCCAAACGTTCAGCCTCCGTTCTATTGATTTCAACGTGTAATTATACGAGTGATTAGCAAAACAGTGTTGTGCTACACTTACCTCATTGGCAACCCACTTCAATCAAAATGCAACACTTCAAAATGTAGCTGGCTGTGTTCTACAATTTGTCCTCTACCAGCGAAAAACATTATTTCCAGATTCCGTGTGTTTTTTCAGCTGTGCTAGTGGTATTGCACTTAATCAGGTAAAAACTGCTGAATGAGTCTTAAGATGTGCTTCGTTGTATTTATCTTGATGATATACCAGAAATCACCAAATCGCATTTGCCCTGCCTATTATTAATGCATCAGTGTTTAATCTTGAGTTTCACATCAATGCAACTTTCTGTGCTCGCACAATACAAAGCAAGACTCACCAATGCATGAGAAAAACAGCATATGTGATCAATGAGAGTGTCATGCACTGACAATAAAGAACATCACAGTGTGCTTCATCTGGGCCAAACATGAACAGTGGGGGGTTACTACAGCTTGATCTGCTATCTCAACTTTGTGGTCGTAACACAACGAGGTCATAATGAACGATTATGTGCCAGTAGAGATACTGAGAGAGTGAGGAGAGGGTTCCTAACTTTCTCCTTCAGCAGTGTCCCTGCATTATTTTACAGAACTCAGAAGGTCTCGCTAAGTATATGGCATCGATTGTTATTCTGTCTTTGACTTCTCCAGAATCTGTCAACATTCAGCTGGGCCTTCTGCCGAGAGCGGTGAGACGGGCGGTGTGAATTCTGGAGTTGCCATGTACCCATCTGTCATTATGTTTACTTTCCTCGTGTTTTTCATCCCGTTGTTTTGTTGTTGATTCTGAGTTGTTCTGGCCTGCGGTAGGCATATGGATGGTCAGTGGGGGCTTGGGAAATGCATATGGCCTTAAAGATATAATTTACATGAACTAATGAAATCAATCTTGGCTCGCTGTCAGCTCCTGGTAAATATCAGGCTGGAGATCTGAGCCCCTGTTGTTCAAAGCTGGCCCTGCAGAGTAAAAGCTGGGGGATATTGAGGCTCGGAAGAGATCTGTGTGGCGCCCAAGGCTTCTGTTTAGCCCAGTGGCATCAAAATCACCCACCCAATTCCCCTATGTTCCAACTGCACAGTGTAGAGCCAGGTCAGGCACAGTGGAGGGACTTCATTCATTTATAATATCACAGTAAGAATTCTCTGTGGCTATGTGTACTATGCATGAACTGCTACTCCCTGATTTGTTGCATGGTAACTGGTCACTTAGTGTTTTGTTGGAATTTCTCCCTCAAAATTACCTTTTTATATGTGTAGACTAGACAGGGTGAAATTATTTTCAGTCATTTAGCAGATGCTGTTATCCAGTAGTGAGTGCATATATTTTCATGCTTTATTCATACTGGCCCCCCGTGGGAATCAAACCCACAACCCTGGTGTTGCAAGCGCCATGCTCTACCAACTGAACTACACAGGACTCTTTTCTGCGAGTCCACAGAGGCCTGGCTATTTTACGTATGTCACACAGAAAGCAAACGTCACAGCAAAACCATGACTGGACCACAATAACAAACAAAACAGCTACAGATAACATTGAATTAAACATTGTATTAAAAGTCTACAAAGGCCAGAGATGTGTGGTTCACTCTTAGTCTGTGGAGTGCACAAAACAGCATTCTCAGTGCACAAAATCATCTTCACAGTGGACACCTGACTAAGCTGATTGCCAGCGTTGTTTCCTTTGAATGGCATTAATCAAAGACCCACCTAGCCACTCTTAACTGGGAATTGACAAGGCCTCATGGGAGAAGTGACGTGGTAGTTTTACCTTTTACAGAAATGCTCAAGTCTTTATTCAAAAGGCCTCTTGCTATTTGAAGGATGTGGGCCATCATGTGGCTTCATTACGTTCTTTTCTAAGTTCTTTGATTTATGGCACACAGGATAATGATGTTTAACCATTCAGTGTTATCTACATGTGGAGGAATGTGCAATTCTATACAAAGCAGTCATACCATCAAGCATGGATTTCTGTCACCAAAGGTCTTAGAAGTTGTTATACAGTCCCCATTAAATGGTTTATATGTTCACAGCGGTGTGATGATGATTCAAAAAAGATATGGCATCCTGATAGTATGGCATGCTGATAGTGAACAGGTTGATATTGATTAAGCAGTGTGGAATAGGCGTCGTGCTTGGAAATGTCGGCATATTGTTTCTCTTTATATAAATGCAGTTTTTCCTGACCTCTGGCCTGTTGAGCAGTTACACTCATGGGGTGTGACCTCAGTGTGGCCCAGGGTCATGGGAAGACACAGTGTATTGCCACAGCATAGATGAGCTCACACTGTGATTTACTGCTACTTCACTGGGGATGGTTAGATGCCTCAAATGGTCCTGCTGCAAACCACCCTCTGGGGTAATGGTATTGCACTGCAAAGTGATCAACTACATCAACTCAGCCATCTTAGCCACTGCACGACATACCAAGACCATGTGTTTATTCATGTGTGAGTCATCCAGCTTGCATTTGTCTTTTTGGGAAACAGTCTGTAGTTGATTTAATGAGTGACAAAGAAAAAAAACACAAGCAGAATGTGAAAGGAAGATAGGGATAGACTGGTGCTATCCAAAGTCTACTAAATCAGGCATGGTGAACCATCTTTCTAAACGGGCCTAAACAAGTGTCCATCTATTGATTTTTTTCCCCCTGAAAAGATTTTATCAGATATCTGCCGAGATTCTGAAAGAACACATCTCTCTACTTAACCCTATTGTCACACATTTCAGTGGTCAGAGATTACATAATGAGTAACAGATAGCACAGTAAGGGCCCTATTCAATCCGTAGCGCTGGAGATCAGATTTATAGTGGGATTTATAATTAAATGCAATGTTCTCACAGTTGCGGAGACTGCATTCACGGTAAACGCTGCATAATGTCAGCTCAATCAGAAATTACCTTTACATTTTAACACGGATCGTCCACAATACTTCGGCGATACGGATTGAGTCCAGCCCGAAGAGTAGAGATTGGCATAAATTCTCTAAATAGCCACATTCTATTGCAACAATTATATCTGGTGGTATCACACATTATCGCGCTATTGTAAAACCGAAAATAACTCAACCGTAATTACATTCTATTCTAGTAGTATTCGTGCTTCTCATTACCATATTGATGTAGGGAGGTAGAATGGTCAATTAGATTGACGATTAAATGAAGCCAACCAAGGTGAACAGGGTCAAGGTTGTGTGTCATTGGTTCAACAACATCGAAGGTCTATCTCTACCTAAGCTGCTTATCAATCAAGAATCTACAATGAACATTTCTAATGCATTTACGGAGAGTTTTTGAATTGGAGGTATGTAGAATATACAACTGTACAAGCTTAAATAGAACGAGCACAATGTTACGATGAGGTATCTATCGGTCATTGGAAACAAATTCCTTTGAAAATCACCTTGTATTGTTATTTTGAAGTACTATTAGGGTCGTTATGTTCCTGGACACCTTTTTACCTCACTAGGCATAGCCAAGGAGAGTTAGAGACGTTATGTAAATCTCTGAATTATTCATATTTTTTGCATTCTGTGACTCAGGACACCCCGCTAAGAGTGTGTGTGTCTGTGTGTGTGTGCGTGCATGTGTGTGTGTGTGTGTGTCAGCAGTACAGTGTAGAGAGGTTTTCATTGAACCTCTTTACTATGCTGGGGGACAGTCTGATTGCAAACAGCCTCTCCTTTCCTGCATGTGCCTTGTGCTTCGGACATAACTCACCAAACGCTAATTACACCCCCCTCCACCAAAGGCACAGTGAGAGAGGCCACCTGCTGTGGAAACCTCTCCCTGACCTACCTTGGAGAAAGCCCCTCCGCACAACCCTCCATTCATCAATGGAATAATGAAATATAATACAAAGAATGGAACAAATGAGGGAGTTCTGAGAATAGAAAAAGACCCTCACATTTCATACCATTACACCCACATAACCTTAATTGGACTTTGATGTTGCTGTCCACTCACAGGAAATGGTACCCTTGCCAGTGCTACTGGGAATAAGTTGAAATGTATCACAGGTGAATGGGCGACCACCTGCGTAATGCTCTCAGGTAATTGAAATGGAGGATACGTGCTCACTGGGGCATTTATTCCCCCCCCCCCCCCCAAAAGAAAGACATCCAAGTTAACTTTTTGAAAGAACTTTTGCAAAGCAAGTACTTTCAAATATGTCCTGCTGAGAAGTGGATTATCTTATTGATTGGTTCTTCATTACTCATGCACTATCAAAGTGGAAATACATTTCTGGAGTGAACTCAAAGCACTTTGTCCCCCCCTCTTTAAGTTTATAATAATATATAAATAATATTTCCTGAATTAGAAACGCTTATTGAAAAATGACAGCATTACTAGAATAGCTGTGGGGCATGCTCCTTCATCACTGTAACGGTCTTCTTGTGGTGAAGTAGAGGCAGACCAAAAAGCAGCGTGATTATATTGATTCATGTTTAATAACAAAAAGGATAAACACGAACACTACAAAACAACAAACGTGGAAAACCAAAAACAGCCCTGTCTGGTGCAAAACACAGAGACAGGAACAATCACCCACAAACACACAATGAAACCCAGGCTACCTAAGTATGATTCTCAATCAGAGACAACTAATTACACCTGCCTCTGATTGAGAACCATACTAGGCCGAAACATAGAAATACCCCAAAACATAGAAAAACAAACAGACTGCCCACCCAACGCACGCCCTGACCATACTAAATAAATACAAAACAAAGGAAATAAAGGTCAGAACGTGACAGTACCCCCCCCCCCCCCCCCCAAAAGGTGCGGACTCCGGCCGCAAAACCTTAACCTATAGGGGAGGGTCTGGGTGGGCGTCTGTCCGCGGTGGCGGCTCTGGTGCTAGACATGGCCCCCACTTCACCATAGTCTTAGTCTGACTTATTGTCCGCTTCCGTGGCCTCCTAACCATGGCGACCCTTCTCAATGGACAGAGGGGCAGCTCGGGACAGAGGGGCGGCAGCTCGGGACAGAGGGGCGGCAGCTCGGGACAGAGGGGCGGCAGCTCGGGACAGAGGGGCGGCAGCTCGGGGCTGAGGGGCTCTGGCGCCTCTGGGCTGAGGGGCTCTGGCGCCTCTGGGCTGAGGGGCTCTGGCGCCTCTGGGCTGAGGGGCTCTGGCGCCTCTGGGCTGAGGGGCTCTGGCGCCTCTGGGCTGAGGGGCTCTGGCGCCTCTGGGCTGAGGGGCTCTGGCGCCTCTGGGCTGACTGGCGGCTCCTGGCTGTCTGGCGGCCTCGGGCAGACGGGCTGCACTGGCGGCCCCGGGCAGACGGGCGGCTCAGGCGGCGCCGGGCAGACGGGCGGCTCAGGCGGCGCCGGGCAGACGGGCGGCTCAGGCGGCGCCGGGCAGACGGGCGGCTCAGGCGGCGCCGGGCAGACGGGCGGCTCAGGCGGCGCCGGGCAGACGGGCGGCGCCGGGCAGACGGGCGGCTCAGGCGGCGCCGGGCAGACGGGCGGCTCAGGCGGCGCCGGGCAGACGGGCGGCTACGACAACGCTGGAGAGAAAGGCTCTGGCAGCGCTGGACTGAGTAGCTCTGGTGCCTCTGGAATGAGGAGCTGGAGCTCTGGTAGCGCCGAACAGGCGGGAGACTCCGGCTGCGCTGGAGAGGAGGAAGGCTCTGGCAGCGCCGGAGAGGAGGAAGGCTCCGGCAGCACTGGACAAGCGGGAGCCCCTGTAAGGATGAGCCGGAGAGACAGCCTGGTGCGGGGGGCTGCCACCGGAGGGCTGGTGCGTGGAGGTGGTGACGGATAGACCGGACCGTGCAGGCGCACTGGAGCTCTTGAGCACCGAGCCTGCCCAACCTTACCCGGTTGAATGGTCCCGGTCGCCCTGCCAGTGCGGCGAGGTGGAATAGCCCGCACTGGGCTATGCAGGCGAACCGGGGACACAGTGCGCAAGGCTGGTGCCATGTAAGGCTGGCTTCATGGCACATGGCTCGATGCCCACTCTAGCCCGGCCGATACGCGGAGCTGGAATGTACCGCACCGGGCTGTGCACCCGCACTGGGGACACTGTGCGCTTCACAGCATAACACGGTGCCTGCCCGGTCTCTCCAGCCCCCCGGTAAGCACAGGAAGTTGGCGCAGGTCTCCTACCTGGCTTCGCCACACTTCCTGTGTGCCTCCCCCCCAATAAATTTTTGGGGCTGACTCTCGGGCTTCCATCCACGCCGCCGTGCTGCCTCCTCATACCAGCGCCTCTCTGCCTTCGCCGCCTCCAGCTCTTCTTTGGGGCAGCGATATTCTCCAGGCTGTGCCCAGGGTCCTTTTCCATCCAACTCATCCTCCCATGTCCATTCCTCTTCTCGCTGCTGTTGCTGTTGCCCGTTACCACGCCTCTTGGTCCTGTTGTGGTGGGTGATTCTGTAACGGTCTTCTTGTGGTGAAGTAGAGGCGGACCAAAAAGCAGCGTGATTATATTGATTCATGTTTAATAACAAAAAGGATAAACACGAACACTACAAAACAATAAACGTGGAAAACCAAAAACAGCCCTGTCTGGTGCAAAACACAGAGACAGGAACAACCACCCACAAACACACAATGAAACCCAGGCTACCTAAGTATGATTCTCAATCAGAGACAACTAATTACACCTGCTTCTGATTGAGAACCATACTAGGCCGAAACATAGAAATACCCCAAAACATAGAAAAACAAACATAGACTGCCCATTGAGCCAAATGTTGATATTGTTGACTGCATAGCGGTGAGTTCAAATGGTTTGGAACCCGTCCTAAAGTGCTGTCCCACACGTTGCTTAGGTAAGTGCAACCCTTAATATGCACATGATGGAAGTTAGAGGTAAAACATACAGTTATAGTCGACAGATAACTAAAACTAAGAAGGATAGAGTGACTAAAATGGAACTAAGACTAAAAGGTATTTTAGTCATAAAGACTTAAGAATAAATCTAAAATAGCTGACAAAATTAACACTGCCGTCCAGGTTGTTGTGCATAGCATGATCATTCACGTAGACTTGAGGGAAATAAAACCATGCCAAATATGATTGTAGATCTCCATACTATGCATCCCGTACAATAATTTGGTGTGCACAATTACCGATATTTATGCATAAGAAAATGTATGTGCTCAAGTGGAAGTGCTAAGTAGAAGCTGTATTGATGTGGAGATCCTGTGGGTCTGTTATTCAGATGCTGTCACTTCAGGCAACACCTCTTCCAACAATCAATAACCCACCCACCTGGGAACTCTGCTGCTGCAAAGAACGCTATAAAGAGGGGGGGGGGGGGGTGGAGAGAGATCTTCTAGAGCAATGACGCATCTGTATTAAAGGCAACAGATATACCTGCTGTAATGGAAATCTGCTGCAATGGATACCTGCTGTAATGGAGACCTGCTGCAATGGATACCTGCTGTAATGGAAACCTGCTGCAATGGATACCTGCTGTAATGGAAACCTGCTGCAATGGATACCTACTGTAATGGAAACCTGCTGCAATGGATACCTACTGTAATGGAAACTTGCTGCAATGGATACCTACTGTAATGGAAACCTGCTGCAATGGATACCTGCTGCAATGGATACCTACTGTAATGGAAACCTGCTGCAATGGATACCTACTGTAATGGAAACCTGCTGCAATGGATACCTGCTGCAATGGATACCTACTGTAATGGAAACCTGCTGCAATGGATACCTACTGTAATGGATACCTGCTGCAATGGATACCTGCTGCAATGGATACCTACTGTAATGGAAACCTGCTGCAATGGATACCTGCTGCAATGGATAGCTACTGTAATGGAAACCTGCTGCAATGGATACCTACTGTAATGGATACCTGCTGCAATGGATACCTACTGTAATGGAAACCTGCTGCAATGGATACCTACTGTAATGGAAACCTACTGCAATGGATACCTGCTGTAATGGAAACCTGCTGCAATGGATACATACTGTAATGGAAACCTGCTGCAATGGATACCTACTGTAATGGATACCTGCTGCAATGGATACCTACTGTAATGGATACCTGCTGCAATGGATACCTACTGTAATGGAAACCTACTGTAATGGATACCTGCTGCAATGGATGCTTGCTATACTGGAAACTTGCTGCAATGGATACCCACTTCAATGGATACCTGCTGTAATGGAAACCTGCTGCAATGGATACCTACTATAATGGTTACTTGCTGTAATGTATGCCAGCTGTAATGGAAACCTGCTGCAATGGATACCTACTATAATGGTTACTTGCTGTAATGGAAACCTGCTGCAATGGAAACCTACTATAATGGTTACTTGCTGTAATGGAAACCTGCTGCAATGGAAACCTACTATAATGGTTACTTGCTGTAATGGATGCCAGCTGTAATGGAAACCTTCTCTAATCGATACCTGCTGTAATACAAACATTATCTAATGGATACCTGCTGTGAGGTTTTGAGTGGATGTGTTTTTGTTTGCATTTGTGTTGTTTTTTACCTCAAATGGGTATACAGGTTTATTTGTTATTATTGAAAAGCACCGCAGGAGTAAAAATATGGATACTGAAAATCAATAAATACCTACCAGAGCCCAATAAGTAAATAAATAATTTAAGCCCAATTATCCTTTTTGACTAGGGTGTATAACACATGGAGGTGATGAGGCCTAGTGATCTCAGTCAGGAGTGCTGTGGCACAGGGTCTGCTACAATGGCCTTTCAACACTGTGGCACTTCCATCTCCACAAGGAAACAATTCTCCTTCACAGGGCTCTCTGAAATCATTTACAGAAACCTGTATGCAAAACATTTGGAGACTATGCAAAAAAATCTGTCAATAAACTTCCAAAGGGAGCTGTATACATCAATATTCCATCACCCCGCTTTAGTTCTGATATGAATTTTTTTATAATCTAAGGCTTTTAAGAGGCTTCATAGTCTTACCAAACCACCATTCCAAGATTCTATATGACTGACTCTTACACTCACTATTTTGGCTTACATTTACAGAGAGCTCATCATGCCTTTTGAGCAGGATTGAGTTACAGTATGTACCATGAGAACATTTTGATAAAGCCTTTCTAAAAATGACAAAAAAACGAATACCAGTCTTTGTCTAATTATGTTTTTCAATCATTTAATTTTCTCAGTCGTGTCATGAAGAGACGACACATTGCAAATACTGGTATTGCAGTCATCAGCAACGCTGTGGGTGGGATTGTGTGTGTACTCCCAAATTGTGTGCGTGTTATGCAATAGGTGTGTGCATGTTGCTGTTTCATAACAATCATTCCTCACATGGAGGGTGCATTATTGTTTCATCATGAGGACATTAACATGATGGAAAGCTGTGACAGATGTGTGCGGATCATTTAAATATTAGTCATGTAACTGCAAATTAAATGTCATTTTGATTTCCCACAGTGACTGCCAAAGGACCAATAGGCATAGGGGCAATAATCAAAATGCGTGCTAAGCCATTCGTCAAGGGCCGTGTCAGAGACCTCCGTTTCAGCACTCTCAGCATCCAAAAGACACTAATTAGTAAACCCTCTGCGCTTTCAAGATAAACGGAGTCAGAAAATGCTTATTATTCTAGCTAGAAGAATGTATTTTTTAATTCACTTCTCACACAGCAAGACTGTGGCATGGACTGTGTTAAATGTGTCATACCAGTATGCTGGGTTCAAGCGAAAGCAAGAAATCAGAGAGAGCGAGAGAGAAAGATTAAAAAGAGAGGGTGGTCGGATACAGTTGCTTTCAACATGTTGGGTCTCACAGTCACAATGTGTTTGATTATACAAGAAGGGATGTTCAATCAAAACCATCCCATTTATCCCAGTCAAGGATATCAAAGAGGTTAATGCCTGTTTGCGTGAGGCTGATGCCGTGCAGGTGTTTGTACACATGCATGTACACACACTCTCATTCAAATGCACACACACACACACACACACACATGTAAATAGTGCCATACATGCACTCAAACATATTCAGTTGGCCTTGCTGGGTTTTTTTTTTTTTTGCATTATTGTCTTCTGTTTTCCTTTGGCTTTCTCTTTTTTCTCTTTTGTTCATTTTGTTGATTGTTGGTGCATTGGGGGAATGGAATTATTTAATTACATTTTTCTGGGGAGGGGAGGGGGCTGTGGGGGGTCTTGGATGGTTGAGGGGCAGCTCTTGGGGAACTGTGGGGGGGGGGGGGAGATCTTGTAGGGCTGGTGGCCTGGCGGTTGGTAGCTTGGGCCGGTGGCTGATAGGTCGCTGGTTCAGGTCCCCGTTTTTGACCTTGTGAGAGATCTGTCGACGTGCCCTTGAGCAGGGCATTGACCCTGGTTGCATTGTGGGTCACTCTGGATGGGAGTCTGTCAGATGACTAATGTGATGTAGATGTTGAGCAGCTTCACTGCAAGTAGATTGTATGTTTTCATATTCCATCAAATAAAAATATATAAAAAAACTAGAGACCAACTTCACCAGTATCAGATAGTACTCTCTCCATGACATTTTATTTTGTTAATCATCATTTATGCACATTTATTTAGTTGTCAAAGTAGAAATTGAATGCAGCCTGTCTCATATTCCGCAGCATGGTGTAGGTCTTTGTGTTCTTGTGTTTATGCGTGCATGTGTTTGTGTTTGTGTGATTGAGCTTGGAAGAACTGATCCCACAGTGCCTGTCACCCACACCTCATAAATATCCTGTCAGATGTGTTCCCTTGTCGGCTTGAACATGTTTTTTTGTTGTTGTTGCATCGAACGTCACGGATTCCTAATGAGGCATGCAACAAAAAGACAATTTTGTTTGGTCAGATGTGATGCTTACCACACTGAGATCACACTGTTGTGAAAACAGATTTTGTCCCACTTAAAGCCGGTTTCACATCATAAAAACAAGAACGTCATTGTACTAGACTAGCCATTGTTTTCCAATGGCGGGAGAGCGCACGCAACAGCTCTTAACTTGCCCAACTAGGACTACTATCCCCTCATATAGCTGGCACATTGCTGTTGTGGCAGAATGTAACCAAAGCCAGTCATGGTTTACTATAGTCTATGCTACAAAGCCTTGGTTACTTAATACACAATTTAGACATACATCTCTTTCATACATTCACCTGTTTTGAGCCCCACATTTTTTTTTTGGGGGGGGGGGGGGGGGGCTTACCGGTTTTACATGTTATTTTGGCATTAACACGTCACATATCGGCTTGCAAACAAAGTAAAAAGAAAAATCATTGAGTTAATACAAACATGGTCTCTTTTTTGCTTTCTTGAGTACCCCAGCTCCAAAATGCAGACGTTTCAGCCTAGCTCAGTGCTTTCTGGGATGGTGGGGCAGCCAGCAGAAAATATGAAGCGTAGGTATTGGTAATGTTCTCTAGTTGCGCCATGATTAGCTCAGTGTTCTGTCACTCGCGGGGACAGTATGTCACCGCCAAGTTTAAGTGTAGACCACAAAAATTCAAGCCCCTTGGGTGCTGCCAGAGTTACAGTGAGGGAAAAAAGTATTTGATCCCCTGCTGATTTTGTACTTTTGCCAACTGACAAAGAAATGATCCGCCTATAATTTGAATGGTAGGTTTATTTGAACAGTGAGAGACAGAATAACAACAAAAAGGGAGTGCTCCTAATCTCAGTTTGTTACCTGTATAAAAGACACCTGTTCACAGAAGCAATCAATCAATCAGATTCCAAACTCTCCACCATGGCCAAGACCAAAGAGCTCTCCAAGATTGTAGACCTACACAAGGCTGGAATGGGCTACAAGACCATCGCCAAGGAGCTTGGTGAGAAGGTGATAACAGTTGGTGCGATTATTCGCATATGGAAGAAACACAAAAGAACTGTCAATCTCCCTCGGCCTGGGGCTCCATGCAAGATCTCACCTCGTGGAGTTGCAATGATCATGAGAACGGTGAGGAATCAGCCCAGAACTACACGGGAGGATCTTGTCAATGATCTCAAGGCAGCTGGGACCATAGTCACCAAGAAAACAATTGGTAACACACTACGCCCTGAAGGACTGAAATCCTGCAGTGCCCGCAAGGTCCCCCTGCTCAAGAAAGCACATATACAGTGGGGCAAAAAAGTATTTAGTCAGCCACCAATTGTGCAAGTTCTCACACTTAAAAAGACGAGAGAGGCCTGTAATTTTCATCACAGTTACACTTCAACTATGACAGACAAAATTTGAGAAAAAATCCAGAAAATCACATTGTAGGATTTTTTTATGAATCTATTTGCAAATTATGGTGGAAAATAAGTATTTGGTCACCTCCACACAAGCAAGATTTCTGGCTCTCACAGACCTGTAACTTCTTCTTTAAGAGGCTCCTCTGTCCTCCACTCGTTACCTGTATTAATGGCACCTGTTTGAACCTCAAACAGTCAACCTCAAACAGTCACACTCCAAACTCCACTATGGCCAAGACCAAAGAGCTGTCAAAGGACACCAGAAACAAAATTGTAGACCTGCACCAGGCTGGGAAGACTGAATCTGCAATAGGTAACCAGCTTGGTTTGAAGAAATCAACTGTGGGAGCAATTGTTAGGAAATGGAAGACATACAAGACCACTGATAATCTCCCTCGATCTGGGCTCCATGCAAGATCTCACCCCATGGGGTCAAAATGATCACAAGAATGGTGAGCCAAAATCCCAGAACCACACGGGGGGACCTAGTGAATGACCTATAGAGAGCCGGGACCAAAGTAACAAAGCCTACCATCAGTAACACACTACGCCGCCAGGGACTCAAATCCTACAGTGACAGACGTGTCCCCCTGATTAAGCCAGTACATGTCCAGGCCCGTCTGAAGTTTGCTAGAGAGCATTTGGATGATCCAGAAGAAGATTGGGAGAATGTCATATGGTCAGATGAAACCAAAATATAACTTTTTGGTAAAAACTCAACTCGTCGTGTTTGGAGGACAAAGAATGATGAGTTACATCCAAAGAACACCATACCTACTGTGAAGCATGGGGGTGGAAACATCATGCTTTGGGGCTGTTTTTCTGCAAAGGGACCAGGACGACTGATCCGTGTAAAGGAAAGAATGAATGGGCCATGTATCGTGAGATTTTGAATAAGGGCATTGAAGATGAAACGTGGCTGGGTCTTTCAGCATGACAATGATCCCAAACACACCGCCCGGGCAACGAAGGAGTGGCTTCGTAAGAAGAATTTCAAGGTCCTGGAGTGGCCTAGCCAGTCTCCAGATCTCAACCCCATAGAAAATCTTTGGAGGGAGTTGAAAGTCTGTGTTGCCCAGCAACAGCCCCAAAACATCACTGCTCTAGAGGAGATCTGCATGGAGGAATGGGCCAAAATACCAGCAACCGTGTGTGAAAACCTTGCGAAGACTTACAGAAAACGTTTGACCTCTGTCATTGCCAACAAAGGGTATATAACAAAGTATTGAGATAAACTTTTGTTATTGACCAAATACTTATTTTCCACCATAATTTGCAAATAAATTCATAAAAAATCCTACAATGTGATTTTCTGGATTTTTTTTTCTCATTTTGTCTGTCATATTTGAAGTGTACCTATGATGAAAATCATCTTTTTAAGTGGGAGAACTTGCACAATTGGTGGCTGACTAAATACTTTTTTGCCCCACTGTACATGCCCATCTGAAGTTTGCCAATGAATATCTGAATGATTCAGAGGACAACTTGGTGAAAGTGTTGTGGTCAGATGAGACCAAAATGAAGCTCTTTGGCATCAACTCAACATGCCGTGTTTGGTGGAGGAGGAATGCTGCCTATGACCCCAAGAACACCATCCCCACCGTCAAACATGGAGGTGGAAACATTATGCTTTGCAAGCGTTTTTCTGCTAAGGGGACAGGACAACTTCACCGCATCAAAGGGACGATGGACGGGGCCATGTACCGTCAAATCTTGGGTGAGACCTCCTTCCCTTCAGCCAGGGCATTGAAAATGCGTGGTGAATGGGTATTTCAGCATGACAATGACACAAAACACACGGCCAAGGCAACAAAGGAGTGGCTCAAGAAGAAGCACATTAAGGTCCTGGAGTGGCCTAGCCAGTCTCCAGACCTTAATTCCATATAAAATCTGTGGAGGGAGCTGAAGGTTCGAGTTGCCAAACTTCAGCCTCGAAACCTTAATGACTTAGAGAAGATCTGCAAAGAGGAGTTGGACAAAATCCCTCCTTAGATGTGTGCAAACCTGGTGGCCAACTACAAGAAACGTCTGACCTCTGTGATTGCCACCAAGGGTTTTGCCACCAAGTACTAAGTCACGTTTTGCAGAGGGGTCAAATACTTATTTCCCTAATTAAAATGCAAATCAAATTATAACATTTTTGACGTGTTTTTCTGGATTATTTTGTTGTTATTCTGTCTCTCACTGTTCAAAAAAACCTAATATTAAAATTATAGACTAGATTATTTCTTTGTCAGTGGGCAAACGTACAAAATCAGCAGGGGATCAAATACTTTCCTCCTCACTGCACATTAGAAGTGCCCATCCAAGAAGCCTTAAGGTCATTGGCCACAGATAAAATTATGTAAAATCACGTTATATCTACAGTAGCTTTGATTGGACTGATCATGTCAACGTCATACTTTCAAAATCTTAGCTAGCAGTCATCACCATGAATCAAGTCGACAATCCACTGGCAAATCCTTTTAAATCCTTGTTTTATGAAGAGAAATAATGATGAGAAATTATAGATAAAACTTCTCTTTTCCATGTTTAAAATGATAAACATTCAAGATTGGCCATGCTGTCAATGAAGCATGATTTGTGCTGCGATAAAAAACAACTGTTAACTCGGAACTCTGAAAACTTGACTTCAGTGAGTTCAAGACAACTGGGAATTCTAGAAAAAATGAGCTCCAACTGGGAAATATGTTTTGAACGGTCATCCAACTCGGAATTGTAAGTTGGGAACTCAGGCCTCTTTCTAGAGCTACGACCTGAAGATCAATGACGTCATCATGATTCAACCTTGTTTTTTTCCGAGTTCCCAGTAACCTGTTTTAGAGAAATGTAATCATTGAATATTGTAAGAGCTTTCATTGTCTGCTTATGCCCCATTTATTTATCCTACGGTTCTGACTTGGTGAATTCTGTCGCTGTACATTTCAAAAGTGCTAAACAAATAGACTTGCTGTTGTTATTCTTATTGTGTTACTTGTGGTTATTGTGGTTAAGGGCTTGTAAGTAAGCATTTCACGGTAAGGTGAAATGTGACAAAGTTTGATATGATTTGAAATAATTAGATTGACTACGTCCATGCTAGCTTGCTCATTAATGTCTTAATCGAAATTACGCATTGCCTCTTGTCCGCTTGTCATCCCCTTATGCCATAGTTGAACGTCTAAATTGTCATTAGAAACCACATTTGTTTAAGCAAGTCAACCATATTAGCCATGTTTTTTTAAAAGGCAGTAAATGAGGCTGAATGAACTTTTTCGCAGCCAGACAAGGCTCCGCTGACAGCCAGGTGAAGCAGTGGTAAGATGTTGGGACTGCTGTTGGGACAGCTTTATTTAGGCCCTAACAGTTTGTGGGCACCGTTTGTCACTGTTATAGTGCAATTAATATATTGTTTTGTGTTGTGCAGTGGCTTTGCTGGCATGCATCTCACTTTAAGCCACTGCTTAGGATGGAGGTAAATAACAGTAATTCCTGTAAAACTGGTAGAATCTGAGCTTTCCAACAATGGCAGAAATTTGACTGTACTCCTAGTATTCAGCAAAAAGCAGTAACATTTCCAATCGGCACTAGCATTTGCGGACTTGGAGAACGGAAACACAGATTAATGAAAATAGAACTTCTGATGTGATCACAGCAAAAATAGCCTTCATGAAAGAAAGAGAGGGAAAACAATATTGTTTCTAGTTTAGGTTGGTTAGAATTGAAGTGGTCTGGTTGTGCAGCAGTTCAAAAGATTGATGAGTGATTGAAGTAACCACCTGGGAGCTGTGTGGAAGAGCCGGGCAGATCAGCTCAATTAGACCAAGCAAAAGATGTTCATTCTGCCAATGAGAGAATTGAATTAAATATTCTGTAAAGCTATGCATGCTTATGATTGGACAACACAGATGAAAAGGAGCTTCATGTCAAATTGAATGTCCATTCGTCTCACATGGAAGTCTGGTCAACACTAAACAATACATTAAAATGAAAACTAATTTATTACAGTTATCGTTTTTTTCATAGCGTAAGGGAAAATAGAATGTTGACAAATATTTTTTGTCATTGTTGGTTTTGTTTTTTCAGGAACTGAGATCCACTTTCATTCACAAAATAAGTGTTGCATTACAATGTCCTTAGCACTTACATTGTCATTTGAATCACTTGTTTGAAGAGTAAATTAGGCCATCAGATTAACAAACATAACCTACAGTAGTAGATTGTAGATAACCTAAGTTAGTAGATTGTATGTATTGCTATTGTCCTTGCTAATAACAATATTTACCTTAATGGACATTACATTTGAAGGTCTGTCAACACACCTATGAAAGAATGCAGAGTGCTTGTGAAGATGGCTGCTAAATGGACAGACAGGTTCACCTAGTGGTCTAGAGAAGAGAGTTTAAGCAGGCTGTCCCTGTTAGAATATGCTAATGTTCTTTAATAACTATATTTACTGACACAAGGAACATATAATCAAATTATTACTGTTAAAACAACAGCCTCACACAGCTGGCAGGACAGGGCAGACATGGTGTGTGTGTGCGTGTGTGTGTTTCTGTATGTGAAAACAGAAACTGCATACAGGCGCGATGATCACATGTGTAATTAGTTATTGTAATAGAGCAGTGAGGAACAAATGTAGTAAGACTTGTTTTTGTAATGCCTGCTTCACCTCACACCCTCAAACACGTAGATTCCCTGAACGCAGCTCACTTTCCAGCTCACACTCTCAAACACCTAGATCCCCTGAACGCAGCTCACTCTCCAGAACCCAATCACCATGATTCTAATCACCTGTTCACACACCTGTATGCCATTATTACACACTATTTAGTTCAGTTCTTTGCAACCCATCACTGTGAGGTATTGTTTGTTTTGTGACACATGGCTTTCAGAGTGCTGGTTTGCCTGTGATTGACTCCTCCTGTGTATGACAGTTTAGCCTATTCCCTGCCTGTACTTTAGCCTATTGAATTTCCTGTTATCTACCTATTGCCTGATCTCCTGGACTACGTTACTAGTCTTAACCCTGCCTGTAATGTTGCCCTTTTGGACCCCCTGTGTATGACCTTTAGCCTATTGAATTTCCTGTTATCTACCTATTGCCTGCCCCTGGACCCAGCTACCTGCCTCCTCCTGTGGTCCTAAACACCTGCTGCGCCCTGACTTGAAACCAGCTCTCTGTCTCCCCTCGTGTTCATTACAGTTTTCCCTATCATACAGTAGAAGTTCCTCTCTCTTCCTGATTAAGCAACGCAAACATTTTATGTGGTTGTTGTTCACCTGTGTCTCCAACTAAACTCTATTTGTTTCCTCATTGTATTCAATCATGTTGACAAAAGGAATATAAATGCATTACAGTAGTCTACACACATTGATCATAACAATGTGTTAAACCAATGAGGGGGGCATTCACGAGTTGGATTTGGTAAAGACCCTCCGTTTATCATCCAGATGTTTTATCAGTGTTTAATGATTACTGCAGAAACGAGCATGCATAATTAAAAGAGAGCGAGTTCTCTGAATGCTCGGGGCAGTGCAGATATGGGCCGGGGGAAAGTTGTGAGCTAATTTAGATTACCAATTAAGTCTGTGTAGCCAAAGTGATGAGAGGGAGGAGAAACCAGAGGAGAAATGACAGGCCTCAGAATGGAAGGAAATATCCCAGGCTCGTAAATAGATATATTGTTGTCCTTGTATAAGATATATACCCCCTCTGAGAAAATTGCTAAGCATAGCAGGTTTGGTATTCAGCATATATATCTGATATACAGTACATGTCTTATCTATTTCCAATGGTCATGACTTCAGGCTTCTGTTAGAGGGAGTTTTTCATAAGAAAGCAAGTGGAAAATGAGAAAATGTCCAACAGTGTGACATATTTTTCTTTGAGAAGCGGTGTGGAACCTACTTCTCATCAACCTCTCTCAGAGGAATGCAGCCTAACTCAACCTGTTCTGCACCCTCTGCAGTTTGTTGGAGGCTAAGAGAAACCCCAACACGTCGAAAAAGAGCCCCGTAGAGAAAAAATCCACAACTTCTGTGAAAAATTCATGAATGAAGTTGATCCGGGTCCATTTCTTGGAACTAACTGTGTGTGATTACAGTCTACAAAATACTGAACACAAAAACAAGTGTCTCTAAAATGACTATGTAGCGTATGTAGCAAGCATAACAAAAGAAAATACATTTGGAATGACATTTTACTCTATTTAGTCACACACAAAACACATAATAATAAACATATGATGCATTTTTACCTACTAAGGATGCAGTGTGTACCATCTGGGAATCTTAAATACACATTCCTATAATGCATAATATACCATATGTTCTAGTTGGTAGTAAGTAATAAAACATATAATGACGTGCCTGTCCCCCAAAACGTTTCCCCAAGCCTACTTTACTCAAATTCTACAATATGTTAATTCAGACAAAACATCATAAATGACTGAGATAAAATTTAAGCAAAAGTAAACATGTCTACTCAGGTAAGACATTCTCATGACAGATGGGCCATGTTGCAGCTTGTCTTCCATGATGTGCTGCACTAGTCTGTACCTGAGATCTGTAAACACACCACCTGACCAGCACAGCCAGGCAGCCACTGAACAGAAGAGGCTGCCCCATGATGAATCTGTGAATCATCACAACCAGATTGCCTCTGCCAGCATCCATACAGAAAAAAATATATTTGACCACGCCACCGCTGCCATAGCAGATGTGCTAACCCCTAGCTTGTGCATCTGTCTGGCTCTTCCCCACCTCATCCTCCATATGACAGTCCTGTGCCCCGCTCCCTCCGAGACGAGAGCACAGCTGCTCTGACTCCCAGACAGCGGGCAGAGGTACATGTATGTCTCATCCACCCACCTGTCGCCTCGCTGGGGTGATTGATCACCTTCTCAAAGGGGGAGACCAGTGACATGAAGGTTTTAGCATGTCACTGGCATCGAAGCAGAAAAGTGTTGGCCCGAGCCTAGTGATCCGTTTCTACAAGGCCACATGGAGAAGGAAACACTATCTCTGAACCACGAATATCTTTGTCCTCAAGCTTGTCTGCTTTACAACCATGCAATTGTCTCTCACAAAAATGCTAATAGAATTACAAAAGGCTGCCAATTCAAAACTTCCTCAGATGACAGATCTATGGCTAGATTAGTTTTCATTGCAGTTTGTTTATGGTCATGTTAGTTTGGGCAAATTTTCCATTTACAGTGCCTTCCGAAAAGTATTCAAACCCCTTGACTTTTTCCACATTTTGTTATGTTACAAAGTGAGATTCAAATGGATTTAATTGTATTTTTTTTGGTCAATGATCTACACAAAATACTAATGAAAAATAAAACACTAATATACAGTATCTTGATTTTAAAGTACTCAACCCCCTGAGTCAATACATGTTAGAATCACCTTTGGCAGTGATTACAGCTGTCTTTCTGGGTAGGTCTCTAAGAGCTTTCCACAGCTGTATTGTGCTACATTTGCCCTATGTTCTTTTCCAAATCATTCAAACTCTGTCAAATTGTCTGTTGATCATTGCTAGACAACTATTTTCAGATCAAACTGTAACTCGGCAAATAAGGAACATTCACTGTCTTCTTGGTAAGCGACTCTAGTGTAGATAGAGTTGGCCTTGTGTGTTAGGTTATTGTCCTGCTGAAAGGTGAATTAATCTCCCAGTGTCTGGTGGAAAGCAGACTGAACCAGGTTTTCCTCTTGGATTTTGCCTGTGGTTAGCTCCATTACGTTTATTTTTTATCTTGAAAAACTCCCCAGTCCTTAACGATTACAAGCATACCCATAACATGATATGGTACTCTGTAACGTGTTGTATTGGATTTGCCCTAAAAATAACACTTTGTATTCAGGACAAAAAGTTAATTGCTTTGACAATTTTTTTTGCAGTATTACTTTATTTCCTTGTTGCAAACAGGATGCATGTTTTTGGATATTTTATTCTGTACAGACTTCCTTCTTTTCACTATGTCAATTAGGTTAGTATTGTGGAGTAACTACAATGTTGTTGAGCCATCCTCAGTTATCTATCACAGCCATTAAATTCTATAACTCAAGTAAAAGTCACCATTGGCCTCATGGTGAAAACCTAGAGCGGTTTCCTTCCTCTCCGACAACTGAATAAGGAAGGACACCTGCATCTTTGTAGTGACTGGGTGTTACACCATCCAAAGTGTAATTAATAACTTCACCATGCTCAAAGAGATATTCAGTGTCTGCTTTAAAAAAAAATCACCCATCTATCAATCTGTGCCCTTCACCAATTGGAAAACCCCAGTCTTTGTGGTTGAATCTGTGTTTGAAATTCACTGCTTGACTGAGGAACCTTACAGATAATTAATTGTATGTGTGGTGTACAGAGATGAGGCAATCATTCAAAAATCATGTTTAACACTATTATTGCACACAGAGTGAGTCCATACAATTTAGTATGCTCCTGAACTTATTTAGGCATGCCATAACAAAGGGTTTGAATAGTTTCTGACCCAAGACATTTCAGCTTTTCATTTTAAATTAATTTGTAAAAATTTCTAAAAACATAATTCCACTTTGACATTATGGGGTATTATGTGTAGGCCAGTGACCAAAAAAATCTCAATTGAATCCATTTTAAATTCAGACTGTAACACAGCAAAATGTAGATGAAGTCAAGGGGTGTGAATACATTCTGGAGTCACTGTATAAGGAACCATAGTTGTTTGAGCTTCCTTAGCAGGAAGGAGGGTTGAATAGCTTACTGTCATATCAGTGATGGTGGTGCAATCTGTTACTTCATTAGAGACATTTGTTGTGCGTGTTGGAGAGGAATAACTGCCTCTTGCGAAACATGCCCAGTGATACGCAAGTAGTATCCATTATTAAGTGCTTTCATTCAATTTGCTCAATGATGCAAAATATTTTACTCATCACAATTCCATAAAAAAAAAGCGTATTTTCTATTGTCTCATAGAAAACTAAATATTACATTGTTTTATTTTTTTTATTTTAGCGAATTCAACACCTCTGAATAATTCAATGAATTGTTAAGAATGGGAATGTAATAGCCTTTTGCCTGGAGATGCATATTAGATATAATACCATGCCACATGGAAACTTAGAAACAAGTTAAATGATTTGCACCAAAGAAAACATGTGATAAACAACAATACAGATAACAACAAACAAACGGTGTGCAGGCGTGGTTGGAAACCCTGAGGGCTTATATGAAAACCACACCACAGGAAAAGCAACACACAATACATAAGTAGAAAAATAAAACAGGTGACAAAACTGATTATGAATGTATAAATGAATTGATCAGTAATCACGAGAAAAACAAACAATATTTTTTTGGTTTAAATGTGTGCATATGAGCGTATGAGAGATCGCCTGTATGGAGGAGATTACTGAGTCGTTTGGTTCATCAGGCTGACCCCAAGTCTTCACTTGAAGTTGTTGAGTGATGATGATGTTTTGGCAATGTGAAGAAAATAATTCCAGAGAATGGTACCTCTGTATCTGAGAGAGAATTGACTGTGAGGTGCGCGCAGTGGGGAGGGTGAAGGTTATCGCAGTGTCTTGTGTTATATAGATGGATTTCAGAATTAACCTGGAAGAATCGATTGAAGGGTTTTGGTAAACTGTGTGGGCGGTCTGAGTATTTGTAGATGAATGTGCATAGTTGGCATACATTAATGTTGTAAATAGAGAAGATATTGAGTTTCTTAAACAAAGGTGCAGATGGAGACAGGTAATTAGAGTTGGGGGTTAGGCTTTAAAATGTATTTCGTATGATGAGTAATTTGTGAGACTGAGCTAATTTTATCTGCGTGAAATAGGCTTATGGTGGGACTGGAATTCTTTTCTGCCTTTTTGGAAGAAATTAGCTTGCAAAACTACACTTTAAAAAAGGAAAAAGCACTATTCCATTGGCAATACTGGCCTTTATTAAAACAATTCTATATCAAATCAAATTCTATTGGTCAAATACACATGGTAATACACATGTAGCGAAATGCTTGAGTAATGTAGGTTATGTAAACATGATATCAAGTGGCATTGTTTAAAGTGACTAGTGATACATTTATTACATTCAATTATTAATTATTAAAGAGGCTAGAGATTTGAGTCAGTATGTTGGCAGCAGCCACTCAATCTTAGGGATGGCTGTTTAACAGTCTGATGGCCTTGAGATAGAAGCTGTCTCTCAGTCCCAGCTTTGATGCACCTGTACTGACCTTGCCTTCTGGATGATAGCGGGGTGAACAGGCAGTGGCTTGGGTGGTTATTGTCCTTGATGATCTTTTTGGCCTTCCTGCGACATCGGGGGATGTCGATGACCTGGAGGGCAGGTAGTTTGCCCCCCGGTGATGTGTTGAACAGACCGCACTACCCTCTGGAGAGCCTTACGGTTGTGGGCGGAGCAGTTGCTGTACCAGATAGTGATACAGGATGCTCTCGATTGTGCATCTGAAAAAGTTTGAGTGTTTTCAGGTGAAAAGCCACATTTTTTCAGCCACCTGAGGTTGAAGAGGCGCTGTTGCGTCTTCTTCCCCACACTGTCTGTGTGGGTGGACCATTTCAGTTTGTCCAGGATGTGTACGCCGAGGAACTTAAAACTTTCCACTACTGTCCCGTCTATGTGGATAGGGGGGTGCTCCCTGTGCTGTTTCCTGAAGTCCACGATCATCTCCTTTGTTTTGTTGACGTTGAGTGAGAGGTTATTTTCTTGACACCACACTCCGAGGGCCCTCACATCCTCCCTGTAGGCTGTCTCATTGTTGTTGGTAATCAAGCCTACCACTGTAGTGTCGTCTGCAAACTTGATGATTGAGTTGGAGGCGTGCATGGCCACGCAGTCATGGGTGAACAGGGAGTACAGGAGAGGGTTGAGAACACACCCCTGTGGGGCCCCAGTGTTGAGAATCACCGTGGTGGAGATAATGTTTCCTACCCTCACCACCTGGGGCGGCCCGTCAGAAAGTTCAGGACCCAGTTGCACAGGGCTAGGTCGAGACCCAGGCTCTCGAGCTTAATGACAAGTTTGGAGGGTACTATGGTGTTAAATGCTGAGCTGTAGTCAATGAACAGCATTCTTACGTAGGTATTCCTCTTGTCCAGGTGGGTTAGGGCAGTGTGAATGCAATTGCGTCGTCTGTGGACCTATTGGGGCGGTAGGAAAATTGGAGTGGGTCTAGGGTATCAGGCAGGGTGGAGGTGATATGAGGGGGGCGATATACACGGCTGTGTAATCGAAAATAATTATCTTGGTAGAAAATGCGGTCGGTATTTGATTGTAAGGAATTCTAGGTCAGGTAAACAAAAGGATAACAAAATGTTGCTATGATTACACCACGAGTCGTTAATTATAAGGCATACACCCCTGCCCTTCTTCTAACCAGAGAGATGTTTGTTTCTGTTGGCACGATGCGTGAAGAAACCGGGTGGCTGTACCGACTCTGATAACATATCCCGAGTGAGCCATGTTTCCGTGAAACAGAGATTGTTACAATCTCTGTCTCTCTGGAAGGCAACCCTTGCTCGAATTTCGTCTACCTTGTTGTCAAGAGACATTGTTGAATAGTATACTCGGGAGTGGTGAGCGATGTGCCCGTCTACGGAGTCAGACCAGAAGACCGCTCCTTCTGCCCCTTCTGTGGCGCCATTGTGTTGGGTTGCCTACTGGGATCAGATCCATTGTCCTGGGTGGTGGTCCGAAATAGAGGATCCGCTCCGGGAAAGTCGTATTCCTGGTCGTAATGTTGGTAAGTTGACGTTGCTCTTATATCCGATAGTTCTTCCTGGCTGTATATAATAATACTTAAGATTTCCTGGGGTAACAATGTAATACATCAAAAACCAAAATACTGCATAGTTTCCTAAGAATGTAAAAGAATGTAAATTCAGAATTCAAAGAGCACATGGTGGGTCCTGTGTCAAGTCCCATGGACAGCTCCACACCAACAGTCACAGACAGCACCATGAACAGCTCAGCAGCAAGAACCATGGACAGTGGTCCTTCTGAACTCCTTTGGCAAACCTTCAATGTGTCACCATTCCGTTCCAATGTTTACAATCGTAAGATTTAGTGCAAACTTCTTAAAATACATTAACTGAATACGTTGTTTATGGGCCGAGGAGAAAAGTAGGTTATATACTCCATGGCAGAAGCAGTTAATTGGAAATGCCAACTGCGATGAGTTCAAAGAAGTGTTACACTGATATAAACTACATTAAGAGTCCTGCTGAGAGTCACGTCCCCATCACTCAAAGAGCAGTACTTCTTTTTCCCTAAGAGATAGAACTAAATGATAGAGGACAGTGATTGCTCATTCAACGCCGCTGTGCCCCTGTGTGTGACCCGGAGCAGTTCCCCACTTCTGCACACTGAGAGGATTCAGTTGTTGCTGTTGTTGTTGACTGACGGGATTAATGAGGCCATTTACACCCGCAGATCAGCAGCCGCTTGTGAGAGCATAAAAGGGTTTAGTGCATGAGGAGGAAAAATAAACTTATATTAGGCTTTATTATCCCGTCCCGACACGACAGCTCCCCATGCGTTCCGTTCTCACCGGAGAATCATTTTCATCTCAATTTGTGGCACCGTGTACCGCCGGGCGCCGGCACAGTCGCTTTATGAAACTCCAGCTGCAACCAACATGGCAGAGTTAGCTGAAAAGAGGAGATCAATTTCCTCTAATGATCTGACAGTTTCTATGTGATGTCTCAATTTACACTCATTCATTCAGATTGGTGAGGCTTTTTTTTCTAGAGTGAGTGAACAATTGCACATTTTCTACACTTCCCCCCACAGATATATCACACGCAAGCGCCCATACACACGCACACACTTATAATATTCATTGCATTCAGTGTCTTGGTAAGTTAAAGGAACCAGGCATTTCCCTTGTATTTTTTGTACTTCGGTAGTGGTACATCACATGTGGATGAGTGCATGACCACAATTTGAGAGACGGGTCAAAAGTAGCAGAGACATTGAACGTAGCTTACTGTCTGAAGAGGTGAGTGTTCAGTCTGTGATGGGAAGATGGACATCAACTCAGCTGTCATGACTGTATAGAGGAAAGGTCATTCCACCATTGTTGGGTCATGAAAAGAGCTGTGACTGGGATGAGAGCAAGGATGGCAGTGCCAAGTTTCCAGCGGAGGCAGAGCACGGTGGCCGAGCCAGGGCGGAAGGCCTGATCGCTGCCTGGCTGCAGGTAAAGGGTAGTACCCCTCATTGCCCTAGGCCTGTAGACAAGCAACAGGAACCGGTGGCACCATCTGAGCATATTCCGCTAGTAAGAGGAACAAAAAGTAGAACACAGACAAAGTAGCAGAGTAGCAGGCTGCCCAAGGTCTGAAATATGTTGCAAACTGCCACCAGGATCCAGTGAAAATAGTTGAAGAATGAAGTTAATCACTCAAAATGCAATTAAAACATTTTGATTCACTGAGAGACAAAGCCCGAGATGACACGACAATGAAACGTTAAAATACAGATTTAATGAAGTTTGAAAAAATTAATTACCAGCTATTTTCTATGGTGAAACTCCTTATCACTATGCAAAGTAATGCAAAACAAGTTCAAATGAATCACAAGATCCTAATAAATCTTTCATCATAATCTGATCACCCTAGAGACAAGTAGAGGATTAATATGTTAATTTGACACATCAGATTGAGGGAGAGTAAATCAGAGTTTGCAGCTAATTGTTACATTTTTCTGCTTCCATCGTCAGTGAAGAAAGGCAAGATACCCTATTCACTCTTTCAAGATGACTGCTCCAGCATCTTAGTTTTCAGACAAATGCTACATTAGATGCTTACACCATGCAGCTTTGAAGAGATGAATTCAAAGTAGTCTGCAAAAAAGGGACTTGCAAAGTAATATACCAACAGTATATTACCTCCTGTTTTACATGGATCTGAAACAGGCCGAATATAATTATCCTAGCCAGAATCTTACGTGTTCCCTAGAATAGCTTTGAGAATGCAAGTGTTCAGCTGAATGAGGTAGCATGACAGCCCTTCAGATCAGCAGTCCATACACAAGCAGGAGTTCCATTATATAAAAATGTGCATTAGAGAGCATTACACAGACATGCTTTATAGCCTCGCTACTCTTATTTTACTGCTGCTCTTTAATCATTTATTTTTATTGTATTTTGCTTTATTTATCACATTTTTCTTAAAAGTACATTGTTAGTTAAGGGCTTGTAAGTAGGCATTTCACTGTTGTATTCAACATTTTTGGAAGTAGCGAGTGCCACAGCAGGACCAGGGAATCCAGCTTTCAAATGTCAAGAGTGACATGGTGTCCTGACATCCCTGGTGATATAATCATATATCAATCACACCTGAAGGGCAAAGGCGCATCTGGCAGGCAGAGTTGACATGGTACCAGTGAGCAAGCCTGTGTCTGGCCGGGCAGGTGGCGTGTCAGACTACCAGGAACAGAGGTCACTCCAGGCAGCAAGGCAGAGTGAGGGGGTTGTACTGTGGCGAAAGCCATTAGATAATTAAACCATCCATACAACAGTGTGAAGTTTAAGAATAAATAAAAGTCATCTGAAACCTTATTGTGCAGAGGAATTCTTTTTTTCAGTTGACAGGGAACGCTATCTGAAAAGCTTCAGCAGTTGCTTATTTTCTCTATAAAATAGGCCTAAAAATAGATGTTCCATTATTGTACTAATTAATATACATGATATGTAAATAAAGTGCATTCTACAAGTTGGCTTGGCTGGGAGCAATTATTTATTCTCCTCGGATCCTTTCAGCCTTGTAGCTCCACCCAGGAGAATATGCAATGTTGACCTAAAGACATGTCAGGCGTCTGTCAAAATACAGGGAAATCAGATAAAAATAAAATAAGGCATTGGTTAGAGGCCTCTACTTATATTACGTGAAAAGGTTGTCAAGAAGCTCTCCCAGCAATGTGGCCGCTTTCGAGAGCACAACATCCAGCAACATTACTCATTTGGAATTCTGACAATTTGATATAGCCTTCTCCCTAACATATGTTTTACCAACCAATCAGCTGCATGAATGCCAGTGGGGAATTCTGTGTCAATATCACGCACAAAACCTGTTTCATTGGACAATATACAGCACAAAGCAATTTACAACCAATATCATGTGTAGTTATGAGACTTTGTGGAATTCCAAGTGGGACATTTCTTCAAGGCTGACCCGAAACAGTAACAGGTCTTGTCAATCCTATTTACTAAACACGTATTGTAAGGAATCCATTGGGATAAAATAAATATACACACAGGCAGTTATGCATTGCTTGTCTCTGTGACCCCGGAGAGAAAGACAAAAACACTTTATTATTAGCTAGTTATTAGTCAATGAAGCGTGGGAATGCCAGGCGGGTTGGCAGCCATTTCCCTCCTAATCACCAGAGCTCTCAGTCAAGAGACCACCTCAGACAGCAGGATTCTCTTAAACTGGACCGTAGTTTTGACATGCATGTAAAATCAAACGAGTGTTCATGTTATTAACCCAGCCTGACAGCTAAATTAAATGTACTCGTAAATCTGAGGTTTGCTTTAGCAGGTGCATCAGAAATGTTCAAATGACATTCAGACTATAGAGGCAAGAAGCTGCTGTGTACTGCACCTGCAACCCAGTCTGAGCTGAAAGCTGTAAATAGCACACAAAAGGAATATGATTTTCTGTGAAACATTTATTAGCTTAACATGAGCATGCATTTGTACATAACTCTGTATACAGATGGATAGCTCATTAATAGAAAAGTGTAATCTGGCTGTTCTGTTGCATTAGCATCAATTTAAACAATGCCCTGGTCAGCACCCACTGACCACTTTTCTTTCTGGTATAGAATGTGTAATGTTAATCTGTGTGACCACCACCAAAGCAAAACAGTGATATTGATTAGAAAATCAATATCGCCATTAAACAACTGAACCTAGCACTCTAAATCATCCCAACAATATCCAATATCCATTTTGGATATCTCTGAAACTGAACGTAAAGCCATCATTCATGACATTAACCCTTTAGAATCACCTCCGGACACAATTGTAGGCAACTGTCTGCAAGCAGGTGTACGTTTTTGATTGAGCAGCAAAGTCTTGGTCAATCCCCTTGTACCTGCACTATTAAAACATCATTATTGTTAGTAGGCTATTCCATGTTAAGAAAGGCGAAAGAAACCCCACTACTCATTTACAACCCAGGTCGTATTTTGGTACAATATAAGATTTAGCTGAGATTGGGTAAATAAATAACATGAGAGGTTTTCAATCAGATAAAATGTACATTTATTACTTACAATAATTTATGCCACCCTGAAACAGAGGTTGTGCCTGCTAATGGATGGAATAATGAGCCAGACAGAAACACACTGATCTGTGATCTCAGTCCAAAAATTTAGCCTACAATTACTGTGTCCTCATCTGGGAACTCATAGAAGGGCACCTCAAGGTTGAGTGGGGCTGGGCCTTTCCTGATGCGGCCAGAGGCATCGTAGTGAGAGCCATGGCAGGGGCAGTAGTATCCACCATAGTCACCAGCATTGGCGATGGGTACACAGCCCAGGTGGGTGCACACGCCAATAACAATGATCCATTTTGGGTTGGCGACGCGGTCCTTGTCGTGCTGGGGGTCACGTAGCTCAGCCATATCCACAGCTTCCTCGACGGCGATCTCTTTCTCAGACCGGTGGCGGATGAACAGAGGCTTGCCCCTCCACTTGAAGGTCATATTCTTGCCCTCTGGGATCTCTCCCAGCTTGACCTCGATCTTGGACATGGCCAGGACATCAGCTGAGGCACTCATGGAAGAGATAAACTGTGTGGCCACGGTCTTGGCTGTGTAGACACCAACCACGGCTGTGGCCCCGGTGACAAGGTACGAGAAGGTTTTCCTGGACTCGCTGCTCTCCTGAGAAGATTTCTTGGGGTCAAGCAACTCAGGCCGACGGTAATCAGAGAAATCTGGCACCTTGATGTCAGTGTGAGCGAATCGGACTGCAGCTTTTGCTGAAAAATAAAACAAGTCCATTAGATAAACAATGAAAACAGTATTAAGAGAAAGACAATGGCATGTGATAGGAAAGTACCAGAGGGCACATTATAGAAGCAGATGCATCCAAGTCAATAGCTAGTAAGATAGCAAATTAATGATCAGATTGTTTGAAAGTAAAGTTTAAATACAAAGTAGCTAGCTAGCAAGCTTTCTAATAGTTAGCTAGCCCATTAGCTGAGGAGTATTCATTATGTCTTGCAATGGAAAACCGTTTAAGAATCAAACGGATCAAACGCAATGATTACCTTCCTGAATTTGTCCAATATAAACCCTTGTTTTGTTATAAAACATTTTGCAACAAAATCTGCCTAATGAACACACCCTTGACCTACATGTTAGCTACCAACTCCCTTGCTAAAATGTAAGGTTAAACTAGTGACCAAGAAAACTCTCCTCACTCTAGCCACCAGAATCCGACCCTACCATTACACTGAGCTGCATTGGGGCCAGAATGCAAACATGGTTACATTACGACACTGTATGGATGGGATATGCCACTGTACTCAATTTTACCTTAATCCACACCAATACATCTCAAATCAAATGTTATTTGTCACATGCTCCGAATACAACAGGTGTAGACATTACAGTGAAATGCTTACTTACAAACTCTTAAAACCTCTTGGTGTTAGGGGGCAGTATTTTCATTTTTGGAGAAAAAAAATAAAAATCCTGTTTCAAACGGGATATTTTGTCAGGAAAAGATGCTAGAATATGCATATAATTGACAGCTTTGGATAGAAAACACTAACGTTTCCAAAACTGTAAAGATATTGTCTGTGAGTATAACAGAATTGATGTTGCAGGTGAAAGCCTGAGAAAAATCCAATCCGGACGTGCCCCAGGTTTTGAAAGCGCTGCGGTCCAATGACTCCCTATTCAGCTGTGAATGTACCATCAACGAGCTTACGCGTTCTACGTATTCCCCAAGGTGTCTACAGCACTGTGACATAGTTTTACGCATGTCTGTTGAAGAATAGCCGTAGGCGGCCACATTGCGTAAGTGGTCACATGGTGGCTCCGAGAGAGATTCTCACGTAAAATACAGAGGTAGCCATTACTCCAATCGGTCCTAGTGAAAAACGAATTGTCCCGACGGATATATTATCGAATAAATATTAGAAAAACACCTTGAGGATGGATTCTAAACAACGTTTGCCATGTTTGTTGATATTATGGAGCTAATTTTGAATATTTTTCGGCGTTGTGGTGACCGCAATTTCCGGGCGATTTCTCAGCCAAACGTGAAGAACAAACGGAGCTATTTCGCCTACAAAAATAATATTTTGGGAAAAAATGAACTTTGGCTGTCTACCTGGGAGTCTCCTGAGTGAAAACATCCGAAGTTCAAAGGTAAACTATTTAATTTGATTGCTTTTCTGATTTCCGTGACAAGGTTGCCTGCTTCTAGCAAGGCATAATGCTATGCTAGGCTATGATAAACTTACACAAATGCTTGTCTAGCATTGGCTGTAAAGCATATTTTGAAAATCTGAGATGACAGGGTGATTAACAAAAGGCTAAGCTGTGTTCCAATATATTTCACTTGTGATTTTCATGAATAGGAATATTTTCTAGGAAGATGTATGTCTGTTGCGTTATGCTAATTAGTGTCAGATGATGACAACGTTCCCGTTCACGGGATGGGGTGTCACTACAGGTGAAATTAAGAAAAAAGATATAAGAAAAATAAATAATTAAAGAGAAGCAGTGAATAAAAATAGCGGGGCTATCTATATACAGGGGGTACCGGTACAGAGTCAATGTGTCAATGTGCAGGGGCACCGGTGTCGAGGTAATTAAGATAATTATGTAAATGCAGGCAGGGTTGTTAAAGTGGCAATGCATAGATGATAACAGAGAGTAGCAGCGTGGGGGCAAATAGTCTAGGTAACAATTTGATTAGCTGTTCAGGAGTCGTATGGCTTGGGGGTAGATACCTCTTGGACCTAGACTTGGCGCTCTGGTACCGCCTGCTGTGCGGTAGCAGAGAGAACAGTCTATGACTAGGGTTGCTTGAGTCTGATGATTTTTAGGGCCTTACTGCCTGGTATAGAGGTCCTGGATGGCAGGAAGCTTGGCCCTGGTGATGTACTGGGCCGTACACACTACCCTCTGTAGTGCCTTGTGGTCGGAGGCCGAGCAGTTGACATACCAGGCAGTGATGCAATCCGTCAGGATGCTCTCGATGGTGCAGCTGTAAAATCTTTTGAGGATCTAAGGACGCATGCCAAATCTTTTCAGTCTCCTGAGGGGGAATAGGTTTGAAATACTGTTTATTTTCCCGGAAAACTGCCGTTTCGTTCTCATGCTAGCTAGCAGTAGCCATTATGGAATGCCACATCAAGTTGAACAAAATAAGCTGATTGCTGAAGCTGGTTGACTGCAAACTGGCTGCAGTGGCTACTGCTAGCTAGCATGAGGACAAAAATTGCAGTTTTCTGGGGAAACAAGCAGTATTTCAACCTTCTCAATCTATCAGTGTGGATTAAGGTAACGTTTGGAGTGCAGTTGCATATCCCATCCCTGCATAGAGGTAAGCTTTCCGACCCATATCGCACGCCAGCTCCATGGCGTCTTAATATAGCCATGATTGCGTTCTGACCCCAGTGTAGCTAAGTGTCGACAAGTGTAACAGTAGGGTCGGAATCTGCTGACTATCATCACTAAGACCCACCTTTATGGGTTATGTAATGTATTGTAACTAGAATGATCAAAATATGACATTACTACACATAAGTAAAGGTAGCAGCTAGTTAGCTAGTCAGGTTGTGACCCCAGACTCCAGTCACAGTTTCTTTAACCCAGAGGCGCAACATTGAGAGACTTACGGGAACGCTTGCAAAACAGACCATGCAAGGGTTTGCAAAGTCAATGAGTTAAGTGTTATACACATGGACGTATTTCTGCGCATGAGTTTAGCAAGGTAACGTCGACAATGCATCGCCTATAAGCATGATCGGGGATTTCTATTGGAGAAGCAGTTTCTGTTTATCTTCTAACTGTACTGTCTTTGTGCCCCATACTGCAGTGCTGCTCCTCCTGCTAGTTAAAATGTCTTAGCCTCGTTCATCATGGGCATCCCACTTACTGAGCTAACTAGATAATTGTTAAAAAATATTATTATACCCAATTGATATGTGAAATTAATTGTACTTCTACCCAACATGTTTGTGGTTGTTGGTTCAAACCGTTTGGCCTTGACCTCAGTCAGCTACCTCAGTTAGCTAGTTAACTAGCCGGTTGGCTAGGCCGCTTCCAGCCAATGCACTCTACACAGCTAACATTAGCGAGCTAATGAACACTAGGCTAAATTATGAAACAATCCTCAGATTCTACAGCATATCAATTGGACTTTAGTAAAATACAACAATGACTCAAGTAAAACCCGATTACTAACATTAGCCCTGGGATACTGCTAGCTTAGCTACTTACCATTTATGCTAACTGATACTGCAGGCCCAGTCTTTGGACTCTGACCGTTCAGGGACTCGCGGGTAAGGAAAGGTTTCTTCGTGTCTACCAACACTTTCTCTCCTTTTACAACCACCCCTGGAATAAGGGCTTTGAGGGGTCCAGCAACTGCATAGTTCGTAGCCTGCAAGTATGGAGAAAATACCCCCGAACGAGCGGCAAGGGACATCATCTTTTTAGCGAGAGAGGCTCCTTGCAATGCTAGCTAGCTACGACCTTGTCTAAACTGTGCAAGGGGAACAAGCGCTGGTTGATTACGCAACACGTCAGGTGACGAAATTACGTATATCAGAAAGGTTACTGTGTGTTACTTTTCTACTGTGATGAGCAATATCTAATCCATTCTTCTTTTAGGGAATTATTATCTGATGAAAATACTTAAGACTTTTCTGACATTAAATTGTTTTATGTGTTTTGTTTGACACTTTTACATTTTTTGCTCAAATTTGAGATAACCAATCATAATTTGCATAAACGTATTCCCTGCTTTGATAGCTGGGGCGGGACTAGTGGTTAGAGCGTTGGACCAGTATGAAAGCTTGGTGGATCGAATCCCCGAGCTGACAAGGTAAAAATCTGTCGTTCTGCCCCTGAACAAGGCATTCATTGTAAATAAGAATTTGTTCTTAAATGACTTGCCTAGTTAAATAAAATGTACATTTAAATATCACATCAGGACCTACATTTAATAATTATCCTCATCATGCAGAAAAATACAAAACATTATGCATTGCTGATATTTGTGTAACGGTTATACATTGACTTCTTAGGTAGTGACATATAGATATTCAAAATACATCTTTGTCCAAATGTAGGCCCCTGTCATGCATTTTTTATTTTTTTATTTTACATTTATTTCACCTTTATTTAACCAGCTTGGCCAGTTGAGAACAAGTTCTCATTTACAACTGCAACCTGGGCAAGATAAAGCAAAGTAGTGCGACAAAAACAACAACACAGAGTTACACATAAACAAACGTACAGTCAATAACACAATAGAAAAATGTATATACAGTGTGTGCAAATGTAGGAGAATAGGGAGGTAAGGCAATAAATAGGCCATAGAAGCGAAATTATTACAATTGAGCATTAACACTGGAGTGATAGATGTGCAGATGATGATGTGCAAGTAGAGATACTGGGCTGCAAAAGAGCAAGAGGATAAGTAACAATATGGGGATGAGGTAGTTGAGTGTAATATTTACAGATTGGCTGTGTACAGGTACAGTGATCGGTAAGCTGCTCTGGCAGCTGATGCTTAAAGTTAGAGAGGCAGATAAGACTCCAGCTTCAGTGATTTTTGTAATTAGTTCCAGTCATTGGCAGCAGAGAACGGGAAGGAAAGGTGGCCGAAGTAAGTTGGCTTTGGGGATGACCAGTGTAATATACCTGCTGGAGCGCTGGGTGTTGCTATGGTGACCAGTGAGCTGAGATAAGATGGGGCTTTACCTAGCAAAGACTTATAGATGACCTGGAGCCTGTGGATTTGGCAACAAATATGTAGTGAGGGCCAGCCAACGAGAGCATACAGGTCGCAGTGGTGGGTAGTATATGGGGCTTTGGTGACAAAACAGATGATACTGTGATAGACTACATCCAGTTTGCTGAGTAGAGTGTTGGAGGCTATTTTGTAAATGACATCGCCGAAGTCAAGGATCAGTAGGATAGTCAGTTTTACGAGGGTATGTTTGGCAATATGAGTGAAGGATGCTTTTTTGCCAAATAGGAAGCCGATTGTAGATTTAATTTTGGATTGGAGATGCTTAATGTGAGTCTGGAAGGAGAGTTTACAATCTAACCAGACACCTAGGTATTTATAGTTGTCCACATATTTTAAGTCAGAACCGTCCGTGGTAGTGATGCTAGTCGGGCGGGATGGTGCGGGCAGCAATCGGTTGAAGAGCATGCACTTAGTTTTACTAGCATTTAAAAGCAGTTGGAGGCCACGGAAGGAGTGTTGTATGGCATTGAAGCTCGTTTGGAGGTTTGTTAGCACAGTGTCCAAAGAAGGGCCAGAAGTATACAGAATGGTGTCGTCGGCGTAGAGGTGGATCAGAGAATCACCAGCAGCAAGAGCGACATCATTGATGTAAACAGAGAAAAGACTTGGTCCGAGAAAAGAACCCTGTGGCACCCCCATAGAGACTGCCAGAGGTCCGGACAACAGGCCCTCCAATTTGACACACTGAACTTTGTCTGAGAAGTAGTTGGTGAACCAGGCGAGGCAGTCACTTGAGAAGCCAAGGCTATTGAGTCTGTCGATAAGAATGCGTTGATTGACAGAGTTGAAAGCCTTGGCCAGGTCGATGAAGACGGCTGCACAGTACTGTCTTTTATTGATGCCGGTTATGATATCGTTTAGGACCTTGAGTGTGGCTGAGGTGATCCCATGACCAGCTCGGAAACCAGATTGCATAGTGGAGAAGGTACGGTGGGATTCGAAATGGTCGGTTATCTGTTTATTAACTTTATTTTTGAAGATTTAGAAAGGCAGGACATGATGGATAGAGGTCTATAACAGTTTGGGTCTAGATTGTCTCCCCCTTTGAAGAGGGGGATGACCGCGGCAGCTTTCCAATCTTCTGGGATCTCAGACGATATGAAAGAGAGGTTGAATAGGCTAGTAATAGGGGTTGCAACAATTTCAGCTGACTATTTTAGAAAGAGAGGGTCCAGGTTGTCTAGCCCAGCTGATTTGCAGGGATCCAGATTTTGCAGCTCTTTCAGAACATCAGCTGTCTGGATTTGGGAGAAGGAGAAGCGGGGGGGGGGGGGGGGGGGGGGGGCTTGGGCAAGTTGCTGCAGGGGGTGCTGAGATGTTGGCCGTGGGTAGGGGTAGCCAGGTGGAAAGCATGGCCAGCCGTGGAAAAATGGTTATTTTGATTATTGTAGATTTATCGGTGGCGACAGTGTTTTCTGTCCTCAGTGCAGTAGACAGCTGGGTGGAGGAGCTCTTATTCTCCATGGACTTTACAGTGTCCCAAAATTTTGGGGAATTTGTGCTACAGGATGCAAATTTCTGTTTGAAAAAGCTAGCCTTAGCTTTCCTAACTGTTTGAGTATATTGGGTCCTGACTCCCCTGAAAAGTTGCATATCGCGGGGGGCTATTCGATGCTAATGCAGAAGGCCATAGGATGTTTTTGTGCTGTTCAAGGGCAGTCAAGTCTGGGGTGAACCAAGGCTATATCTGTTCTTAGTTCTAAATGTTTTGAATGGGGCATGGTTATTTAAGATGGTGAGGAAAACACTTTTAAAGAGCAACCAGGCATCCTCTACTGATGGGATGAGGACAGTATCCTTCCAGGATACCCAGGCCAAGACGATTAGAAAAGCCTGCTCGCTGAAGTGTTTTAGGGAGCCTTTGACAGTGATGAGGGGTGGTCGTTTGACCGCGGACCCGTTACGCACGCAAGCAATGAGGCAGTGATCGCTGAAATCCTGGTTGAAGACAGCAGAGGTGTATTTGGAGGCCAAGTTGGTCAGGATGATATCTATGAGGGTGCCCATGGTTATGGTTTAGTGTTGTACCTGGTAGGTTCCTTGATCATTTGTGTGAGATTGAGGGCATCTAGCTTAGATTGTAGGACGGCCGGGGTGTTAAGTACGTCCCAGTTTAGGTCACTTAACAATACGAAATCTGAAGATAGATGAAGGGGTCTATAACAAGCGGCTATGGTGAAAGACTTGTTTCTGGAAGGTGGATTTTTAATTGTTTAATTGTTTGGGCACAGACATGGATAGTATGACAGAACTCTGTCAGGCTATCTCTGCAGTAGATTGCAACTCCGCCCCCTTTGGCAGTTCTATCTTGTCGGAAAATGTTATAGTTAGGGATGGAAATTTCTGGATTTTTAGTGGCCTTCCTAAGCCGGGCTTCAGACACGGCTAGGACATCAGGGTTGGCGGAGTGTGCTAAAGCAGTAAATAAAACAAACTTAGGGAGAAGGCTTCTAATGTTAACATGCATGAAGCCAAGGCTTTTACGGTTACATAAGTCAACAAATGAGAGCGCCTGGGGAATGGGAGTGGTGCTGGGGCTGCAGGTTTTGGGTTAACCTCTACATCACCAGAGGAACAGAGGAGGAGTAGGGTAAGGGTACGGCTAAAGGCTATAAGAACTGGTTGTCTAGTGCGTTCGGAACAGAGAATAAAAGTAGTAGATTCAAGGCATAATGTACAGACAAGGGTATGGTAGGATGCGAGTACAGTGGATGTAAACCTATGCATTGAGTGACGATGAGAGAGGTTTTGTCTCTTGAGGCACCATTTAAGCCAGGTGAGGTCACCTCATGTGTGGGGGTGGAACAAAGGGGCTAGGCATGAGCAGGGCTGGAGCCTCTACAGTGAAATCAGACAATAATCACTAACCAAAACAGCAATGGACAAGGCATATTGACATTAGGGAGAGGCATGTGTAGCCGAGTGGTCATATGGTCCAGTGAGTAGCTCGGCGAGCTGGAGACACAGTGATTCAGGCAGCTAGCGGACCAGCAGGTTGAAGCATTTAAAAATAAAAATAAATGTATCTGTTATTTTACCAGGTAAATTGACTGAGAACATGTTGTCATTTACAGCAACGACCTGGGGAATAGTTACAGGAGAGAGGAGGGATATGAATGAGCCAATTGTAAACTGGGGATTATTAGGTGACCGTGATGGTTTGAGGGCCAGATTGGGAATTTTGCCAGGACACTGGGGTTAACACCCCTACAAAGTGCCATGGGATATTTAATGACCTCAGAGAGTCAGGACACCTGTTTAACATCCCATCTGAAAGACAGCACCCTACACAGGGCATTGTCCCCAATCACTGCCCAGGGGCATTGTTTAGACCAGAGGAAAGATTGCCACCTACTGGCCCTCCAACATCTGGTCTCCCATCCAGGGACTGACCAGGACCAACCCTGCTTAACTTCAGAAGCAAGCCAGCAGTAGTATGCAGGGTGCTACGGGCATTGAAGTTACCTAAACTAGGTAGCTAGCTAGCTTTCTTGCAATGATTGAGTCTAACATTTAAACATAACTAGTAACATGCCTTTGTAACCATCCAGTGTCACTTTTGATTCTAAATTGCAGATTCATAACTAGCCCAGGATGTACTATTAAGGCGCATCGGGACTGTTGTACACATTGGCCGCGACATCGTCAATACTTCAATGAATAACCCAAGAGACACTCTTCTTGGGTGAAGGAGAGATAATGCATAACTGATGGGCACAAATACATTTCTTAAATATCTCTTGGATGGCCAGAGAATAAATTAACAGCAGACAATCATTTATACCTGGTCAAAAACCTCCACATCCTTCTCAGTCCGTGCCTGAAGGTGATCCTCGAAAGTGTTCTGATCTGGTTAGACAATTTCCACAACATCAGTTGGGGTTTCAGTGATCTGAAAGTACGTTATACAAAAATAGCAATAGACAAACAACACTAAATCGATGACAAATTTGAAAAAGTACAGTATATGCAATAATTGTATATACAATTGAATTGTTTACCTCAGTCAACAGCTGCGGCTCCCGTCCGTACTCAGTGGAGGCCTGGATGCTGTTATTGTGTGCAAAGAGAATTATCTTCAGGTTGGTTTCCCACCCTTCATGGTACCTATCAAGGGTCTGGTTAGTCCAAATGTGGAGGAGGGGTTAGGAAAGCGATATCTATTGACAATGTAAGATATTGAAATATGTCAGATTATTTACCATGGAAAAACAAATTGTAAAATATAAATTAAACAAACCATTGGTGACAGAATATATCCTGTAACATCCGTACCTTGTTCCAGCTTTCATGACCTCGGTCACTCAAGATGACCACAGGAGAACCGTGGGTGTAGAAGATGTCCATCATCTTGTTGGAGGTGGCCTCGCCAGTCTCGTCCTTGATGGGTATCATACAAAACAAAATCTATTTTTGGTTCCAAGCACCCTTCTTAATGGGTTATAGAAGGGAATTTAGAGTTAATCACATACTCTTCCTTTACTGACCTTAATGGGTATTGCCTCCATCCACTTGGTAAAGTGATCGGTCACGGTCAGACACCAGCTGTTGCCATTCCTGGATTCCGTGAAGGGTCTGATGAGGTCCACCCCTAACATTTAAAGTGTTAGAGATAAGATGACTTTATTCTTACCCGTATCATACAGAATGCAGATTTTCATATTTGGCAATCATGCCAAGAGAAGAGTTGTTGAAATACTCAAGTCTAAGTACATTTGCACTGCTGTCTTTCTCGCTCTCTGTTTCTCTCTGTCTGTCTTCCACTCTCTTCCCACCCCCCCCCCCCCCTCTCTCTCTCTCTCAATTCCATCCTTTCTTTCTTTCTCACTTCCTTCCTTCCTCTCCCCCCTCTCTCTGTGTCTGTCTAGTTCAGGGTATTTGGAATTACCATAATTGCTTACACCTATCAATTTGATTGATCAGGTATAACTTATAGCTAGATGCCTCTATGCGACAGACATATAATTATATCAGTGGAGGCTGCTGAGGGGAGGACGGCTAATAATAATATCTGAAATGGAGTCAATGGAATGGTATCAACCACATAGCTAAACCATGCAGTTATCTAATAGAAGTTAACTGCTTAACGTTACCCTGAATTTCTCTGAATGTTGCGCCTCTTGTTGAGATCAGCGGTGCCTTCATAGTACTTTGCCTGGTTGGAAAGATAAAAGAAAATCTCCTCGAAGGATGCCATTGAAGTGCAAGCTACATACAGAAAGCTACAATAACAATTACAGTTGCTAGCTAGCTAACATTAGCCAAATTAAACTGTCTGGCTACCTAGCTGGCAACAGCCCTAGCAACAGAAGCTAGAACTCATCGAATCACATTGTGACGTGGGGGGACTTTTTGTTGGGGTGACCTTATTTCGAATGACAGTCCCCCTAACCAAAGATAGCATATGATAGCAAAATGTGTAGAATAGCATGAAATTTGCTTTAAAACTGCAAAATGTTATTTCAGCCTCATGGCAAAATGTGCACAATAGCATAAGATGAGCTATAAAACAGCACATTTTTCTCTCAGACCCATGACGAAAAGTGTAGAATTGCAGGAAATTGGATTTAAAACTGCAACTATTTCTCTTTGCCTCATGACAAAATAGAAAATGATAGGATTAACTTTCCCAAGGGGAAAATTGTCTTAGACACACAATACTGCTATATACAAAATAGACACTGTACATTACAGACTCAACATACCTTGCATGTTATCATTATCATACACATTGTAAACTTCTCATTGGGCCACATAGATAATACTTAGCTTATTCCCTTATTCTGTCAGTGGCGCACTAACACAGCTCAGCGTTACTTACATGTATTGTTGTTCGCCTGTAGAACGTCATTGTAAATAAGAATTTGTTATTAACTGACTTGCCTTTTTAAATAAATAATTTAAAACATTTGCTGTTTAGGTATTTATTGGACATATGAATGAAGGAATGCTTGTACCTGTTCAGCTTACATGTAGGGACCCTATAACATGTACCTGAGGGGAGGAGGGACCCTATAGCATCTGCCTGAGGGGAGGATCTATAGCGTCTGCCTGAGGGGAGGAAGGACTCTGTAGCGTCTGCCTGTGGGGAGGAGGGACCCTATAGTGTCTACCTGTGGGGAGGAGGGACCCTATAGTGTCTACCTGTAGGGAGGAGGAACCCTATAGTGTCTACCTGAGGGGAGGAGGGACCCTATAGCGTCTGTCTGAGGGGAGGAGCTGATACCGGAGTGAAGTACATGGGAGGGATCTGAAATCATTTCCTTTGCTTGTCTGGTAATGGTCTGCAGGGAGGGATGTTGCCTCACACCCATGACCTTAATGGCAGTTTGTATCAGGTGAGCAATTTGGGATTTCAGTTGGACTGATAAATTGCCAAATCAGACTGTGATGCCATATGTAGGATACTCTCTATGACCGCATAACAGAACAGGAGCATGATTTTCTGGTCAACTCCAAAAACCCTGAGTCTACGTATGAAATAAAGGCGTTGTTGGACTCTGCAGCAAACACTCTCTACTTGAACCCTCCAGCTCACCACGTTGTCCATGTGTACACCCAGATACTTGTACGAACTAACCTGCTATTGTGAACAACCACAGGCACGTGGTTGCCGACATATAAATTGGTCTCCAAATGGTCTCCATTTGTGTTGAAAAACACAACACAAAAACATCTCCTCTGTTTTTTTTTATGTATTTTACCCCTTTTTCTCCCCAATTTTGTGATATCCAATTACGCTGCAACTCCCCAACGGGCTCGGGAGAGGCAAAGGTTGAGTCATGCGCCAATCCGCGTTTCTTAACACCCACCCGCTTAACCCGGAAACTAGCCACACCACTGTGTCAGATGACCAAAGTCAGCCTGTAGGTGCCCGGCCAGCCATAAGGAGTAAACCCTCCCCTGCCCCGGACAAAGCTGGGCCAATTGTAACACAGCCTGGGATCGAACACGGGTCTGTAGTGACGCCTCAAGCACTGCGATGCAGTGCCTTAGACCGCTGCGCCACTTGGGAGGCCCACCTCTGCTTTCTTTACACTAAGGATGACATGGTGCTCATCACACCACTAGACAAACTTTGAATCTCTAACCTGTACAGAGTAGTATCAGCATCTTTATACATCAGACCAAGAATGTCAGTATCATCTGAGAACTTGACAATATAGTTATCAGGATTACTGCTAGTGCAGTCATTTGTGTACAGTGTGTATAAGATGGGTGAACTCACACAACCCTGCGGGGCCCCAATGCCAATGTCTGTAGCCCAGAGAGAGTCCCTTTACATCTATCCTGTTGAGTATGGCTAGTCGGGAATGAGTGTTACCCACTGATGGTATAGGGGTTAACACCCATCTGCTTTAACTGGCTGATTAGGACATGTGGCTGTATCGCGTTAAACACTGAACTGAAATCAATAAATGACCATCTAGCATTGGCCTAGGATTTTTCCAGATGCTTAACAATGAGATGAACTATGGTGTTGATTGCGCCATCAGTCCCCAGACTTTACTCATAGGCAAATTGATAAGGATCTAACACAGGGTTCACATCTGAACGGAGCTAGCACAACACTTCATTACGATGGGGGTGAGAGCAACAGGTGTGTAGACCTTATTTTCTTTTGTACAAGGCTTTTTGGGGACTGGAGTGATAAAGGTCTTTTTCCACAATGTGTAGAATAGCATTATACAACTGTACTGTTTTTCAACACAAATGGAGCCCTAAATGCGGTAGTCCGGCCCTGTTTGATCCATATGATGCCCAACATTAAATCCTTTCTATTTCAGGCAGCCCTTTCCTCACTGTCCACTAAAACTAAAGGCTATTGACATTTCTAATCTATGAGCATGCAGTGGAGCTCTAGTCCTCTCCATACTGTATCTGTCATATCACACTTGACATTTGGCGCCGCTGCTTCCACAAGCCGTCTACCTATTACTTTCACTGACAAAAAGCAATTCGGACGTCATCAAGACACTGTTTCTCTGTCTGGCTTTCAGAAACCCCCCTTTTAAAATACCCACATTTGTATACCCTTACAATGGAATGTGTATTTATTTTTTTACGTATGATGGTAATGTTGAACTCTCCAATGTTCCTATTTCAAATGGAAACCCCTTCACACTCTTCCATTCACACAAACATCTGTATGTCTGGCCAGTAGTTGGGCACACATTGTCACCGTGCAGACCTACCAATGGGTAGGTCTGAGCATTCGCCACTTCAGGGAGCTTGTGGACTTCCTGTCCTCAAGCCATGGTAGCCAGTGAATTTAATCTCTTAAAGAGGTAATCCCACTGGGCCTTTAACAGACATACTAAATCCTTGTACCCCACTGCTGCTCCTACGCAGCTCACGGCACATTAAAAGCTGACAGTTAACCTTTGACCCTCAACTCCAGTCCCATGCCGGCCTCCCACTGATGTATTCTTCTGGTACAGCTGGACTCAGCAGAGAGGAGAGGATTAATGCCACTGTTGCTTTGTAACAAATGACATATCTGGACAGTCACTAAAGTACCACTTGGGCAAACGCACACACACACTTTTTCACTCCCAGGTCCATTCAGTAACTTCATAGTGTTTGCAATTAAACACCTTAGCTGTGTTCATACTAACTGCACTAACCGTACTATTTGTGACGTGAATTGAGTATGTAGTATGCTTATTGGTCATGGTATATAGTTAGTATGCCAAAAGTTCCCGGATGTCATACTAAATTCTCCAAAATACGAAGTATGCATGCAGTGGAGACTTTTCGTGTTTTTAGTTTCTATAATGCAATTCTTCAGAAAATGGACCTGGCTTCACAGTGTTTTCAGATTTTAAGAAAATTGTGGAAAATATGCAGCCGCAGTCCGACAAGAGCAGATACAAATTAATTGCTTTAACTAATTATGACAAATGTTAAGAAAATGTTGAGCAATGTAATAAAGTAATGACTTTTCGAATAAGTTACGTTACATGTTATGTTGGCTTCTCTTTAGCTAATCTATACTTACGAACACAATGTATGTTATGTTAACTAGTTACCTAACGTTAGTTAGCTACTAATAAGCAGTATTATTAACAATCTGCTATCTAACTAACTACCCAACATTTATTGACTTGATTATTCACATCATTCTTAGCAAAGTGATATAGTCATTGTGCATTTGTTCATTCTGGCTATCTGCTCTGATTTCAGATCACTCTTGCACAGAATAACTGATGAATTTACTAATGCTCAACACCAGTTGAATATGGCCGGTGTCAGTAAATGTCGTCAAAAAAATAGTAATTCAATTGTTGCCAGCAGCACAGTTGCCAACGCTCTGGATAACATGAACACAGCCTAACCAGCTCTGCTAGGGTGAGTAAAATGGGCAGAGTGAGGTGTTCTCCCATTTGTGTCTGGAAGTAGCTAGCCAATGTTTTAGTCCAGTGTGCCTCTGAACGCTCTGAGAGCTAAACGCTTTGAATGTACTAATGGACAATTGACAATGCTCCCAGACCACACTCTGGCACTCCAGACTGACTATATGAACACACCCGAAATTGTAAAATGTTTAGCTAGTAATTTGTTATGTTAACAAGCTAGCAAGAGGTTGCATAACAACATAATCAATTTTTTTATTTAATCTTTATTTAACTAGGCGAATGCATCAACTTCCGGTAGACAGCCGAAGCTCTAGTACGCTCAACTGAAACAATACCATTCGTTTACAGTATACTAAAATGAACTAATAGTATGTAGTATGTACTCATTAAGTATGTAGTATACAGTATGTTAGTGTGGGTATTCGAACACAGCTCTTGTCTCTTCAGATTCAGTGTGATGGCATGATAATACATGATGAATTCACACTTCAAAAGCACTATACAATGCCAATATACTGTAGGGATCTGGAGAAAGGGACATGCTTTTGTCAGACAGACCATTAGGAGTGTAAATATGCGAATCAATTACATGTTACCAAACAGACAAAATATAAATGAAAGTGAACACTGGGTCAATTACTTTTTAAATGTACAATGCCCATAAATGTGCTTCCTGGAGTCTTCTTGAATCTATTCACTGATTTTTTAAAACTTAAAGTCGCTTCAAGATAATGATTACCCATCACATTTTGGTCACGTAACCTTTATATCCTAATATGATGAATCATGTATCTTAGGCTACCAAATGCATTTTAATCAGTCAAGTTCCCTCAGTATTGATCACCCGTTGAGGAGATATTGTGATTGCGGAGGTCTGTAGTCGATGTGGCACTGAGGGATAATCATTACCTGCACAAATATAACATCAGTTTTAATTGGACTGTTTGCCTTTAAGTCAAAGTTAGACCAGCTTTTCATTAATTTAATCTTCATTTTACCGTGAGGATTCAGTTTTCTCAGAAGAAATCACAAGGAACCTGAATATTTCACCAAATGTTTGGTGTAATTTGACATGATTGACGAAATACAGTATGCATGCACATGGATGTTTGGTATCCTATTCATCAAATTACTCTATGATCTCTTTGTACAGAGATGCAATTTTTGTTAGCAGATAATGCTCAAAGACAGTGCTATGTTGGCACTAGAGGTCGACCGATTAATCGGAATGGCCGATTAATTAGGGCCGATTTCAAGTTTTCATAACAATCGGTAATCTGCATTTTTGGACACCGATCATGGCCGATTACATTGCACTCCACGAGGAAACTGCGTGGCAGACTGACTACCTGTTATGCGAGTGCAGCAAGGAGCCAAGGTAAGGTGCTAGCTAGCATTAAACGTATCTTATAAAAACAATCAATCTTAACATAATCACTAGTTAACTACACATGGTTAATGATATTACTAGTTTATCCAGCTTGTCCTGCGTTGCATATAATCGATGCGGTGCCTGTTAATTTGTCATTGAATCACAGCCTACTTCGCCAAACGGGTGATTTAACAAGCGCATTTGCGAAAAAAGCACCGTCGTTGCATCAATGTGTACCTAATCATAAACATCGTCTTTCTTAAAATCAATACACAGGTATATATTTTTAAACCTGCATATTTAGTTAATATTGTCTGCTAACATGAATTTATTTTAACTAGGGAAATTGTGTCACTTCTCTTGCGTTCTGTGCAACAGAGTCAGGGTTTATGCAGCAGTTTGGGCTGCCTGGCTCATTGCGAACTGTGTGAAGACCATTTCTTCCTGACAAAGACAGCCAACTTCGCCAAATGGGGGATGATTTAACAAAAGCCCATTTGTGAAAAAAACACAAGAGTTGCACGAATGTACCTTACCATAAACATCAACGCCTTTCTTAAAATCAATACACAGAAATAAAACCTGCATATTTAAACCTGCATATTTAGTTAAAATAAATTCATTTTAGCAGGCAATATTAAACTAGGGAAATTGTGTCACTTCTCTTGCATTCATTGCATGCAGAGTCAGGGTATATGCAACAGTTTGGGCCGCCTGGCTCATTGCAAACTAATTTGCCAGAATTTTACGCAATTATGATGTAACATTGAAGGTTGTGCAATGTAACAGGAATATTTAGACTTATGGATGCCACCCGTTAGACATTATTATTTATTTTTACATGGCACATATTTCACTTTTACTTTCTTAACCAACACTTTGTTTTTGCATTATTTAAACCAAATTGAACATGTTTAATTATTTATTTGAGACTAAATTGATTTTAATTATGTATTATATTAAGTTAAAATAAAAGTGTTCATTGGTCATTCAGTATTGTTGTAATTGTCATTATTACATATATATATATATATTTTTTTAAATGGCCGATTAATCGTTATCGTTTTTTTTTGGTCCTCCAATAATCGGTATCGGCGTTGAAAAATCATAATCGGTCAACCTCTAGTTGGCACACTTCAAAAGAGATACAGAGTCCAATTACAGTAGCCTGTGAGTGTTCACCCCCCTTGGCAATTTTTCCTATTTTGTTGCCTTGCAACCTGGAATTATTTTGAGGTTTTTATCATTTGATTTACACAACATGCCTACCACTTTGAAGATACAAAATATTTTTTGTGCAACAAGATGAAGGAAAAAGGAAACCACACACTTTGAATTGTGAAACAAGAAATAAGACAAAAAAAACCTGAAAACTTGAGCATGCATAACTATCCCTCCCCCCCCAAGTCAATACTTTGTAGAGCCACCTTTTGCAGCAATTACCGCTGCAAGTCTCATGGAGTATGTCTCTATAAGCTTGGCTCATCTAGCCACTAGGATTTTTGCCCATTCTTCAAGGCAAAACTGCTCCAGCTCCTTCGTATTGGATGGGTTCCTCCAGTGTACAGCAATCTTCAAGTCATACCACAGATTCTCAATTGGATTGAGGTCGGGGCTTTGACTAGGCCATTCCAAGGCATTTAAATGTTTCCTCTTAAACCACTCAAGTGTTGCTTTAGCAGTATGCTTAGGGTCATTGTCCTGCTCGAAGGTGAACCTCCACCCCAGTCTCAAATCTCTGGAAGACAGAAACATGTTTCCCTCAATAATTTCCCTGTATTTAGCTCCATCCATCATTTCATTCCTTCTATTCGGACCAGCTTCCCAGTCCCTGCCGATGAAAAACATCCCTGCAGCATGATACTGCCACCACCATGATTCACTGTGGGGATTGTGTTCTCGGGGTGATGGGAGGTGTTGGGTTTGCGTCAGACATAGCCATCCTTAATGGCCAAAAAGCACAATTTTAGTCTCATCTGACCAGAGCACCTTCTTCCATATGTTTGGGGAGTCTCTCACATGCCTTTTGGAGAACGCCAAATGTGTTTGCTTATTTTTTTTTCAAGCAATGGCTTTTTTTCCTGGCCACTCTTCCGGAAAGCCCAGCTCCTTGGAGTGTACGACTTAAAGTGGTCCTATGGACAGATACTCCAATCTCCGCTGTGGAGCTTTGCAGCTCCTTCAGGGGTTATCTTTGTTGCCTCTCTGATTAATGCCCTCCTTGCCTGGTCCGTGAGTTTTGGTGGGCGGCCCTCTCTTGGGAGGTTTATTGTGGTGCCATATTCTTTCAATTTTTTAATAATGGATTTAATGGTGCTCCGTGGAGTGTTCAACGTTTCGGATATATTTTTATAACTCAACCCTGATCTGTACTTCACCACAACTTTGTCCTTGACCTGTTTGGAGAGCTCCTTGGTCTTCTTGGTGCCGCTTGCTTGGTGGTGTTGTAGACTGGGGCCTTTCAGAACAGGTGTATATGTACTGAGATCATGTGACAATTAGATCGCACACAGATGGACTTTATTCAACTAATTATGTGACTTCTGAAGGTAATTGGTTGCACCAGATCTAATTTAGGGGCTTCATAGCAAAGGGGTTGATAGCAAAGGGTTTTTTCATTTCACTTCACCAATTTGAACTATTTTGTGTATGTCCATTTCATGAAATCCAAATAAGAATCCATTTAAATTACAGGTTGTAATGCAACAAAATAGGAAAAACGGCACTGTAAGTGAGGCACTGTAACTGAGTGTTATAGATAGAGGTTATTTCAATTAAAATCTGATGCAGCAACATATGTCTTTTTCACAGTATTTCAGGGCAAAACTCTGATAAGGGAAATGATGGTTGTTGACACATTCCTGATTCTGTTGGTGTATCTGTGTCATCAGATAAGTATGATCATTAATTTGGGCGTGTCACTCATCACCCTCTCTGTAAGTTATAATAGACTTGTCATCATTTCTGGAGATGTCAAAAAGATTTGTGCCGGCAAAATGAAATATCCCAACTGTCTCACAATCTGTTGACACATTTAAAATAAATGAAGATTGTTTGGGCTTAGCATAACAAACTTCCCCAAATGTCCTCCTACTGTACCAGCTCTTCACCTGGAAGTACAAAGGGTAAGGTTGGGAAAGGTGAGAGCAGATGAAGTGACCTGCCGGGTCACCCAAGTAATTTGAGAAATGCCTCATATCTTTGCAGTGTTGACTGGTTCTGCGTAGCCGTGGCCTCAGATTTTGGAGGGAGGAATATGTTCTGGGCCCAGATAATGTCATCCCACTGTGTTAGAATATTTTTCCCCCCGAAAGGCTTGTTTCTGATACTTCAGTCTGATAAGCCGCCACAGATGCCAGCTCTTATAACTTTCAGTTCCCCTGCCCCTCATCACCAAAACATCTATGCTACTGAAGTGACGGGACATAGCAGAAAAACCGATGCAGCTGTCATCAGTGAAGGGATTCTGATGGCCTTATCTTGGGGACAATGGCTTTAAGGCTGGGAGGTTTGTTCACGTCCGTACACTATCTAAGGAAACAAACAGACAAGTGAAAAAGGAAACAAAATGACAAAAGAGGGGGGTAAAGAAAAAGAAAGCACTGGTATCCCATTCCTTTGTGAAAAGATGACAGACAGTCACTGTGGGATGATTTGAAGGAAAGTCATAATACCTATTTTTTTTTGCGTTGTGAAATAATAGCCTAGCTAGGTAGTTTATTGATTCCTTGTTATTTTATTACATTTAAGATGAGTTATGTGTTTGAAGATCATCAGACACTCAAGCCAGTTGTTTTGTGTGTTTGTTTGTGTCAACAGTAATGAGTTAATTGGTTTAATTAAAGGCTCAGAAGGCTTTTAATGTATGTTGTACTTCGGTGTAAATCTTATTAATGACACACTGCCTATTGTTCAGACCTCCCTATGGAGTGGCTAATGCATAAACAAGCAAAAAAAACACCAAGAAGTTTTGGGTGTTTTAACAATGTCAACAGCAATCGCCCCAATAATAGTTTACAATGTGGGCAGCAGTTTATTGTCAGTTTGAGTTTGGCCGTCAAACACCTCAATCTCTGAGCATCCACCTGTTGCTAATCTTAATTCATCCTTTGTTCTTTTTTTCTATTGATGTCAGACTGAATGATAGCAGGTAAAAACTCTTTCTCATTCTGTTGTAGTAAGTGGAACTACATTTATTTCCCCTTCATTTGTAGTTTTCCTTTGGCGGGCCAGACCTAATCACAGTTTATAAAATGACAGCTTCTCCGTTATCAGAGTTAAACAAAAAGTCTCACTGGGTTTCTGGGCCTTAGAGGGAATCACTTGGGTCAAAACTCATTCCAGGCTGTAGGACCCTTTACAAAGAGTTGTGGGTTGGCCAAACTCGCGGGGACAGCACGCTATTGAGTACATTTGTTAAACTTTCCTTTTCGATTTCAGTCTTATAACAGTTTTTGCTTTTTCCCCAGTATTTTATTAGCTCTGTACAAATCTTTTGATAAAACCCAAGGCACTCTGAACCACAGCAGTGTCAGGATTACAGGCCCACAGTGTGTTTCTGTGCTTAATTAATGGCTATATAGCAGGTAGTACTGTGGCATGTCAGACACATGTATATTACTAGTCACAGTAGAACAGAGGATGTTTTATAAACCAATAATGCTATCAATTCCTAATTTATATCATGGACAAAGGAAATCCAGTCATTTATGTATTGTATGTGAATAATTGATCCACAGGCTTTGTAGTCAAGATAAATCTTCATTTTCTCCCAGTATAAATCAATGACAGAGCAGTGAATTGAGACTGCTTTTCTCATTGGCGAAGATAGAGTAGGCATCATAGCATGGTCACTAAAATCAGTTATGATAATTCAAAGTTGAAATAAAGACCTCAAATTATCAGCAACACAGTCCTCCACCCCCGCTCAGATCTGATCTAGACGACAGATCACGGGAAGGCCGATGAAAGGATAACACTCTATATTTGATCTGAATGCCAAGTAAGTAAATATCTGAATAATTACACCTGACAAAAAATAAAACGGCTAATCGCATAATATTTGCACGTAAAGCGCTTATTAGGACGCAGAGGGGAAAATGCCCATCATCAACACTTAAAGAAGCATGCAGTGAGATGCATACTGATCCATAGAGCCCTGCCTAAATGAATCTCTTCGTCTGAGAAGGCCTGCCCCAGCCTCAGCACCAGCACCAGCCTCAGTCTGCCTCTAATATTCCAGTCTAGGAGATTAGCAGACTTTACTGCTCCTGAGAGACACAGCTTTGTTATCGGTCATTATTAACCTGAAGTACTAAGCGCCTGCATTCGCCCCCCAAAAAAGTAATCAGCTTTTGTGAGGTGGACTGTACATTCATCTCTCTTTCTGGATTCACTGCTAAGTAAAAGAAGTGTCTTTGAAAGATAACATAATGTATAGTAAAAAAGGGAGAATTGATGGATTAAATTAAATTGGGCTGTGGGGAAAACAGACCACAACTCACATCTGTTTTGAGCTCCAACACGATTCAAAGGCTTGACTGAGGAACATCGGAACAACATCCAACCAGGCACAGCCCTGTCAAAAGTGAGCCTCGTATTTTAATTAATCTCTTTTCAACGTCTGATTGGTATCAATGATGCTAGTTTGGAAAGTCCTGCTGGAAGGTAAACCCATTTACTGCAGCAATAGAATGTTGCTCAAATTCTTATTGGACTGACAACCAAAACTGAGAGAACTGTACTGTCAGCTTACATTAGAATAGTCCCATAGATCAATGTCTTTGGGCAACTTCATACTGCTTGGACTCAGTAGCTAGTAAACCTTGCACAGGGAAAATAGCTACCAATTTGCCATTGCATGGTTTGTTGTGGAGCCACTTACAGTATGTAGGCATTGAGATTAATTTAGTAAATGCTGTAGAAGGAGGAATATAATTTGGACAATCAAAACATGTTGACAGTTTAATCAGACATATAAATATACACTTCAGAAGGCCGTAAATAACTGCTTGTCTAAGGCTTGAAGTAGTGAAAAATAATGTCTTCGGTACATCTCAGGGAGTATGCCGCACTGCAGAGGGGAAAAAGAGATGCAGGAGTGGAAAAGGATAGGAGATCACATCTGTTTCTTGTTTCAGCATTATGGATAGCTCCTACTGTTCTCCCTTTCCTTACACTGAAGGAAATTGAGGAGTGAGAGAGAGAGAGAGAGAGAGAGAGAGAGAGAGAGAGAGAGAGAGAGAGAGAGAGAGAGAGAGAGAGAGAGAGAGAGAGAGAGAGAGAGAGAGAGAGAGAGAGAGAGAGAGAGAGAGAGAGAGAGAGAGAGAGAGAGTGTGTGCGCGCGCGTGCTTAGGTACACGTGTGTTAAAGAGTGGATAGAATCTTGAACACCATTTACCATTTTTTTCTGTTTTGAATCCAGCAGGTATCCAGCCATGCTGTAATGATTTAAATGGAAAAGCTTTCCCCACTAAATCGATACCCGTCCACAGCATACTAAGGGATGAGACACCTTCTGTTTGACAAGGAGGAGAGCCCATCATGATAAAGTCAAAAGATTGATTGGAAAGCCCTCAAAAAGCATATTAGGTTGTTTCTTGGAATGCAATTATGTTGTTACACATGGTACAATATTATGTTACATACAGTATGTCAGTGGGGGCTGGTGGGAAGAGCTATAGGAGGACAGTCTCATTGTAATGGCTGGAATGGAATTACTGGAACTGAGTCAAACGTGGTTTCAATATGTTTGATGTGTTTGATACCATTCCCATTTATTCCATTCCAGCTATTATAATGAGCCGGTCCTCCTATAGCTCACCCCACCAGCCTCCACTGCAGCATATGCGTGTTTTCATGATTGTTTTCAAAAGGAATAAAACATTCAGCTGAATGTTTACGGTAATTGTTGAATCATTTGCTGTTCACAAAGGAAATATGCCTCTTCAATGCTCGACTTGCATTTAAAATATACCGCATCTTTTGGAGACAGAATATTGGTCCCATATCTCCTTCCTCCTGCCTCTCTTTCTGTCTTGATGCAGTCACGTCAGCTTCAACATCTAGAGTCCAACCATTCATCACGTCTGTTCAGCACATTGCCCACTGGCATCAAATACCTTAAGCTTCCAAGAAATACACCGGCCATAAACACAGAATATGAGATAAATATTTTGGTGTGTATGTCTCTGTCTGAATTACCCTAATGAGCTGTCACTCACAGGCATACACACATTCTGTTTCCTCAGATGTTTATACCATCTTTATCAACATCAAGCCCCCCCCCCCCCCCCCCCTCTCTATCTCTCTTGCTTTCTCTCACTCTCTCTTTCTCTGAGATGGGACCCCAAGTTGCCTTTCCCGCCCACTCATTCTTCATAGATCCCAGGACCCTATTTACTCACATCTCATCTGATCTAAAGCAGCCATCTATGCAGCTATTAAAAGGTTTGTTAAACCTAAGGTCATTTTGTACATATCATGACAAAAGAAGTCAGATTCATTTGCACACAAGTAGCACACAAACACATACAGTACATGCTCACACTTAAGCACACTCTTAGAAAAATGGGTTCCAAAATGGTTCTTTGCGGAGGGATAGCGTTCTACCAAGAACCGTTTTGTTCAGAATAACCCTTTTTGGAAGACAAAGGTTCTTTGATGATTGTTTGGAAGCCGAGAAGGATTATATGTATAATATTTCCCAGCATGCTCTATTGCAGGGAGATTTTCAGAATTGTTTGTTTTACTGTGTTTTTGCATGTACATTGATCGGTTGGTTAATTTTATGCTACATAAGATAAATAGCATACAGTTTTCTTAACTAATCCAGTCTGTTGGATTTGTTGCACCCGTTACTGAGATGGTTATTCCAGTTTAGATGATTGAGGTATAGTCTTTAATTTTCCCTGACCTAGCAGTCATTCTAGGGTGATTCCAAGATGATGTAGAAGTCAAATCTTTGTCCTTGTCTTGTCGTGTCCTGTGTATATATATATATTTTTATTTATTTTTTCTTTGCACACATATATATATATATATTTAAAAAATATATTTTTCTTAACCTCAACTATAACATACTCTCCTGTAATCCACCTCACCCAATGTGGTGTGGATCTGCTATTTTCTTTACTTTTGAACCGGAACCCCCAACAGAAGCTAGCCAGCTAACTAGCTACTAGCTAGTAGTCAGCTTGCCACTGCTAGTGGTCATCAGCTAACCTTTAGCCCTGACAACTCTTACCAGTCTGCACAGCGCGACTCAAACCAGAGCAATTTTATTTATCTCCATATCTCCAGATTCCTACCACAAGCTTTGAACCTTCTCACCTGGATCTTCGCAGCTAGCTAGCTGCGGTCCGAGTGGCTACTCTTGGATAATGTCTCTGTCCCGAAGCAAGAACCAATTAGCCTGGAGCTAGCCTTTGCCAGGTCTCATCTCCCGACTCGCCTAAGAGGTCCATCAGCCACTCCTTGGGCTACAATACCTATTTGCCAATTGGCCTGGACCACTTTTACTGCCAACACGGAGCCCCGACGATTCCATCACGACAGGACTACCGACGTAATATGCCTGAGGGGTTTTTTCAACTGGCAACTCCATCGCGATGTCCCCTGAATGCCAATCTGCTAGCCTGCTAGCCGCTGCCCGCTAGCTGTCTAGAGCATATTGGACTGTTAGCTGAAGAGGCCCATCGGACAAATTCTTTGGCCACTATACCTATTTTGCCAATTGGCCTGGACCCTTTTACCACACGGAACCCTGCTGATCCATCACGACTAGTCTGATCTACCACTCCAGTGTTAATTTGCTATATTGTAATTATTTTGTCACTATGGCCTATGTATTGCCTTACCTCCCTTATCCTACCTCATTTGCACACACTGTATATAGACTTTTTCTATTTTATTATTGACTGTATGTTTGTTTATGTAACTCTGTGTTGTTGTTGTTGTGTAACTCTGTGTTGTTGTTTGTGTTGCACTGCTTTCCTTTATCTTGGCCAGGTCGCAGTTGTAAATGAGATCTTGTTCTCAACTAGCCCACCTCGTTAAATAAAGGTGAAATAAAAATAAATGTAATACAAAAATTCTGAATGCAGGTTGTGAGTGATTAACAATTCCACTTGTTGTATATCCTAACTCTGGCTGGATTCCATTAGGAATTAAACATCACTTTGCAAGCCGTCATAATGTGACTTACAAGCCTGATATGGCCTGTAAACAACAAGATGCCTAACACCACTGTGTTAGAGTATATCTAGGCCCTCAAAGAAAGTCCTTACGATATATGTAAATGCTAATAAGGCTGATGGAACCGTTCATAGAGGGTTCTAGGAAGAACCTTTCGATGATAAAGTGGTTCTTGGAAGAATTGTTCATGGAGGGTTCTAGGTAGAACCATATACAAGCGGGTTATTTGAAGAGCCCTGCAAACGGTTCTACCCAGAAAGGATTCCCCTATTGGGACAAACCAAAGCACCCTGTATGTTTCTACTTAGCACCTTTTTTCTAAGAGTGCACAAACCAGGCATGCGCACACCTTACTTTTATGCTTGTGTGCATATACCACCATGCCAGATGCATGATTTTGTGGTGCACATCGGGATTTGCAACAATGAGTGATTCATTTGTCCGTCTTAATGTAATTCCAAGAAATTTCCCGCTATGGCACTCAAGTGGGATCCAAAGGCATGGTTCATGTCTCCCACAAGACATCAGAACCATAACCCTATTCCTAGAAATACTTAGACGTCAGTAATGCCTGTGGAAATATCTGATTCTTGTCTGAAGAAAATGTACAGCATTTCTTTGGAAAACATATATTACTTTAGCCAACCTTTGGCTTTTCACACTTTTTTATTTTGAGTTAGGCTTGGGTGATATCCTCTGCCTGTGGACCAGAGGAGGCTGGTGAGGGGAGATATAGGAGGACATGCTCATTGGAATGGCTGAAATGGCTTAAATGGAATGGAGTCAAACGTGGTTTCTGTGTGTTTGATACCGTTCCATTAATTCCATTCCAGCCATTACACTGTGCCTGTCCTCATACAGCTTATCTCACCAGCCTCCTCTGCTGTGGACATCATTCTGTCTGAAACATGAGAATGGAGACAATTCTAAAATGCGGTCTCATTCCATGGCTCCTCTGGAAAGTCATTGCAGCTAAAATGTAATTCCCTAACCTAGACATGGTCAGGTCTGAGCCATTTACCTCAGAGCCGTTGGTGAATGGGACTTTTCTCAGTCCTCCATGTTCCCCAACATGATTCAGTTGCTGGCCTGGAGGTTGTTATTGGGCCTTAATGTAACATTGCATGAGTTCACCTGGTGCCCAACCATGCTGAGTTCGAGTTAAGGCCAGATATCTATTAGACCCCGCTCCACTCTGCAAAAAGTTACCAGACAGTCTTAAATTGAAATAAAAGTAGAAATGTTACAAAGCTGACATATACTTCAAAGGAAGGCTTTAAGGTAAATCATATCAGACACCTCACTCATACCAATTCATCAAAGTAACTGATGGATGAGGGGAGAAAGATGGAAACGAACAAGGTGATATGCCCCCCACAGATCTACTGAAATCCACATTTCTTCCCCCTTTCTTTTTTGGTAATTTTAAACCAAAAGAAGGGAGAGACTGGAGCCCAGGTGGCCTCGGTATATTTGGAGTTCAGGGCCAATAATTTTTCTCCTCCATCATCTAAACTGTGTCCTATTTGAAGACTATTATATGTCATTTAATCACTAGAACTAGACCAATCAGGGCATCTGTCAAATGTTTCTCACATTTACATTTCTAGAAGGTAGTCAGAGGTATTTAAAATACAGCTTTATTTAGTAAATGTGTTGGACAAAGCAACATCATTTTGATCGATGACACATTTCATTCATTGGATAAACAGACAACTTTCTCATCCACTGCTCATGCTTCCACCTTAAAAGATTCATTCATCTTGTGCCGCATTACATTCAGGAAATTGCCAATTTAAATCTCATCCACATCTGTATCACTATTACAGCTGAGAAGATTTACTTCTTGATTTGTTTATCTTTTTATTTCAATTTCCCTCTTATGGTACAGCATCAATTACATACAATACTTTCCATCTCTCAATAAATTGTAGCCGTGTGTTAAAGATCAGTGTACACAGTACATAAAACAACATATGCCTAGAACGCACAATGCCTTGACTTTGATAAGAGACTAATTTCTGTGGTCCATCGTAACCATTTCTGTTCTAACTGTGTTCTGTGGCATGAACACTGCTTTCTGGCAGTGACCATCCAAGCTTCTGTCATGCATGGGGAGCTGAATTACAAACACACAGCACCATGATGTTTGGAGTACAGAGGAAAACAATGACTTTTGATTCAGCTTGGGGAGAACAGTGGGGAGGTCCGGATCAAGCCATGGATCGGGAAACATGTTCATTCTGTCACTTCAATGATGATATTGTTGCCGACCTCACCTCCAAACCTAATTTCATAGGGATCACGCAACATCCCTTGCGCTATGGCAGCAGTGTTCCTATGTCCGCCTACAGTCCCACCGTGATCCCTGCACGTTTTGTTTGAGCTTTGACCGCTCGGTTGTTTCTTCTGCATCCTGCTGATACCAACCATTAGCCTGTGTGATCAACGAGGGCTGAGCTAGAGCATTGTTTGTGAGACAAGGGTGGATCCAATAAAGTTCTTCTCACAAAAACGTCTGTAAAGTCAAAACGATTTGAGCTACCAACTATTATGACCCATCTATGAAAAGCTGAGACTCTCACGAACAAGTGCTACAGTACATTTGGAATGTTTTCAGACCCCTTGACTTTTTTCACCTTTTGTTATGTTACAGCTTTATTCTAAAATTAATTGAATTGTTTTTTCCCTTATCAATTTACACACAAAACCCATAATTTCAAAGCAAAAAAAAACTCAAAATACTGAATAAGGACATTCAGAGACAGAGTCCCGAAGCCGCTCCTGCATTGTCTTGGCTGTGTGCTTAGGGTCGGTGAACCTTTGCCCCAGCCTGAGGTCCTGAGGTCTCTGGAGCAGGTTTTCATCAAGGATCTCTCTGTACTTTTCTCCTTTCATTTTCCCCCTGATCCTGTCTAATCTCCCAGTCCCTGGCGCTAAAGAATATCCCCACAACATGATGCTGCCACCACCATGCTTCACCAAAGGGAAAGTGCCAGGTTTCCTACAGACGTGACGCTTGGCATTCAGGCCAAAGAGTTCAATCTTGGTTTCATGAGAATCTTGTTTCTCATGGTCTGAGAATCCTTTAGGTGCCTTTTGGCAAACTCCAAGCGGACTGTCATGTGCCTTTTACTCAGTAGTGGCTTCCGTCTGGCCACTCTATCATAAAGGCCAGATTGGTGGAGTGTTGCAGAGATGGTTGTTCTTCTGGAAGGTTCTTCCATCTCCACAGAAGAACTCAGGAGCTCTGTCAGAGTGACCATGGGGTTCTTGGTCACCTCCCTGACCAAGGCCCTTCTCCCCCCCTGATTGCTTAGTTTGGCCTGGCGGCCCGGTCTAGGAAGAGTCTTGGTGGTTCCAAACTTCTTCCATTTAAGAATAATGGAGACCACTGTGTTTTTGAGGATTTTCAATGCTGCAGATTGGGGGAAGGGTGTTTTGGTACCTTTCCCAGATCTGTGCCTCGACACAATCCTATATTGGTGCTCTGTCTTGGAGCTCTACGGACAATTAATTCGACCTCATGGCTTGGTTTTTGCTCTGACACGCACTGTCAACTGTGGGACCTTATATACTGTAGACAGGTGTGTCCCTTTCCAAATCATGTCCAATCAATTGAATTTACCACAGGTGGACTCCAATCAAGTTGTAGAATCACCTCAAGAATGATCAATGGAAACAGGATGCATCTGAGCTCAATTTCAGTCTCATAGCAATAATTACGTGAACAATTATGTGAATAAGGTATTTCTGTTTTTTATTTTTTGTTGAAAAAAAAATACATTTTATTTTTGTGCTTTTTTGTTATGGGATATTGTGTGTAGATTGACGAGGGGAAAAAACTATTTAATCAATTTTAGAAAAAGGCTTTAACGTTACAAAATGCAGAAAAATTCAAGAGGTCTGAATACTATCCGAATGCACTATATATGACGTACAAAAGCCACACGAGTTGTTAGAAGGTAAAGGGTCCTTCTACATAGAAGATCATAGGAAATTCCAGGACATATCTGTCTACAATACTGTAACAAGATCACATAGTTGCTGTCACAAACTCCAAACTCCACACAGTTGTCACTGACGAGTGGGATATTTATTCCCGACTGAGGAAACTATTTCTGTACTGATACCATTATTAGAAATACATTTTCATAAGGTTTTTGATTGACGGATTAAAAAAATATATATAATAAAAATAAAACTCACGAATGCAGCTGTTTATTATTATACTTGTAGCCCTGGTTGACCTGAATAGAAAATAGAAAAACACTTCCATATGAGAGCAGAGCATTTCCTGGGACTGATAAGGTAAGTGCTTTTATTGTCCGAGGCATACAGTATGTGCTATTTCATAAACAGGAAGACAACAATCAATCAACAAACTGAACAAAAACAAAAGCATTGGTAGAAAACACAGCAACACAAATGGAAAACAGTGATTTATTCATTCAGATGAAAACCTCCAGCAGATCTCCAAAACAGCTTTATTTGTATTTATTTAACTAGGCAAGTCAGTTAAGAACAAATTCTTATTTTCAATGACGGCCTAGGTTAACTGCCTTGTTCAGGAGCAGAACGACATATTTGTACTTTTACCCCAAGATCAGGGATTCGATCTTGCAACCTTTCGGTTACAAGTCCAACGCTCTAACCACTACCTGCCACCGTGCATATGTAATATTTAAAGTGAAACAGTAGCATATTTACAGCAAAAATATAGATATCATTCTTTGTTCTGTATCTGAATGTGTGCCCCTAGTTTTCCAGGGCTCCCTTGAAAACCAACATAAAAAATAAACATGGCATCCATTTGATCCATGACAGTCTTGCTCTGTATATTTTGCAGGTGCAGTGTCTCAATTTATTGTCTGTATGAGATCCAGACCCAGCTAGGACTAAAGATAATCTAAGCTCAGAAGTCTTCTGTACCAGTCCAGTGGCTCTGAGCTTCCAATAATTGAACATACACACCTAGAGATTCCACATGTTCTATTATTCATAAGGAAATATAAACGCTGCCATCCCCCTGACACTCACTCACTCTGGCTCTTAAAGCGCTCTGTGGACTTTTCCAGTTGACATGTTCAGTCCTGTGAGTCACCAAACATACCTCTGGAAGTGGGAAAATCGAAGTGAAGGACACTATAAGTCAACAGGTCTTCTGTGGCTAACTCCACTGTTGAGTCATGTCCATTTGATATCAAGCAGGAGAGACAGTCAAACGCAGATCCGTTGTCCTCTCACATACAGTATAGCAACTTGGTCCGCATGGGTATAGATTCTGTGTCTGGAGAGTCAGCTAACCCCTTTATATCAGGACTTGGTTTGCACGACACACACAATGCCAGGCAGGGGGGAAGTGCAGATTGGAGACAAAATGCTAATTTACTTTTAGATAAATAATTCACCGACTTTGTTTGCAGGAAAGGTTGGAGCATGTGACATAATTGATTAGATTTTCATCTGCAATGTACACAAAGCTGGGGGGAATTCTCATCATACATATTTAAATAGAACGCTGAATCTCTGTCCCATCAACGCGTGATGGGTATTGTTTTAAATGCGTGAAAAAAAAAAAACAGAAACCATTTTCTCATTTAATTACAAGAATTGGATCCAGATGGTAGCATTCAATGTCATTTTTATTTTCCCAGCACTGAGACGTGGATGATGGGGCCACAATTACCAGCAAAGTGTTAATCTTCTTCTCCACAGTGGTTGCGATCCAGGACTGTGAATGTTGCTACATTCACATTTCTGAAGGAGCAGTGACATCCTTCTGTCCAATCTGTTCTGACTCTTCCTTCCCCCACCACCTGCGCACACACCCGCAAGCACGTTCACATGCACATTTTGGTCTGATCAAAAATCTTTGAATTTTTGTAATGTGTATGACACATATGCCTGTGTATGCCCTTTATCTCTGCGTATGCTCCATGGCTATTTGCAGTTCTGAGAATGTCCCCTGTGACAGTGAGACTGAGGTGTGAATTCATATTTTAATAAGCAGGTATGTACATATATTTTCTATATGATAACTGCCTGTTCCCATGGCAACAATTCCCTGCCATTGATCCCTGTCGAGTGCGTCATTTTCTCGTCCTTCGATGAGCCCTTTCTGTACAGAAACAGACAGGTGCTCGAATATTGCATTGTGATTAAGTTAACTCTTGTTTTTTCACTTTTGAAAGATGAGAGACAAACTAGTTTGAGTGTATTTTTGTTTCTGGAAGAAAGTGAGTCTAGGAGATTCAATAAATAATTGTATCCATATGAATCTGAATTTGAGATGTATTGATTTAACAGCCCTAGACAGAACATGCAGCTTCCTAAAACAGGCTCACCTGAAGAATGATCATAATTACATCATTTTTCCTTCAGTTTTCTCTTAGTAGTTCCTGAGGCTGTACCTCTAAAGGGCAAATAAATTCACAATATGACTCCACGTTAAAGGTCACACGAGGTAAAACAAGAGTAAAGCAACATAAAAAAATCCTAAAATCTTCCGGCAGCGTGTTGTGCCAGTCTAGTCTCGGATAGCCCCGAACTTGGAGCAATGTAAGCAAGGCAAAGGAAGGATGCTCTCTCTCTCTCTCTCTCTGTCTCTCTGTCTTTCACCAACAGGAAGGGCATGTCTCTCACCAGCAGGAAGGGCCTGTCTGGAATGTCAATCCTGTTCACTTTGAAGGAAGTTGATGCAATTTTCATTGGCAACATTGACAGGAAAGTCACACCAAGATCACATTTACATAATAGCAAGACCGGGGTGTGAGAGCAAGACCAAGAACAAACCCACAATGTTTCAGTCTTCACAAGGTTTATGTTAGGATCATTTGGCATAATCACACAGGTGAATGCTTCGTATTAATGTTCGGTAACACTTTTATTTTAATGGTCGGTAATAAACCATTTGTTAATCATTGCACCCACATTTATTAACCATTTACTAATCGTAAGTAAAGTCTTTTTTGCAGTCCCTACACTAAAGTGAGCGCTATTTAACCCTTACCTGACCAAACCTAAACCTAACCCTAACCCTAAATGTTGTGCAATCTTTTTATAAATGCCTTTTAAATGTGATCTGCACTAGTGGGCTCAACGTCGCACAACATTTATTCATTTCTGGTTTGCATGACCCTAAATTAATATAGAAAAACTGCGAAATAAAGTGTAACCTAATGTTCTCTATATATCATGGCATATGCAACCATAACATACTGTATGTGGTCCAATTCATGTATCATCTATGGATCCAGCAGCAGTGTTTTGTTTGTTTCTTATTTGAGCCAGAGGCTAATCACATAATGTATATATAGGATGGAGAGTAATTTATTACACGTAATCTGATTACACATTTCTCCAAGCCAGAGACCACTATGATGACACTCCAATGCGTTTGATGGATCTGTTTTGTCTTCTTCTAATGCATTTTAAGAGGAAAGTAATCCAAGATTACATTTGGGTAATCCAAAAGCTATGTTACTGATTGCAATTTTGAACATGTCATGTACTGTCATGTTGTGTCTTGTCTCTGTCCTTTCCCTTCACCCTGTCTCCCTCTGCTGGTCGTTGTTAGGTTACCTTTTCTCCCCCGCTTTCCCCCAGCTGTTCCTTGTCTCCTCTTGACTACCTCGTCACCCCTTCTCCCACCTGTTCCCCTTTTCCCTCTGATTAGTCCCCCATATCTCTCTCTGTTTTTGTTCCTGTCCTTGTCGGATTCTTGTTTGTTGTGTTTCATGCCTGAACCAGACTGTCGTCATGTTTGCTGTAACCTTGTCTTGTCCTGTCGGAATCTGCCGGTCCGTCTGAGCCTACCTATGTTTGGTAATTAAAGAAGCTCTGTTTAAGTTAATTCGCTTTTGGGTCCTCATTCACTCACCGTAACAGAAGAATCCGACCAAGAATGGACCCAGCGACTTCGGATCCTCTCCACTCAGCCGTCGGGATCCAGGGAGCGATGCTAGGCAGACACGAGCAGGAAGTGTCTGCTGCTCGACATGCCGTTGAGACCCTGGCCACCCAAGTCTCCAACCTCACAGAACAGGTTCACCATCTCCGCCTCGATCCACCGGCCACTTCCAGGGCTTTCGAATCTCCGGAGCCCAGAATCAATAACCCGCCGTGTTACTCTGGGGAGCCCACTGAGTGCCGCTCGTTCCTCACCCAGTGTGATATTGTGTTTTCTCTCCAGCCCAACACTTACTCCAGGAGCACTGCTCGTGTCGCCTACGTCATATCTCTCCTTATTGGACGGGCTCGTGAGTGGGGCACGGCAATCTGGGAGGCAAGGGCTGAGTGTACTAACCAGTATCAGGACTTTAAGGAGGAGATGATACGGGTTTTTGATCGATCTGTTTTTGGGGAGGAGGCTTCCAGGGCCCTGTCTTCCCTATGTCAAGGCAATCGATCCATAACAGACTACTCTATTGAGTTTCGCACTCTTGCTGTCTCCAGTGGCTGGAACGAGCCGGCCTTGCTCGCTCGTCTTCTGGAGGGTCTCCGCGCAGAGGTAAAGGATGAGATTCTCTCCCGGGAGGTTCCTTCCAGCGTGGATTCCTTGATTGAACTCGCTATTCGCATTGAGCGACGGGTTGATCTTCGTCACCGAGCTCGTGGAAAGGAGCTCGCGCTCTCCGTCGCCCCCCTCTCCGCATCACTACCATCTTCCTCTGCCGGCTCGGGTGCTGAGCCCATGCAGCTGGGAGGTATCCGCATCTCGACTAAGGAGAGGGAACGGAGAATCACCAACCGCCTCTGTCTCTATTGCGGTTCCGCTGGTCATTTTGTCACTTCATGTCCAGTAAAAGGCCAGAGCTCGTCAGTAAGCGGAGGGCTACTGGTGAGCGCTACTACTCCTGTCTCTCCTTCAAGATCCTGCACTACCTTGTCGGTCCATCTACGCTGGACCGGTTCGTCAGCTTCCTGCAGTGCCTTAATAGACTCTGGGGCGGAGGGCTGTTTTATGGACGAGACCTGGGCTCGGGAACATGACATTCCTCTCAGACAGTTAAAGGAGCCCACGGCCTTGTTCGCCCTGGATGGTAGTCCTCTCCCCAGGATTCAGCGTGAGACGCTACCTTTAACCCTCACTGTTTCTGGTAATCATAGTGAAACCATTTCTTTTTTAATTTTTCGTTCACCTTTTACACCTGTTGTTTTGGGCCATCCCTGGCTAGTTTGTCATAATCCTTCCATTAATTGGTCTAGTAATTCTATCCTCTCCTGGAACGTCTCTTGTCATGTGAAATGTTTAATGTCTGCTATCCCTCCTGTTTCCTCTGTCTCTTCTTCACAGGAGGAGCCTGGTGATTTGACAGGGGTGCCGGAGGAATATCACGATCTGCGCACGGTGTTCAGTCGGTCCAGGGCCACCTCTCTTCCTCCACACCGGTCGTATGATTGTAGTATTGATCTCCTTCCGGGAACCACCCCCCCCCGGGGTAGACTATACTCTCTGTCGGCTCCCGAACGTAAGGCTCTCGAAGATTATTTGTCTGTAGCTCTTGACGCCGGTACCATAGTCCCCTCCTCCTCTCCCGCCGGAGCGGGGTTTTTTTTTGTCAAGAAGAAGGACGGGTCTCTGCGCCCCTGCATAGATTATCGAGGGCTGAATGACATAACAGTGAAGAATCGTTATCCGCTTCCTCTTATGTCTTCAGCCTTCGAGATCCTGCAGGGAGCCAGGTTTTTCACTAAGTTGGACCTTCGTAACGCTTACCATCTCGTGCGCATCAGGGAGGGGGACGAGTGGAAGACAGCGTTTAACACTCCGTTAGGGCACTTTGAATACCGGGTTCTTCCTTTCGGCCTCGCTAACGCTCCAGCTGTCTTTCAGGCATTAGTCAATGATGTCCTGAGAGACATGCTGAACATCTTTGTTTTCGTTTACCTTGACGATATCCTGATTTTTTCACCGTCACTCCAGATTCATGTTCAGCACGTTCGACGTGTCCTCCAGCGCCTTTTAGAGAATTGTCTTTTTGTGAAGGCTGAGAAGTGCACTTTTCATGCCTCCTCCGTCACATTTCTCGGTTCTGTTATTTCCGCTGAAGGCATTAAGATGGATCCCGCTAAGGTCCAAGCTGTCATTGATTGGCCCGTCCCTAAGTCACGCGTCGAGCTGCAGCGCTTTCTCGGCTTCGCGAACTTCTATCGTCATTTCATCCGTAATTTCGGTCAGGTGGCAGCTCCTCTCACAGCCCTTACTTCTGTCAAGACGTGCTTTAAGTGGTCCGTTTCCGCCCAGGGAGCTTTTGATCTCCTCAAGAATCGTTTTACATCCGCTCCTATCCTTGTTACACCTGACGTCTCTAGACAGTTCGTTGTCGAGGTTGACGCGTCAGAGGTGGGCGTGGGAGCCATTCTTTCTCAGCGCTCCCTCTCTGACGACAAGGTCCACCCATGCGCGTATTTTTCTCATCGCCTGTCGCCGTCGGAACGTAACTATGATGTGGGTAACCGCGAACTGCTCGCCATCCGGTTAGCCCTAGGCGAATGGCGACAGTGGTTGGAGGGGGCGACCGTTCCTTTTGTCGTTTGGACTGACCATAGGAACCTTGAGTACATCCGTTCTGCCAAACGACTTAATGCGCGTCAGGCGCGTTGGGCGCTGTTTTTCGCTCGTTTCGAGTTCGTGATTTCTTATCGTCCGGGCTCTAAGAACACCAAGCCTGATGCTTTGTCTCGTCTCTTCAGTTCTTCAGTAGCCTCCACTGACCCCGAGGGGATTCTCCCTGAGGGCCGTGTTGTCGGGTTGACTGTCTGGGGAATTGAGAGGCAGGTAAAACAAGCGCTCACTCACACTCCGTCGCCGCGCGCTTGTCCTAGGAACCTTCTTTTCGTTCCCGTTCCTACTCGTCTGGCCGTTCTTCAGTGGGCTCACTCTGCCAAGTTAGCCGGCCACCCTGGCGTTCGGGGTACGCTTGCTTCCATTCGCCAGCGTTTTTGGTGGCCCACCCGGGAGCATGACACGCGTCGTTTCGTGGCTGCTTGTTCGGTCTGCGCGCAGACTAAGTCCGGTAACTCTCCTCCTGCCGGCCGTCTCAGGCCGCTTCCTATTCCCTCTCGACCGTGGTCTCACATCGCCTTAGATTTTGTCACCGGACTGCCTTCGTCAGCAGGGAAGACTGTTATTCTTACGGTTGTCGATAGGTTCTCTAAGGCGGCTCATTTCATTCCCCTTGCTAAGCTTCCTTCTGCTAAAGAGACGGCACAAATCATCATCGAGAATGTTTTCAGAATTCATGGCCTTCCGTCAGACGTCGTTTCGGACAGAGGTCCGCAATTCACGTCTCAATTTTGGAGGGAGTTTTGCCGTTTGATTGGGGCTTCCGTCAGTCTCTCTTCCGGCTTTCACCCCCAGTCTAACGGTCAAGCAGAACGGGCCAATCAGACTATTGGTCGCATCTTACGCAGTCTTTCTTTTCGCAACCCTGCGTCTTGGTCAGAACAGCTCCCCTGGGCAGAATACGCCCACAACTCGCTTCCTTCGTCTGCGACCGGGCTATCTCCTTTTCAGAGTAGCCTCGGGTACCAGCCTCCGCTGTTCTCATCTCAGTTCGCCGAGTCCAGCGTCCCCTCCGCTCAGGCTTTTGTCCAACGTTGCGAGCGCACCTGGAAGAGGGTCAGGTCTGCACTTTGCCGTTATAGGACGCAGACTGTGAGGGCTGCTAATAAGCGTAGAACTAAGAGTCCTAGATATTGTCGCGGTCAGAGAGTTTGGCTCTCCACTCAGAACCTTCCCCTTAAGACGGCTTCTCGCAAGTTGACCCCGCGGTTCATTGGTCCGTTCCGTATTTCTCGGGTCATTAATCCTGTCGCAGTTCGACTTCTTCTTCCGCGATACCTTCGTCGCGTCCACCCGGTCTTCCATGTCTCCTGCATCAAGCCCGTCCTTCGCGCCCCCGCTCGTCTTCCCCCCCCCCCCCCATCCTTGTCGAGGGCGCACCCATCTACAGGGTCCGTAGAATTTTGGACATGCGTCCTCGGGGCCGTGGTCACCAGTACCTCGTAGATTGGGAGGGGTACGGTCCTGAGGAGAGGAGTTGGGTTCCCTCTCGGGACGTGCTGGACCGTGCGCTGATCGAGGATTTCCTCCGTTGCCGCCAGGTTTCCTCCTCGAGTGCGCCAGGAGGCGCTCGGTGAGTGGGGGGGTACTGTCATGTACTGTCATGTTGTGTCTTGTCTCTGTCCTTTCCCTTCACCCTGTCTCCCTCTGCTGGTCGTTGTTAGGTTACCTTTTCTCCCCCGCTTTCCCCCAGCTGTTCCTTGTCTCCTCTTGACTACCTCGTCACCCCTTCTCCCACCTGTTCCCCTTTTCCCTCTGATTAGTCCCCTATATCTCTCTCTGTTTTTGTTCCTGTCCTTGTCGGATTCTTGTTTGTTGTGTTTCATGCCTGAACCAGACTGTCGTCATGTTTGCTGTAACCTTGTCTTGTCCTGTCGGAATCTGCCGGTCCGTCTGAGCCTACCTATGTTTGGTAATTAAAGAAGCTCTGTTTAAGTTAATTCGCTTTTGGGTCCTCATTCACTCACCGTAACAGAACAGAAAGTAACCTACCCAACCCTGTATATATGTCATGTAACATTGGCAATGCTTTTAGTTATACGCATGAAACAAAATACACTTTTTTCTCTCTGCTGTGTGAGAGAGAGAGAGATAGAGAGAGAGAGAGAGAGCATACAGAGTACAGAAAAGAGATGGAGACTACATCTCTTCATGTTTCATATCAAAGGCAGTTGCCAATACTAATTGTGTACTCTCTCTCTCATTAAACCGCTGATGACGACAAATATGCTAATTGCCCCATGTCTCTGTAATGTCATCCTCAGACCTTGATTGATAGAAATCCCCAGTAGATTAATCCAGCACTTATTAAACCTGTAGGGAACATGTTCCCTTGTGCTGGAAGTCATGTGGCGCGCAGGCAGTGACATCATAAAGGCCAGCCAAATGTGATCCAATGCTTTGTTTTACCCAAGGTACACCTGGAGTCTGATTGGATTATAACAGCAGCATGCAGTACCAAACAACCAGCCCTCATAAAAAAATGTAAATTACTCCTCTCCCTTCAAATGTGCTGTTGCATGGCTCATCATGTCAACTCTTAATACTGAATTTACCTGGAATATAGAACATGTATCCAGAATGTGTTTATTGGCATCTGGTGTAAAAAAAGAAAATAAGTTTTGTAGGTGCAATGAAATGTGTTGTTTTACAGGGTCAGCCATAGTAGTACAGCACCCCTGGAGGAAAGTAGGATTAAGTGCCTTGCTCAAAGGCACATCGACCAAATGTTCACCTTGTGTACTCAAACCAGCAACCTTTCAGTTACTGGCCCAATGCTAGGCTACCCAATAATGCTCGAATAGCAGTCATGTCCTCAACATAGCATGCAGTAGGTTTGGAAACTAGGCATTATAAAAGGCCATTCAATTAATGTTTCATATCTCTTGCGTTTCCATTCCAACTCAGTGGTGTGTTAACCTTTTGCGTGTAGGGGGCAGTATTTTCGTTTTTGGCATAAAAAACATACCCATTTGAAACTGACTATTTCTCAGCCCCAGAAACTAGAATATGCATATAATTGTCAGATTAGGATAGAACACACTCTAATGTTTCCAAAACTGTAAAAATATTGTCTATGAGTATAACAGAACTGATATTGCAGGTGAAAACCTGAGGAAAATCCAATCAGGAAGTTCCTCTTATTTTGAAACCTCTCTGTTCCTATGCATGCCTATCCTCCATTTAAGGGGATATCAACCAGATATTTTTTTCTATGGCTTCCCTACGGTGTCTACGGTGTCTAACAGTTGTTAGACATAGCTTCAGGCTTTTATTTTGAAAAATGAGCGAGAAAGATCACATTGCGTAAGTGGATAGGTGGGGGCTCTCAGAGTGAGTTTTGCGCAACAGAGTAAAGCGGCCATTGTTTCTCCCTGTCCTATTGAAAAACCTACACTCCGGTTCATATATTATCGAATATATATTTTAAAAACAACCTGAGGATTGATTATAAAAAACGTTTGACATGTTTCTGTGGACATTATGGATATTATTTGGAATTTTTGTCTGCGTTGTCATGACCGCTCTTTCCTGTGGATTTCTGAACATAACGCGACAAACAAACGGAGGTATTTTGGATGTAAAAATAATCTTTATGGTACAAAAGGAACATTTGTTGTGTAACTCGGAGTCTCATGAGTGAAAACATCCGAAGATCAAAGGAAAACGATTAATTTGATTGCTTTTCTGATTTTCATGACCAAGCTTCCTGATACTAAGTGTACTTAATGTTTTGTCATGCGATCGATAAACTTACACAAACGCTTGGATTGCCTTCGCTGTAAAGCATCATTTAAAAATCTGAGACGACAGGTGGATTAACCTCTAGCGTCGAGCAATCCCGTATCCGGGAGCGTAATCATAGCCTCAAGCTCATTACCATAACGCAATGTTTCCTATTCATGAAAATCGCAAATGAAATGAAATAAATATATTGAAACACAAGCTTAGCCTTTTGTTAACAACACTGTCATCTCAGATTTTCAAAATATGCTTTAACCAAAGCTACACAAGCATTTGTGTAAGAGTATTGATAGCCTAGCATAGCATTAAGCCTAGCATTCAGCAGGCAACATTTTCACAAAAACAAGAAAAGCATTCAAATAAAATAATTTACCTTTGAAGAACTTCGGATGTTTTCAATGACGAGACTCTCAGTTAGATAGCAAATGTTCATTTTTTCCCAAAATATTATTTGTGTAAGAGAAATAGCTCCGTTTTGTTCATCACGTTTGGCTAAGAAAAATAAACTAAAATGCAGTCACTTACAACGCCAAACTTTTTCCAAATTAGCTCCATAATATCGACAGAATCAGCAAACGTTGTTTAGAATCAATCCTCAAGGTGTTTTTCACAATTCTATTTGATGAAAAATCATTCCTGGCAGTCGGTTTCTCACCAGAGCCAAACGGAAAAATACTGCAGCTGGAGATTACGCAATAATTGCGACGGAGGACACCAAGCGACAACCTGGTAAATGTAGTCTCTTATGGTCAATCTTCCAATGATATGCCTACAAATACGTCACAAAGCTGCAGACACCTTGGGGAAAACGTGGAAAAGGTAAGCTGACTCCTAGCTCCTCCACAGCCATATAAGGAGTCATTGCCATGAGGCGGTTTCAAAAAATGCGGCACTTCCTGATTGTATTTTATCTGGTTTTTTTTCTGTAACATCAGTTCTGTGGCACTCACAGACAATATCTTTGGAGTTTTGGAAACATCAGAGTGTTTTCTTTCCAAAGCTGTCAATTATATGCATAGTCGAGCATCTTTTTGTGACAAAATATCTTGTTTAAAACGGGAACGTTTTTCATCCAAAAATTAAAAGAGCGCCCCCTATATCGAAGAAGTAAACAAAACAAATATTGCACTTGTGATTTCATGAGTATGAATATTTTGTCATATTATTTGACTGTGGCGCTATGCTATTCAGCTGTTGCTGATGACAATTATTCCGCTTAAGGGATGGGTAGCGTCAAGAAGTTAACTGACAAAGAAATGCTGAAAGGCATTGGACAACATGGTTCATAGAAACTATGCTTGTGGAATTTGAAGTTGCCATTGTTAGACCATGAAGTGTGGTTTCTCTCGGTGACATGTGTAGCCACTCTCTCATCAGCAACAAGTGCACTCTACCCACCCTCACCCACTGTTTGAAGACTCACAGCCTGGTATCAGGAAACCTTCAAACAGAGAGGTCCGTCCTTGACAGAGCTTGCATATCAAGGGAAATGTCAAACACCACTTACAGAGAGGGTGCTAATTTTGTACGTGTCATGCGGCGGCGACCAAATGTCCTTGTCTTGGCTCAAGGGCAGTAGATCCTGAGTGCAGATAACACTAAAAGCTCCTACTGGTTGACACATTTAGCCCATGTCATCTTCCCGTGCTGAGTGTTTCTTCAGACAGTCAATGTGCAGATCCTGTTGCCTAGTCACTTTATCACTACTTACGTGTACCTCATACCCTTTCACATCGACTCGGTACTGGTACCCCGTGTATACAGCCAAGTTATCATTTCTCATTGTGTGTTTATTCTTTGTGTTGTTGTTTTTCTCTTTTTTTCTCTCTTTTTTTTCTCTCTGCAGGGAGGGCCCGTAAGTAAGCATTTCACTGCAGTCAACTGATCAAGGGCTTCATACTGGTTTTCTGTAAGAGTCTGGAAACAAGGACAGGGACAGTGGCAGAATCATGGGTATAGAATGTTGTGGTGTTTCTATGGCCAGGCCAGCTAACATATGTGAATGTTAACACCTCCCATGACTTTTGCCTGGTGGCAATTCATTACATTTCATCACACATGGATTCAGCCATGATTAGCTGGAGTGTGTGTAACTAGTGGGGACTAGTGTGAGGTTGTCTTGTTGTAATGGGTCTCATGTGGCACTGACCACCAGATATTTCCATAAAACTAATTTCTACTCTCTTTGTACATCAGACAGATGTCATAAAACGAGATGTAATGACTGTGAAATGTTGCAAATGTGTGAGAATCTTCAGCCGGGCATCAGCTGATCCTGGGCTTGAAATAGAGGCAATGTTGTAGCTATGTCTCCTCGGATATATTACCTCTCACTGTCTGTAACAGCCATGCAACATGGCGGTTTCCTGATTGAACTGCTGTTTGATTTCCTGGAAAGTAGTCACTTTTAAATAGCACCACAGCTGACAAGAGGGAGAGTGATCTGGGGACAAGTCAGTCAGTACAAGGATATCTGGAGGAGGTTGGAAGTTGTGTGTCAGGGATTAAATTGCCAATACAGAAATCAATACCTTATAATATGCAAAGAGCAAGATCCATCCGCAGTCTTATCTTACATCTACAATAATGAGTACGGTGCATATGTGCATGTTCAATATGTCTATTTCATGGTACATTGCATTCCCATATTTCTATTTATGATTGCCTAGCAAATGCAATACTTAATGTGGTAAGAATACAAACATCAAAATGTGGTGTAGCAACAAATTCATAACTTCCCTTTGAATTTCATCATCCTCTCCCGTTGAATATTTCAGTGCATACTACATCATACAGCAGTACTGAGCTGACTGAGCAGACATTATAGAACTCCATTATGGTCACCCGTGAATCTCTAACACAGAGTAACATTTGAGAAACTTACCAGGACCAATAGCACCAAAGTTGTGGCTGAGCAATGCTGTAAAAGTCTGAGAGTACAGTTTTTTTTCCATCACAAGCCTGTCTGTCGTAAGAGACAGGATCAGGTGGGACCACTTTCAAGCTTTGTAAAGCCATTAATGCACTCCTCCTGGGACACACTGTCTTCAACCCTGTAGACATTAGATCCAAAGAGAAAAAGCATAGCCTGAGTGTATACTCTTGAGCTCAGAGGTTATCAATGGCCAGGACCTTCTCAGAGTTTCAGCTCAGTGAGCATCTGTGGTTTTGCCTGAGGCAGCTGAATCATGACACTTGTGTGGTGTCTTTCATCTAAAACAGTGGCTGCATGAGAAACGTGAGGATCAGTTAAGGTCATTGATTGAGCATCGGCTTAGTATTCTTAAGTTTGGTTATACAGGTTATAATGTACAGCTACAATGTGCTATTTCTTTAGTGTGCAAATGAACTCTAGCTTAAGGACAATGTCAAATGGGATATAGCGAAGCACCTGAGTGAGTTGGGTGCTCAATTACGCAGGAACTTTCCCGAAACGGATGACACAAACAACTGGATTTGTTATCCCTTTCATGCCCGGCCTCCAGTTCACTTACCGATATCTGAACAAGAGTCTCATCGAAATTGCAACAAGCGGTTCTGTGAAACTTGAATTTAATCAGAAGCCACTGCCAGATTTCTGGATTGGGCTGCGCTCAGAGTATTCTGCCTTGGAAAATCGTGCTGTTAAGACACTGATGACCTTTGAAACCACATACCTATGTGAGAGTGGATTCTCGGACCTCACTAGCATGAAAACTAAATACAGGCGCAGACTGTGTGTGGAAAATGATTTAAGACTGAGACTCTCTCCAATACAACCCAACATTGCAGTTACAATATGTGTATCCTTTCAAGTACACCCTTCTCATTAACCTGTGTTGAGTTATTCACAATGTTTGATGAACAAATAGGGTTTTATATGTAAGATGGTTAAATAAAGAGCAAAATTATTGATTATTATTATATTATTATTTGTGCCCTGGTCCTATAAGAGCTCTTTGTCACTTCCCATGAGCCGGGTTATGACAAAAACTCACACTCATTCTTATGTTTAATACATATATTGTATAGTGTGCGTGTGGCAGGCTTACAATGATGGCAAGAAACAACATGTGAGAGGACGCTGACCCTGGTGCTAGAGGGGGTACGCAGCTGGAATGTTTGAAGTGGTACGGGACAATAAAACGTTTTTGAACCACTACCGTAAGGGATGGGATGGGTTGCCAATTGGCAATTTGTCACGAAAATAAAATATAATTAATTAATTGTATGACTCCACCAGAGGAGGCTGGTGGGAGGAGCTATAGGAGGATGGGCTTAGTGTAATGTACATTTTACCTCAATCAATCACTCCAACTACCTTATAACCCAATACTCTGACTCTGCAACTGTCCTCTTTGTAAATAGCCTGTATATAGCCTCGCTGTTGTTATTTTATTGTGTTATTATTTTGTTACTTTTTTCCTTTTATCTATTTGTTCATTTTTGTACTTTTTAACTGCATTGTTGGGAAAGGGCTGGTAAGTAAGCATTTCACAGTGAAGCCTACACTTGTATTCGGCGCATGTGACAAATAAAATGTGATTTTATTTCATGGATGGGATGGAATTAATGAAGCGGAGTCAAACATGGTTTCCATATGTTTGATGTGTTTGATACCATTTCATTTATTCCATTCCAGCCATGACAATGAGCCTGTACTCCTATAGCTCCTCTCACCAGCCTCCTTTGTACTCCACTCAAGGGGTGTCATGTATTGAAAAGAAGCAAACAAACAAATCGCACTATTATCTGTATCATCAATTCATGTTAGTAATTTATCTACCAACTGTTTCCTTGCTTTCCATGCTATTATTGTTATTATACTAACACAACAGTTGTGGGTCTATTTCTTACCAACTTTTAATTTTACATTTTTTTATTTCACCTTTATTTAACCTGTCTACGATACTGGTTCCCAATTGGGGATCAACCCTCCCACGTTCAGCTGAAACGGTGGCGCATGGAACGCAAAAATATTCTTAAAAATATTTAACCTCCACACATTAACAAGTCCAATAGCTCAAATGAAAGATAAACACCTTGTTCATCTAGCCAGCAAGTCAGATTTCTAAAATGTTTTACGGCGAAAACATAGCACATATATATGTCAAACCACCACCAGACACAGCTCATTTGAATAGCCAAAACATGCAATCAACAAACGCAGGATTAAAAAATAAATCGCTCACTAACCTTTTGAAAATCTTCATCAGATGACAGTAATATGACATGTTACACAGTACATATTTTTTTTTTCAATAATATGCCATTTATATCCATAAATGTCAATTTACAGTGAGTTCACGTTCAGAAATTACTCAAAAATGCCCGCAGGAAATCTATGTAGCGTGGCAAGATAACGTAAATAGACATCATAAACTTTGACTAAATATACATGTTCTACATATAGTTAGAAAGATACACTGCTTCTTTATGCAACCGCTGTGTTAGATTTATTTTTAACGTTACAGAAATCGCACACTATTCCATATGCTGAGACAGCGCTCAGTTCCAAGCTACATTTCTACGTAATGTTGGAGTCAACAGAAACACAGATTTAAGCATAAATATTCCCTTACCTTCGATGGTCTTCGTTCAGAATGTTCTGGAAGGCTTCATACTTACCCAATACATCGTTTGGTTTCAAGTCTTGCGTCTTTGTATTAGCTACTGCTAATAACATCAGCTGAAATGCACCCAAAACGTCCTCTGGTCCGGAAAAGTTGCGCATCAAAACTTCAAAATTACATATTATATGTCGACTAAGCAGGTCAAACTAAGTGCAGAAGCAAGCTTTATGATGTTTTAGACACGCAAAACAAACTTCAATTCAATCGGCCATCGTCTGCCCTTCTCCTGAGTGCTGGAACAAAGGAATGGCTGGGACCAATTCGCGCCCATACGCACAGCCTATTCTCTCGTGGCACGCACTAATTTCACTCCCATAGGGTCAATTCTCGCGCGATTTGAACGATTCAAAGCTCTACTGAAAGAGGACATCTAGCGGAAGAGATAGAAAGTGCCCCAGAATCATAACTGGTTGGGAAGGGTGGGGGCCATGACGTCAAAGTTGCTCCAACTTTCATGGCCACAAAAACTAGTTTGGAAGAATGCCTGCCCTGTGAGTTCTGCTATACTTACAGACATAATTCCAACGGTTTTAGAATCTTTAGAGTGTTTTCTATCCAATAATAATTTTTATTTGCATATATTAGCAATTTTTGACAGATTTTTTTTCCAGTTTACTAGGGGTACCCAATCTCTCCAAAGGGGGCGTATGTCTGCCATATCCTTAACAGGTTTTAACCAGGTAGGCTAGTTCTCATTTACAACTGCGACCTGGCCAAGAATAAAGCAAAGCAGTTCGACACACAACAACACAGAGTTCCACATGGAATAAACAAACATACAGTCAATAATAAAATATAAAAAGCCTATATACAGTGTGTGCAAATTAGGTAAGATAAGGGAGGTAAGGCAATAAATAGGCCATGATTGCGAAGTAATTACAATATACCAATTAAATGCTGGAGTGATTGATGTGCAAAAGATGAATGTGCAAGTAGAGATACTGGGGTGCAAAGGAGCAAGATAAATAGATAAATAAATACAGTATGGGGATGAGGTAGTTGGATGGGCTATAATACAGATGGGCTATGTACAGGTGCAGTGAACTGTGAGCTGCTTTGACAGCTGGTGCTTAAAGCTAGTGAGGGAGATATGAGTTTCCAGCTTCAGTGATTTTTGCAGTTAGTTCCAGTCATTGGCAGCAGAGAACTGGAAGGAAAGGCGGCCAAAGGAGGAATTGGCTTTGGGGGTGACTAGTGAGATATACCTGCTGGAGCGCGTGCTACAGGTGGGTGCTGGAATGGTGACCAGTGAGCTTAAATAAGGCAGGGCTTTACCTAGCATAGACTTGTAGATGACCTGGAGCCAGTGCGTTTGGCGACGAGTATGAAGCGAGGGCCAACCAACAAGAGCGTACAAGTCACAATGGTGGGTAATATATGGGGCTTTGGTGACAAAACGGATGGCACTGCATACAATTTGTTGAGTAGAGTGTTGGAGGCTATTTTGTAAATGACATCGCCGAAGTCGAGGATCGGTAGGATGGTCAGTTTTACGAGGGTATGTTTGGCAGCATGAGGGAAGGATGCTTTGCTGCGAAATTGCGAAAACCGATTCTAGATAGCAACAGTCTAGTTCTATACATCAGAAAAGGGACAGCGTGTATAGTATCTCATGACGTTAGAGGAAGAAGTAATGACTAGCACGGAAAAGATGGAGTGATCTCACAGCGAGAGGAATGAATAGTCCTTTCACAGAAGCAACATGCTCTTCCTCCGTTTGCATTAGACATAACCGGGACAGCCATTTCCTTTCCCCTTGTGGATTTCTCCAAGCCATAGAGCTTACAGTGCTCTCAAAACAGCCGAGGGCACCTTCAAGGGCACTTATCCAGACTCTCCAGAGACAGGAAAAGCCCAGGGATGTAGAATTTAGTGTGTGGGAAGAGGGGGACCACAGGGGATGCAAATTGTGGGTTGGATCCCCAGGGGAATGAGAAGGGAGTGATCAGAAAATGGCTCCTATGGGGAGGGAACCTCTGTGATATATGGATTATCAGGTTTAATGGCATACTGTATGCCTGTAGGACTGTCTGTGAAAAGGGAATTTGCAGTGGGTCCATAGAGTGGGAGTGGGAGTCACAGGGCCGTTTAGAAAAAATGCAACCAACTTTTCTAAAAGGCAACTTCAAATGCATTTTTTCCAGTTCATAGTGAACATGTATCAACACCCAGGGACAATCTATTTGGATTTTAAATTGTGAGCAAGTTGTGATCAAGTGTGTGTTACCGTCATTCCACACTACGTTCTGAATATCAAGAAGCCCATATAACATATTGATGAACTCAAACACTTGAAAAGAGCCATGATATATAACAGTGGTGTAAATTACTTCAGTAGTACTTTGAGCTATTTTTACTTAAGTTATTTTTAGGGGTATCTGTACTTTACTATTAATATTTTTGACACATTTTACGTTTACTTCACTACATTCCTAAAAAAAATTATGTACTTTTTAATCCATACATTTTCCCTGACAACCAAAAGTACTTGTTACATTTTGAATGCTTAGCAGGACAGGAAAATGGTCAGATTCAAGCACTTATCAAGAGAACACGTGGTCATCCCTACTGCCTCTGGCCTGACGGACTCACTAAACTTTCTGCCCATATCAGATATGTCTACGTCCTGGGAAATTTTCTTCTTACTTACAACCTCATGCTAATCACATTAGCGCTCGTTAGCTTAACTCTCTGGCGGTTAAATATATTTTAGCAATTACAATTACTTTTGATACTTAAGTATATTTTAAACCAAATACTTTTAGACTTTTACACAAGTAGTATTTTACTGACTGAGTATGACAATTGGGTACTTTTTCCACCACTGGTCTAATAGTTTTCTACTAGGAACCAAATAATTGACAAGCAACCTTCACTCATTATATCATTGTTTTTCTATAGTAATTTGGGTTTGTTCAATGATGGTGAAAGTAAAATTGATCATATCTGATGTATTATATCTGCCAATTGATCTCCCCAACCAAAACCTCAGGGGAAATAGACGTGTATTGATAAGGTATAGGGCAGGTTATTGGTCTGCTTGGGGTCATACCCATAGTCCCTGCTACAATAAGATAAAACAAAATATCAGCCTTTATTGCTGTGAGGTCTTGGGACTCCCACACACCTGGAGGTCAGCACAGTCTTCTGCAATGTAAATGTCTTCTGATAGAAACCTTCTTTAGAAATATTAATATGCCTAACTTTTACAAAGGCATAATCTTTGGAGAAATAGAGTTCATGTTTCGTAGTAGACATTGTCTTGCTCTTAGTAGTTTTCTTCATATCTAAGGGCTGGGTGTACAATACTAGTTTTAAGCTCAACTGGTTCATACGCTATATGACCAACAGTATGTGGAAACCTGCTTGTCGAACATCTCATTCAAAAACCTTGGGTATTGATATGGAGTTGGTCCTCCCTTTGCTGCTAAAAAAGCCTTTCCACTAATGTTGGAAAATTGCTACGGGGACGTGCTTCCATTCAGCCACAAAAGCATTAGTGAGGTTGGGCACTGTTGGCGTTTCAATTAATTCCAAAGTTATTCCATGGGGTTGAGGACAGGGCTCTGTGCAGGCCAGTCATATTCTTCTCCTCCGATCTCGACAAACCATTTCTGAATGGACCTCGCTTTGTGCACAGGGACAGAAACATGCTGAAACAGGAAAAGGCCTTCCCCAAACTGTTGCCACAAAGTTGGAAGCATAGAATTGTCTAGAATGTCATTGTATGCTTGAGTGTTAAGATTTGGAACTAAGGGGTTTAGCCCGAACCATGGAAAACAGCCCGAGACCATTCTTCACCAAGCTTTACAGTTGGCACTATGCATTGGGGCAGAAAGCGTTCTCCTGGAATCCACAAAATCCATATTCGTGCTTCGACCTGTCAGATGGTGAAGCGTGATTCATCACTCCAGAGAACGCATTTCCACTGCTCCAGTGTCCAATAGCAGCGAGCTTTACACCACTCCAGCCGACGCTTGGCATTGCGCATGGCGATCTTAGGCTTGTGTGCGGCTGCTTGGCCATGGAAACTCATTTCATGAAGCTCCCGACAAACAGGTCTTGTGCTGATGTTGCTTCCAGTGGCAGTTTGGAACTCGGTAGTGAGTGTTTCAACCGCTTCAGCACTCAGCTGTCCCATTCTGTGAACTTGTGTGGCCCACCACTTGGAAGCTGAATAGTTGTTGCTCCTAGACATTACACTTCACAATAACATCACTTACAGTTGACCTGGGCAGCACTAGCAGGGCAGGAATTTGATTAATTGACTTGTTGGAAAGGTGGCATCCTATGACGGTGCCACGTTGAATGTCACTGAGGTCTTCAGTAAGGCCATTCTACTGCTAATGTTTGTCTATGGAGATTGCATGTTTGTGTGCTCAAATTTCTACACCTGTCAGCTACAGGTGTGGCTGAAATAGCTGAATCCACTAATTTGAAGGGGTGTCCAAATAATATTGTAAATACAGTATAGTGTATGTCAAATTCTAATTTGTTCTCTAGTCCCCCCCAAAAAAGATCAATTGATGGAGTGATTGAATTGTTCTGTACACATTGTAAAATGGTCTGTGCATGAAATTAGGATAGGATATTGTGCTTTTTTATATTGACTGGATATGAGTGGATCAAAGCTCATTAACTGTCAGATTCAGTCCATCTTCTCAGGGAGCCCCAGGGAGCCTCAGCAGCCATGCTTTAGCATCAGAATGGAAATTGTCAGTTAAACTCCCTATGAACTGACATCCACAAACGATTAATTAGGGTTAATTTGCCTCTTAACGCAACAAACCCATAGAATGTACCAGTGTCTCAGTGACAGATTACTGGAACAGGGAGGATTCATTGATCTTTTCAATAATTGACCATTAAGGGAAAGATGACATTAATCATCATTGCCATTTTACTTCCCTCTCTGATGTTGCTTTACATAATAAATGACCAATCAAAAGACCTGCAATTCTATTACCATCCCTCTTTAGGTCAAATGAAATTCCACAAGAAATGATGGACACGCGGCTGTCCTAGATTTAATCTGTAACTCTTGAGAAATACTTGCAATTTAAATACATGATTGCTATATTTTTTTGTGTTTCCTGACTGTATGGCACTTAAACCTCAATATCAACCGGATTTTTCTCAGAATGCATTGACATTGCTATGACCTTTCAAGTCATGTTTTATCCATCGCTGATAGTGGACAGAGAGATTTTCCCCCTTCTCTACATCTGTAGAATGTCACAGACATATTTGGACAGGCTGACCGCCACAGACCATATTGACACAACTTTGATAAAATGGCACAGGCATTCCTTGGTGTAGATTGGATATAAGATGTAATGCATTGGGTTAAAAATATATATATATTATCAGTTAAGAAATAGAAGCATAATAATTGTAACCTGTAACTCACTTGGGAAATGTATAGAATATCACCCCTGTATTTCATTTAAAAAACAAGTCACGGGTAAGTCTTTCCTTTATTACTCACCTGAATGCTTGTCTCCCTGCTCATACCCTCTTGAAATAATTGGAGATCATAGAGGAATTTGAACATTCCAAATGAGATAATGTTGCGGGCCATACATTAATCTCTATCAATAGTAATTTGTACATAAATCACTCAAATCTCTTGTGTCCCTCCCATGGTCACATTATACCTTTTCTTCTTTGTCATGTTTAAAGCTACATTGTCAACTAATCGACGTGATGAAGGGATTAACATCTATTTCCAAGTTCTAATGTTAGATAGGAAGTCTGGTAAAGATTGATTGCTATATTTACACGTTAGGTGACCTTCCGTCAATGTTATATTAGTCTTTCATCATAACCACATGGGCTGCTCTTCAAAGTGAATTGTAGTCTTTAAATGGATCATGGAGGAGGAAAGCACTCAACATCCATGAAGTGCATTGGACATGCAAGGACAAGACACTCAACCAATCACACACAAACAAACCCACATTCATCGAATCATAACTGATTTATGACAAACATGCTATGCTGGGGAACCAGATTTCTGAGCTTTGGTCTGAATCAAAGAAGCTTAACACATTTCTTTATATTCAGTATATACCCTAGTTGTCACGTTCTGACCATAGTTCTGTTATTTTATTATTTGTGTTAGTATGGTCAGGGCATGAGTTGGGGTGGGCAGTCTATGTTTGTTTTCTATGTTGGTTTTTGTGTTCGGCCTAGTATGGTTCTCAATCAGAGGCAGGTGTCGTTAGTTGTCTCTGATTGAGAATCATACTTAGGTAGCCTGGTTTTCACTTTTGGTTTGTGGGTGTTTGTTTTCCGTGTGAGTGTTTGGTCCATACGATACTGTTTCGGTTTTCGTTCGTTCGTTCGTTCGTTCGTTCGTTCGTTCACTTTATTGTTTTGTATTTCAGTGTTCAGTTCGTTTCATTGAAGATTACATCATGAACACTTACCACGCTGCGCTTTGGTCCGATCCTTACTCCTCCTCAGACGAAGAGGAGGAAATCCGTTACACTAGCATTACCTGCACAGAGGAGGGGAAAATCAAGGGAGAAAGTGTGTAAGTCTAGGGCATAATCCTCAGCATTAAATTGAATAACGGTGCTCTATTTATAACTGTCTGGAAGTCTGAGTTACACTTAATCAGGGCTAGGTTGAGAGGGGTTAGTGTGATCCCAGTAATTGGCAGACAGCCATCTATGTCTACAGTACAATGCAATGCCCTCTTAGAGGCAGATTCAGTGGAAATAAAAATAGAGTTAGTTATTGTTCATTGTCCATTTTTTTCACCACCTGATGAAATGTGGCAGCCTTCTACAGCCTTACAACAACAAACAGACTTGGATAATATGTGGTCTGAAGCAATGAAGCTGAGACCAGAGCTTTGTCCAACCAATATCTGTTCAACAGATCGGTTTGATAAGTCTAACTTGCAGGGGTATCATGCACCCCCAAAATCTGAGGGGGCACAAAGTACGTGAGGATGGGGGTTTGGGGGTGGTCCGGAGGGGGCCTAAGTTGGTGAATTTTGCATTTTTCAAATACCTGAAAGAGCTTTTTTTCCTGCATTCTAGAGCCATAATCATTATGCTTAATTCTATGTAAAAAAATATATATTTTTTTCTGCATGTCTAATCATACCTCTTGAGCTGTCTGTATCTTCCTGACTGGTTATTTTCTTTAAAGAAACTAAATATGCTTCTAGGTAAAAGATTGAATGGAATATTCAGTGCATTTAGTTATTGCTTGCTTTTCTAATGACTTCTAAGTAGCTGGTTATGAGGTTGGGAGATGGGGAACCTATCTGGGCCAGCTAAAGACAGCTTCATGAAATGTATAAGTGGGTAGTAGTATTACAGAGAAAAAACAAACATTTTTTAAATATATTTCAACAGGAATAATCTGAGGGAGCACGTTCTCCTGTGCCTCCTATGGGCATAGCACCCTTGCAAACATGTGACCCCCACATGTGTCAGTAAGGACAGAAAGAGGAAGGAGATTTTTTAGTTTGTGTACAAACAGTATGTCACCCATCAGAGGGCTGCACTGGTGATATTGGGAGAGCAGTATAGGCAAATTATTTTAATATACAACCCCAACATTTTAGGGTGAAATGTAAAATCATTGTATGGCTTTGACCACTCAATTGACTAATTTACTAACTCTGCATTGCCTACTATTTCCACTTAGATACTGTACGTACGGATACATTTTGCTCCATGTTGTCAATTAAGTGCCGTCCCATTGTGGTTATTTTGCACACTACGAGGGCTGTTTTGCGGACACAAGGTGTGTCTGAAATATGTCAAATAAATCATTGGGTACGTATATAAAAGTTATTAAAACAGACGAACACATCAAAGTATGTTCCTATCCCATTGGAGATGCATATCCTTCACTGTGCACCACAGCTGTTTTATTGGATACCCTCAAAATTATACTTGTACTGAACCATATGTGTGTGTCCCTATTAAATATTTTATAGAGTATTTTAACTTAGTTAATGTGAACTAAGTGCATCAAGCTTGGGTCTGCCAAATCCTAGATAAATAATTGTTATCTAAGTACATGAGTGGAGTATTGTCATATATAATCTTACTGATGTAGCCTAAGAGAAGTATATGCAGTGTAAATGATCCATATTTTCATCGTTATTATTAGGATTCACAGAAATCTTATTAAGAAAATGTACAAAACATAAGAACATATAGAGTACCCAAATCCACTCAACCAAAACACATTTTTGCGCAGCTGAAAGGTAGAATATGATGCATGTTTGGACCCATTCAACTGCCATCAGATTAATGATTTTTGGCTGAGAAAATGAGAGACATGTATTACAACTCGCAGGATAAATCACTAGAAAGCATTGGCTACACTGCGTCATCAGTAAGTCCGTAGCTATTGCATAATGTATTCAACAGTCAAGTAATCCAGTTCCCCTCTAGTACTTCACTGTCAAACCCTAAGTCTTCACAGCCATTCAACTGGAAAACTCCATTCTAATGAATTGAAAAAAAGCTATTAGGGCTTGTTTGGAGCCGTTCTCTGCACAATTTTATTGGATGTGTACCACTATAGTTGTTTTATGCAAGACCCACATGCCCTTGTGTATTTCATGAGTTTATATTGTTTGACAGACTTAAAGTATGCACAATTTTTGTTTCATTGCAAATTAAATTAAATTAAAGCCAACACAATCAATGAGAACGCTGAGTAGTTTAGATTCTGTTAACATGTTAAACATACTGGAGCTTGTTCTAACATACACATACCTGTATATCTAACGTTAAATAGTTTTCCCAGTTTCCACTATCCAAAACATTCTATCAACATACCTGACGTTGGACATCAATGCATTTTGTTTTTGTTGGAAGAATACTTCATAACTGAAGCATCATTTGAAAAATGAACCTGATCTTTTCATCAGTTTGAGAGTTTGTGAGGATCTATATTGAGTTTCCTACCTGATGGTGACTAACACTGGCCTGAAGCATACAGTACACCTCTGGGGATTCCCACAGGTTTCTCATTACATATGTGTAAGAGGCTGTAGCTCAGGAGAGAGTGCTGTCTCCCAAGCCTCTCTCATACCCTCTTTGTTATGGTCAGATGCTGCGTGACCTGAATGGCCATAATAGAGGGCAAACAGCTGTGCCTAGGGAATCATTGGTCCCTGTCAAGCCTGATTATGGCCAGGCTCCGCCTGCAGTCCAGAATAATCCCAAAGATTAAAATGGCTAGTTAGTCCGACGATGGATTTATAATGATTCTGAGACCCACATACAGTAATGTATCTCAGCCCCACATAAGAAGGACGTAGAAAATTTAAAAAATGAGGATGAGTACCTGGAAATCAGCTCCCCTAATTCTTAAATTAAACCCATCTGTTATTATCAGTTCCCGGAGCCCCTCGCTCTTCCTCTGAGTCACTCATCACTGGATTGGTGAAGGAAAATGACCTTGTCAAGCCCTCTGGGAAGGTTTTCATATTGTTTTTCCAGTCTACTAGGAACTCAAGGGGGTTTCATCCATTCAATCCACGTTCCAATGTTTTTTTTTTTATGTCACCCACCATATCAGCATTCTAAAAACATTTCCCTCTGGACCCAAGGGTGATCAGAGAAATGAGGCACAAGATGTGAAGACAAAGTATTAAAAGGGAAGTTCACCCCAAAAATCAAACACTCTTATTTTGTTCATTTTTCTGTGCTCTTTAAAAAAACTGCTTAAGGATCCTCACCTTTTTTTTCAATTTTCACCTAAAATGACATTCCCAAATCTAACTACCTGGAGCGCAGGCCCTAAAGCAAGGATATGCATATCCCTGGTACCATTTGAAAGGAAACACTTTGACGTTTGTGGAAATGTGAAAGGAATGTAAGAGAATATAACACAATAGATCTGGTAAAATATAATACAAAGTCTTTTTTTGTACCATCATGTTTGTACCATCACCAAGAGAAAGGCCATAATGTATTATTCCAGCCCAGGTGCAATTTAGATATTGGCCACTAGATGGCATTTGTGCATGTGCAAAGTTTTAGACTGATCCAATGAACCATTGCATTTCTGTTCAAAATGTTGTATCAAGACTGCCCAAATGTGCCTAATTTGTTTATTAGGTAATCCAATTTGCAGATCTTTGATGACTAAATAAAAATGGTATCATTGACATTACTTTGATCAGTGTCACTGGCCTGTATACAATACCCCATAATGTCAAGGTGGAATTATTATTAACATATATATATTTTTACAAATTAATACAACATTTAAAGAGAGGAAGAAAACCGCTCAGGGATTTCACCATGAGGTCAATGGTGACTTTAATGCAGTTGCAGAGTTTAATGGCTGTGATAGGAGACAACTGAAGATGGATCAACAACATTGAAGTTACTCCACAATACTAGCCTAATTGACAGAGTGAAAAGCCTGTACAGAATAAACATATTCCAAAATATGCATCCTGTTTGCAACAGGGCACTAAAGTAATACTGGCAACGCAATTAACTTTTTGTCCTGAATACAAAGTGTTATGTTTGTGGATAATCCAATACAACACATTACTGAGCACAACTTTCTATATTTTCAAGCATAGCTTGAGGCTACTTCATGTTATGGGTATGCTTGTAATCGTTAAGAACTGGAGAGATTTTCAGGATTACAAATTAACAGAATGGAGCTAAGCACAGGCAAAATACTATAGGAGAACCTGGTTCAGTCTGCTTTTCACCAGACTCTGGGAGATGAATTCACCTTACAATAACCTAAAACAAAAGGCCACATCTACAAATATGATATGTTCTTGAGTGTCTGAGTTACAGTTTTGACTTAAATCTACTTCAAAATCTCTGGCAAGACCTGGAAATGCTTGTCTAGAAATGATAAACAACTAATTTGACAGAGCTTTAAGAAGTTTGAAAAGAATAATGGGAAAATGTTGCACAATCCAGGTGTGGAAAGCTCTTAGACTTACCCAGAAAGACTCATAGCTGTAATCACTGCCAAAGGTGCTTCTATAAAGCATTGACTGATGTGAATACTTATGTAAATTAGTTATTTCTGTATTTAATTTCCAATAGATTTGCTAACATTTCTAAAAACATGTTTTCACTTTGTCATTATGGGGTATTGTGTTTGGATTTAGATTATGGGGTATTGTGTTTAAAAAATCGATTAAATACATTTTAAATTCAGGCTTAACACAACAAAATGTGGAATAAGACAAGGGGTATGAATACTTCCTGAAGACACGGTATAGCGGTGGTTGAGAGGAGGGGGTTAGTCCATCTGTAGAGACATTGTGTTCCTGAACAGTTCATCCATGCCCAAACAGCTGCCTGACAAGTCATTACCCAACCAACCTCAAATTAGCATTCTAATCAGCTCATATGGTCGTGTTAGTATTCACTGAAGAATGGAAGATGAGAAAAAGAGCTGGCCTTTGCTGACCTGGGAATGTTGCCCTTCAAAGGTACTGTAAAGGTCTGCTGATCTTGAAGGTGATATGTGTTGAAATAATTGAGTTGAAAGACAGACAATGCCTGAATCCCAACCTTTTCAAATTGTAGTCAGGTACCTTTCTATGAAACATTAATGCCAATGTTAATGAGCCAACCGAATTGTACACCTCAGCAGAAACAGATGCCATCCACTGCACTATAAATGGTAATGTCCATGACTTACTATTGTGATAGAAGCAATGACACAATGAAACAGTACATGTATTATTCAAATTGTCAAAGGTTCATCCAGAACACTTGGTCAAAGGTCAAAGGTGGAATGTCAAAGGTGGAATGTCATCCGATAATGTACAGGCAGCAGTGAACTGATATCTTCTCCTTGTTCCAATATAGGCAGTGTGTTTCTGCATCTACTGTTTGTTGGTAGGTTACACTTGTATCCTAGAAGCTGGTTTTGAGGGAAACAAAGAGGTCCATATAATTGGTAGGTGATTAGAAGTGGACAAGAAGATCACCTGAAAGGCCGCTCAGCAAGGAAGAAGCCACTGCTCCAAAACCACCATAAAAAAAGCCAGACTAGGTTTTGCAACTGCACATGGGGACAAATATCGTACTTTTTGGAGGAATGTCCTCTGGTCTGATGAAACAAAAATAGAACTGTTTGGCCATAATGACCATTGTTATGTTTGGAGGAAAAAGGGGAACGCTTGCAAGCTGAAGAACACCATCCCAACCGTGAAGCACGAGGATGGCAGCATCATGTTGTGGGGGTGCTTTGCTGCAGGACGGACTCGTGCACTTCACATAATAGATGGCATCATGAGGGATGAAAATTATGTGGATATGTTGAAGCAACATCTCAAGACATCAGTCAGGAAGTTAAGGCTTGGTCGTAAATGGGTCTTCCAAATGAACAATGACCGCAAGCATACTTCTAAAGTTGTGGCAAAATGGCTTAAGGACAACGTCCAAAGGTATTGGAGTTGCCATCAAAAAGCCCTGACCTCAATCCTATAGAACATTTGTGGGCACAACTGAAAAAGCATGTGCAAGCAAGGAGGCCTACAAACCTGACTCAGTTACAACAGCTCTGTCAGGAGGAATGGGCCAAAATTCACTCAACTTATTGTGGGAAGCTTGTGGAAGGTCACACGAAACGTTTGACCCAAGTTAAACAATTTAAAGGCAATGCTACCAAATACTAATTGAGTGTATGTAAACTTCTGACCCACTGGGAATGTGATTAAATAAATAAAAGCTGAGATAAATAATTCTCTCTACTATTATTCTGACATTTCACATTCTTAAAATACAGTGGTGATCCTAACTGACCTAAGACAGGGAATTTTTACTAGGATTAAATGTCAGGAATTGTGAATAACTGAGTTGAAATGTATTTGGCTAAGGTGTATGTAAACTTCCGACTTCAACTGTAGGTCATTTGTCATGTAAGAAATGTCAGAAGAAAGAGTATTCATTGGGTCAAGAGAGAGGGGTAATCCAAGTTGACAGGACAACACAGTGTCAGGCTCCACCATGCCAGGCAGTTACACAACAAAGGGTCACTCAGAGCCAAAAGCTACTTCAAAGTGACAAGATTACACAATGTCAGGCAAGGTGTTTATATCTCTGGATACTAATATGGTTGAACTATATTTATGTATATATGTTGCTCTTTCCCTTTCACTCTCCATCAACTTGTTCCTTTTGACATATATTTACTCAGGCAGGAAATCTAATTAGAATCTGTTTTGACCGTATTGTCTTATGTACTTATAGTAAACGTGTTTGCCTTTCATTTTGAAACACTGACTGGTGTGAGAATCAAAGTGTGATTATATTAACTGATTTTAATCTCGACTTCAAACGCTGTGCCATAATGCTTTCAAAAAGAAGAGATATCAGATGCAGGGAGAGAGACTGAGAAAGTCTTCATCAAATGTTGCAAAAAGAGAGAGAAAAGTCTGCTTCTCCACCAAAAGGTCTCCAGACATTACAAAGTATTTTGTGCATTTTAGTGCTGTTCAATAAAACAGGTAAGTGATGTCAAGTGAGCTACTACAATCAATGTAATGTTCGGTAATGGGGTACGCTGTAACGGCCGTTGGTGGAAGAAGTTGAGGACCAAGGTGCAGCGTGGTAAGTATTCATAATACCTTTTAATCAATATGAATACTTGAACAAAAAAACAACAAACCGACAAACGAAGAGTTCTGCAAGGTACAAAACAGAAAACAACTACCCACAACCCATAGTGGGAAAACAGGCTGCCTAAGTATGGTTCTCAATCAGAGACAACGATGACATCTGCCTCTGATTGGAAACCATATCAGGCCAAACACCTAGAAATATAACACACAGAACAAAACATAGAATGCCCACCCCAACTCACGCCCTGACCAAACTAAAGTAGAGACATAAAAAAGGAACTAAGGTCAGGACGTGACATACGCGCAATGCCATCGGGGATACGCCAAATAAAATGTGATTCACATAAATAATAATAACAATAATAATAATAATTTGTTTTAAAAAACAATCTTCAAATTTCAAACAGTCCATTTATATTTTCCAATGGGGCTACACATTTGGGTGATTTTTTCTCTCTCACCTGAGTAGCCTCGTTTCACTGCCAAAAATACAATTAAACCATCCAGTGTTCAGCGAAATAACAACACAATGTCAAATACAGGTAGCCTAGTCAAGTAATTAACATTCAATCACATTAACCATTACTCTCTCGCGGGAATTCCACTAACGGTCCGTATGTAGCCAAACGTAGCTGCTACTCATTCCGTTCGCTAGAAAATTGATACATTTAAAAAAAAGTAAGGCCCATGTCCATAGAGACACATACCAGCTCTACTCGTAGTACTGCTACTACTAGCAGTACTGCACCTGCACCTGTCGACGACACAAGTTGTTCTGCTTCCACGAGCACATCCAATGCTAGCATCAGTAATTATACATTTGTTGTTAGCCCAGCTAGCATGGACACTGACAGTTGTGAATCTGATGCAGCCGAAGAGCTACTGCCCTTACCCGGGAAAGCACCGAACAACAGACAGGGACGTCGGACCATCGAAGAGGCGTAAATATGATGAGAACTACAATCATTTGGGGTTCACTTATATTGGGAGAAGTGCCTTTCCTCAGCCACTGTCACGTCCTGACCATAGAAAGCCTTTATTTTCTATGGTGGAGTAGGTCAGGGTGTGACTGGGGGGTGTTCGAGTTTATTATTTCTATGTGTAGTCTAGTTTTTGTAGTTCTATGTTGGCCTGGTATGGTTCCCAATCAGAGGCAGCTGTATATCATTGTCTCTGATTGGGGATCATATTTAGGCAGCCTTTTCACACTTGTTGTTTGTGGGATCATATTTTGTATTGTTGCTTTTGAGCACTACAAAGCTGTAAGTTTGTTTGGTTCTCTTTATTGTTTTGTTGCTGGTTCACATTTAAATAAATTATGATGAATCCAAATCATGCTGCGCCTTGGTCTACCCATTTCGACGAGCGTTACAGCCACAGTGTGTTATATGTGCAAAAGTACGATCTCCCAACTAAATTAAACCTTGCCCTTGACATTTAGAAATAAGACATGCCAATTTGGAAAATAAGCCACAGGAGTTTTTTGAGCGAGAATTAAGACGACTTTCGAGTAACAAGACATGTATAAAAGCAACAGATACCGTTAATAAGAAGAGGCTAGAAGCATCTCATATGGTAAGTTACCGAGTGGCTAGGTCAGGCATGCCCCATACTATCGTGGATGAGTCAACAGACCTGGCGGGCCTGGCACAGCTCCTGGTATATGTCCGTTACATTTATGGAGGGTCAATTGAGGAAGACATCCTCTTCTGCAAACCACTGGAAACAAGGACAACATGAGAGGATATTTTTTAAGTACTGGACAGCTTTGTGACCTCAAATGGACTTTGGTGGTCAAGATATGTTGGTATCTGTACTGATGGCGCAAAAGCCATGACGGGGAGACATTGTGGAGTGGTAATGCGCATTCAAGCAGTTGCTCCCGATGCCACTTGGGTACACTGCAGTGTCCACCAAGAGGTTCTTGCTGCCAAGGGAATGCCTGACAGCTTGAAAGACGTTTTGAACACTACAGTGAAAATTGTTAACTTTGTTAAAGCAAGGCCCCTGAACTCTTGTGTATTTTCTGCGCTATGCAATAATATGGGCAGCGACCATGTAACGCTTTTACAACATACAGAAGTGTGCTGGTTATCAAGGGGCAAAGTATTGACACTTTTTTTAAATTGAGAGACAAGATTAAAGTTTTCTTTGCTGAACATAATTCTCAATAGTCTGTCTACTTGCATAATGATGAGTTTCTCACCCGACTGGCCTATCTGGGTGAGATTTTTACTCACCTGAATGATTCTAGGATTACAGGGTCTCTACACAACTATACAGGGTCTCTACACAACTTCAATGTGTGGGACAGAATTGAGGCTATGATTAAGAAGTTGGAGCTGTTCTCTGTCTGCATTAACAAGGACGGATACCAGAGGGCACCCTCCTGGCCACTTTTGATGTGGAGAACTTGTACACTAACACCCCACACACTGGAGGCTTGCACGTGCTGCAACACTTCCTTCAGCAGAGAGACTCTACCCTTGCTCCATCCAATGATCGCATCTTGCAACTTACTGAACTGGTATTATCCAATAACTACTTCGTCTTTGAGTCAGACTTTTTGCTTCAAATTCCCCAACTATGCAAACCTGCATGTGGGACAATTTGAGGAAGCACTCCTTTATAAAACAGAGACACACCCCTTACTTTCTAAAATCCTCCTAAGGAAGAGATACATAGATGATGTCTTTGTGCTCTGGGAAGGAAGTCAGCAGGAACTAAATGAATTCCAAACTCTACTAAACAAGTGCTCTGAATACCTCAAATTCACCTGACTGATGAGAGAAAAATAAATTACCTGGAATTATGGATCATCAAAGAGAGCATTACACACAGACTTATACACAAAGCGCACAGACCGCAATACCTTGCTATGTGAGGAAAGTATGCATCCCCTTCCCCTCAAGAATGGTCTACCATATAGCCAGTTATGTAGTGTTAAACTAATCTGTGGCCACCAGACAGATTTTGACAGCAATGCTAAAAAAAAAAGCCAGATAAATTCAAAATGAAATGAGAGGCTACCAGAACAAAACTTTTGATGCTGCAACGATGAAAATATCTCTAAAACCAAGAGAGGAATTACTAAAAACTCAACCAAAGAAGAAAAACAACGCAACCGTATTTTGCACTAAGTACACCAAGGGTTCGGAGAAAATGAAAGCAATCCTGAAAAAGCACTGGCATGTTCTGCAATTAGACAAGAAAATTGCACACCTCCCCAAGGAACCCCCACTGGTGGTCTATAAGCATGGTCACAATATTGGAGATAGCTTGGTGAGATCTGACATGCCCCCTGAGCCCACTCAGACACTCTTGACACCTATCCCAAATGGGAACTACAGATGTGGCTCATGCGCTCAGTGCAATAGCACTATAAAAACATCCTTCTTCAGTCTCCCACATAGAGCTTGAAAAATACCTGATAGGGGTATCATCTCATGCAAGACCAAGGGAGTAATCTATCTCATCACCTGTTTGTGTGGAAAAGACTACGTAGGACAAACGAAAAGACAATTAAAACAACGCATAGCTGAACACCGCAGCTCAATCAGGTGCAAGAACATTGACTATCCAGTAGCAGCTCACTTTATTGAAGCTAACCATCAAATCTCCTCCCTCAAATACACAGGCATTGAGCATGTTGCTCTACCAAGGGGAGAAGGTAACATCAAGATTCCTACTACTATGAAGGGAGGCTAACTGGATATCCTATCTAAAAACATTGACCCTTAGTGGACTGAATATTGACTTAATCTCAGGCCCTGGTTTCTATTCTTCTATCTTTGATGAACAAGTCTTATAAATTGCTGTCTTTCTACAGCTTATTAGCGTACACCTAATATGTTTCCCCTGTTGATGACGCTCATTATACATTAAGGATGAACCGAAGGATTACATGTAACAAATGTGAAAGGAAATACAAAACAATTAAATATGTGAAATTGAATTTAACAATAATGTATGTTGATGCTAATATGATGTACACTATTCAATTATTTGATAACAAAATTATAACAATAGCATAATATGTTTAATATGCCATAAACTATTGTTTTTTTAACAGTTTCACTAATTCATTCTAATTGACTTAATCATTATGACACACCCCTCACTATTGTCATTGGTTGCACTAATTTCACTCTTTGTATAACCTGGTTCAAGTATTCATGACATTACCCTGAAGAAGGCACAGTGATGCAGAAACATTGGGAAATGCCCAATAAATTATTGGGAGTTTATATATGGAGTTTGCAACTTTCTTTATTTTGATAGTTTATAGTTTATTCGCCGTTAGTCAGCACCTCCACACAAACACATTTTTCTGGGTGTGCGCCAGTTTATGTCTTTTAATCTGCATTAACAAGGACAACACACAGGTCTTTCCATCATTGTATAATTTTTTGTGTGCAAATTAACTCAAGCTTACAGACAATATCAAATGTGATATAGCGAAGAAACTGAGTTGGGTGCGCAGGTACTTTCACGAAACGGATGTCACAAACAACTGGATTTGTTATCCTTTTCATGTCCTGCCTCCAGTCCACTTACCGATATCTGAATAAGAGAGCCTCGTCGAAATTGCAAAAAGCGGTTCTGTGAAAATTGAATTTAATCAGAAGCCGCTGCCAGATTTCTGGATTGGGCTGCGCTCAGAATATCCTGCCTTGGCAAATCGTGCTGTTAAGACACTGATGCCCTTTGCAACCACATACCAACTATAGTTGAAGTCAGAAGTTTACATACACCTTTGCCAAATACATTTAAACTCCATTTTTTCACAATCCAAGACATTTAATCGTACTGACACTAGTAATTTTTCCAACCTTTGTTTACAGACTTATAATTCACTTATAATTCACTGTATCACAATTCCAGTGGGTCAGAAGTTTACATACACTAAGTTGACTGTGCCTTTAAACAGCTTGGAAAATTCCAGAAAATTATGTCAAGGCTTTTGAAGCTTCTGATAGGCTAATTGACATCATTTGAGTCAATTGGAGGTGTACCTGTGCATGTATTTCAAGGCCTACCTTCAAGCTCAGTGCCTCCTTGCTTAAAATCATGGGAAAATCAAAAGAAATCAGCCAAGTCCTCAGAAAAAGAATTGTAGACCTCCACAAGTCTGATTCATCCTTGGGAGCAATTTCCAAATTTCCAAGGTACCACATTCAGCTGTACAAACAATAGTATGCAAGTATAAACACCATGGGACCACACAGCCATCATTCCGCTCAGGAAGGAGACGCATTCTGTCTCCTAGAGATGAACGTACTTTGGGGTGAAAAGTGCAAATCAATCCCAGAACAACAGAAAAGGACCTTGTGAAGATGCTGGAGGAAACGGGTACAAAAGTATCTATATCCACAGTAAAACGAGTCCTATATCGACATGACCGAAAAGGCCGCTCAGCAAGGAAGAAGCCACTGCTCCAAAACCACCATAAAAAGCCAGACTACGGTTTGCAACTGCACATGGGGGCAAAGATCGTACTTTTTGGAGAAATGTCCTCTGGTCTGATGAAACAAAAATAGAACTGTTTGGCCATAATGACCATCGTTATGTTTGGAGGAAAAATGGGGAGGCCTGCAAGCCGAAGAACACCATCCCAACCGTGAAGCGCGGGGGTGGAAGCATCATGTTGTTGGGGTGCTTTGCTGCAGGAGGGACTGGTGCGCTTCACATAATAGATGGCATCATGAGGATGGAAAATTATGTGGATATGTTGAAGCAACATCTCAAGACATCAGTCAGTAAGTTAAAGCTTCGTCGCAAATAGGTCTTCCAAATGGACAATGACCCCAAGCATACTTCCAAAGTTGTGGCAAAATGGCTTAAGGACAACCACTCAAGCTATTGGAGTTGTCATCACAAAGCGCTGGCCTCAAACCTATAGAACATTTGTGGGCAGAACTGAAAAAGCATGTGTGAGCAAGGAAGCCTACAAACCTTGCCAAAACTATAGTTTGTTAACAAGACATTTGTGGAGTTGTTGAAAAACAAGTTTTAATGACTCCAACCTAAGTGTATGTAAACTTCCGACATCAAATGTATGTACAATATCTCATCTCCAACTCCAAATTCACCCATTTTGTATTGAAATTGCAGTATTCCAGAGTCAACCATGGGCTATTTTAGAAGATACAGTACATCGTTTTTTGTATATATTTGATATACTGATTAAGCACTTTGATTGGAAACCCCTTCAGAGGGAACAATTATCCACATATCTTAAATCTTCACTTTACTAAACTAGCATTACCAGACCTGAATGTAGCACTTATGTCCTGCTTTATGTCAAAGGCTTTGGTCGATTGGTTGATCCCAGCTAATGTTTGTCATATCACGTCTCTTCTTCTTCAGTGAAGAGGAGCATTTTCATGGAGGATTCCATTTAGTCTAAGTGTTCTGATTCTTCCCATGCAGACTTCCCTCTTTTTATATTTTTTTTCTTCAGCTTCGATAATAAGTTTCTCTTTCTGGCAAGCAGAGAGACGGCAACTTCTTAAAATCCATATTTTACTTTGCAGAGAGGTTTATTCACTTTACTGTAAAGCATTACATTGGCACAATATCACTGTCTTCTCAACTTACCCCAGGGAAGACCAGTGGCAATGAAAATGTATCATGCATGCACAGAAGATAGATTTATTGAAGCAATTGTGAATGATTTTGTTCTCTGCCTTTCCATGACTTAATGACCAGAATGTTTGTTTTTTGCATATACAGTAACATAGCAAAATAAATAAGTCATTCATTTTTGCCTGTGCAATTAAATATATTTTGGAGTTTCATGACACTGAGAGAGAGTGTGTGTGTGTGTGTGTGTGTGTGTGTGTGTGTGTGTGCAACATAAGGAGAAGCTCCATGCATAGCCTCCTAATGGAACTGTTTACACTTTGTCAAAAGCCTGAAAGGCAGAGTTGACTAACTATAGCAGTGTCCCTGGTGAGGACTGAGCAAAAGAGACTCCTGTTACGAAGATTGGAGCCAATAGCTGGGAGTGACTCCATCTATTACACATCAGTGTGATTGTCATTCTAAGAACTGCAAAATATTCAAAATAGGTTTTTAATTACTCTATTTAAAGGTTCAAAGTACATAGGCACTACAGGGCTTTTTTTAATGAATTTAGATCACAGACATCTACTTGCTGACAAACTGTCCCTTATTTTCAGTGTGGGCTGGTGGGTGGGAATATTTAGGACTACAGTTTTCTGTTACTCAACACCTAAGAAATGTACAACCAATACATAATAGGCCAAAACTCAAAACATTTGATGACACATAACAGATTCACATTGAAACCATGATTTTCCCAGTTCCAGCTCCTGAGGCAGAGCGTGGATGTGAGAGAGTAGTGCAGGGCCCGGTGGCTGAGCTCAGCCTGCTGCTGTTGAGCCAATCTGCTGCAGCCTGACAGGGTGATGGATACTGTTGTGTTAAAAGCTGATAGATTTTCTGCTGATCCGACGCCACCGTGTGCTGCAGCTGGAGCTGCTCCTCTTTTGTGAGGTGACACATTGCTCAAAATATTGAAGCCGGTGGGAAATGCTCAGAGGTGACAAAGATACTGGAATAACAGCCTGAAGGATTTGCAGCACCGATTTGATGTATGTGAGGTTCGGCTTTTGTCTTTCCTTACTCGGTGGGTGAATGGGTTTATGATTTTATTTTAATGTTTTTTTTTTACTGTGAATAGACAGTAAAACTTATTGAGGCATTCCGAACCACATTACTTGAGAAACAAACCAGAAATGAATTCATCTGTATACTCAAATCGATATTCACGTAATAATAAGGAATTCCCTCCGACCACGCCCACAAATGGGAGAAAACCAACATTCTTTCCTGTTGACACCAACTGTAAAAGAGCCAACTTCGTAGATGATCTTTTGTTATAGAGAAATATCAAAACATGATGAAAAGCTGCTGTATTGTTCAATGTACATGTAACCAGGTCAAAAATCCCGACCGACGGTTTGCAATGCTCCCATGTAGGGAAAGAGCTTGCGAGAAGAGCCCTGTGGCTTAAAGCTATTCGGCGTGGGAAAGTGGGAAATGAAGGGACACGGTGTCCACGTAGGCTACACGTATCTATATGTGTGTGAACAACATTTAATAACAGGTAAGACTTTACAATTGTTTAGTATAGTCAGTTTGTAACTTCACTCACTACTTTGTAGGTGTATAGTCCATTTGCTTGTGTTTTTGGTCTTGGCCAGCTAGCTAGCACTAACTCACCTCGCTGCTGGAACCTTCCTTACGTTTTTCTAAGTAGTGAGAACGCTCGGGAGCAGGCAATGCTGAAAAGTAATCTTAAGACATGTTTCTTCAATGTAGTTTTGTAATTGACAACAAAGTTGCTTTTGAAAAATTTCAAGTTTTGGCCGTGAGACAATAGGGTAACCTAGGTAACCACAGGCGGGCAAGGCCGCAACGTTCTATCTAATACTGACTGGGAGTCTGGGACTATTGCAATAGTAACATTAATGTTGACTCAATCTTCAGCATTACAAGATGTCATTATTAGCTGTTTCTGCAAGGGTACATTTGAAACACAATAGGTGGGTGTAGCCACATGGTTACATTAATGTGCTTCCACCTTAGGTTTTGAGGAGGATAGTGTTTGTTTTAGAAAACAGAGATGTGCCCTGCGGAGAGGCTGCTCTGTGTCTGCACAGCACACTGTGCTACTTAGCAAACTGCAGCCTCAGCAGAAGAAGTTAGAGAAATGGTTTACAGTTAATCAGGGCAGACCCAGGAAGTGACCTCGCAATTCATCTGCCTGAACACCTGCCGACTGACTCCTGGGTTGGCAGATTTCTGGGGAGTTTACCCAAATATTTCTGACTTTCAAGTTCCAGTGGGACTGGTTTTTGAGGTCAGGCCAAGATTCACATCTTACCCATATCTCTACTAGCCTGGTAGTACCAGCCTTGCTGCGTTTACCATTCTGTTTTACTGTGAAATAGTAATTCAGACTCTCCTTTTTCACTCAATTGCTTTCTCCACTTGTTCAGTTTCCCCACTGGAAATCCCTATGGAGTCATGGATGACTCGACACCCCTATCATTTCAAAATGTGTGGAGTAAACAAAATAATCCCCTGAGGGCTTTTGCTTTTACCCCCTAATTTTGCATGTTCTGTGGAAGTCGGAATCTCTGATCCCTAAAATTCCCCAGAGTCTATCAATCCATTTTTTAAACTTCAAACTACATTTCTATCTTTGGGTGAAACTGAACAAGCAGAGGGAGCGACTGACTAACCACCTGTTATTGGCCAAAAAAGGACAACAATTTAGTGAACATTACCAGACCTGTTCCAATGGTCCTTTTTATAGTTGTGACACCCTGGCGCTGTATATACTGTACATTGGGCTCATGAGCTTTATTAAAACCCTTGTGTAGTCTTAACAGTCTGTATACTCCCCTTGTCCTAAGGGTAAAAAATGACCCGCCTTCACTTAACCCCGAAAATAAAGCAGCTTAATTTAATTTTAAACCCCAAATCTATTTTGCAAGAAGAAACAACCTGTCATTCATCACAAACTTTGTGAATATCTGGGGTTTCCCTCTTCTCAATACAGAAACACTGCATTTAATCAGTGGACACCACTCGTTTTTATTACAACACTGTCACGTCCTGACCTTAGTTCCTTTTTTATGTCTCTATTTTAGTTTGGTCGGGGGTGAGTTGAGGGGGGGCATTCTATGTTTTTGTTCTATGTGTTATAGTTCTATGTGTTTGGCCTGGTATGGTTCCCAATCAGAGGCAGCTGTCAATCGTTGTCTCTGATTGAGAACCATACTTAGGTAGCCTGTTCCCACCTGGTGTTTGTGGGTAGTTGTTTTCTGTGTCTGTGTTTTCACCATACAGAACTGTTTCAATTTTTGTTGTTTCACGTTTGTTATTTTGTGATCAGTTGTAATAAATTTAACATGTATTACGCTACATTTTGGTCCGATCTTGACTAGTCTTCCTCAGACGAAGAGGAGAATCGTTACAAACACACCTGTCATAATTATTTTCTTTACTAAAGTAGAGGTTTATTATTATTGTTATGTTGCTAAAGGTACTGCATAGGTATAAACATAATTCTGTTAGCAAGAGATAACACTTGTATAGCCTAAGAAAGTAGCAGAAATGTGCAGAACGTAGTTTTGAACACATTTTATTGAAGGGAAACAATAACAGTCTTGAACTTTTTTACAACATAGTGATATATTCTTATGAACTGCACAGTGAGGAATTCCACTACAAAATACTAGTCTTCCCACATTTTTGAATGTGTGAGTTTACAAGTGCCTTTCCCATCTGCTCAAGGAACACCTTCCTCCTGTTCCGCTTATCAGGTTGATCTTGCTCCATATCACGAAGGCATTGTATGAGGACACATCAATGATTTTATGAAAGATGACCAGGGGCCAGCGGGCAGTCATCCTATTGCAACTGTAAGTTCCAATCACCGTGTCCAGGTTGTCCACGCCTCCTTTGTTGTGGTTGTAGTCCAGGATGAAGGCTGGCTTCCTGTTCTCACAATCACTGATCTCAGCCGTTTTGTGCAGAGTGCTCAGGAGGACCACATTCTTGTTCCTCTTTGGAAGGTAAGAAACTAGAGTGATGGTGGGAGTGAAGGCAAACTTGGACGAGAAGGCCCCTCTCCCCCTTGTTGCGAGGAGTGCAGGGGGCTCAGGCTTGTTCTTTCTAACTGTGCCAACCATGGTGACCTTCCTCTTCAGCAGTGGCTGGCTGAGTTCAATCAGTAGCACACAGAATCTCAATTTCTCATTGTGTGTGTGTGTGTGTGTGTGTCTTTGTGGTTTTGTGGTTTTTGTGGTGTGTAAATGATTTTAGAACTGTCGGGTCAAAAATGACCCTAAGACAATATTTTTACCCTGGTGTTGTACAGCTTTCATGGAAATATGAACAAAGGCGATTTGTATTTTCTTCATTTTTTCTAATGTTGGGGCCACTAGGAAAGTCATCAAATTTAAATTTGAAAAAATAACATTTAGTGGGTTTTCTCTGAAGTTAAACATAGTTGCGGGACATTTTTTACCCTTAAAACAACACAAGGGTTAAGTAAGGTAGATTTGTTAAGGTGTGGCTCCAAAATATGATGAGTACAGAAGGCTTATAAGGCAGAGGAGGACCCATTTCAAGTTTGGCTTTCTATAGAGACATGTCCTGATTGTGTGTGTTCAGCATTTCTTCTTATAAAATGAGGACAAGATTAACAATCCCCAGCCAATGACAATGTCTTCGACTGCACTGGAAGTCTAGCCAGATTTCTATTTTTGAACCATAATTCCACAGTGAGCAGAGCAAATTAACTGACCATAATGTACCTACCTATAAAACTGTCTTGTGCAATATCTACTCTACAAAACAACTGTTTGGATACAATGAGTAAGCTATCAGATTTCATTACACATGTGTAACAGATGCACACACACACAGAGAACATTCAGTACTTGATATGGCTAAGCTGTCCCAAAAAATGTAATACTGCAGGAAATGTTATTCTCCCCCCCCCCCCAAGTGATTCAATTTGAAGAACATTTTATTTTTATTTATTTATTAAAAAAAAAAAAAAAAAATTATGTTCCCACGTTTGATGGGCTCCAGTCATGCGGTGGATGTTTACTCGTGGTAATCTGAAACAGGGCTCCCTGTACAGTCACAACAAAATGCTTTTTCACCAAGATTTCATGACATTTGTAATCCAGCAATGTGTGTAACGGTGTTAATCCATTTAAAAACAAATTGAGCCAACTCAAACTGAGCTTCTCAATGGCCAGACCTAAGAGCTTTTGATAGCTATTGTGGGATGACTAGGGGGGGGGGGGGGGGGGGGGGGCAGACACGAAGAGTACGGCCTCCAGATGCTCTGCTCAAAACGCAGGACATTCTGCTTGGGAGATGAGGGAATATCTGTTTGAGATTGTAACACATCGCAGCAGATCTTATCCGTGATTAGGAATGCATGTCTCGTGTCCAACTAACGTTAGGAAGAGGCCTCTGTTTTGATCCTGTGGTGGTGGTGACCCCAGCAGAAAGCATCTCCTTTAGGTAGTTCTGTTGTTGGCCATGTAAAGCATCAGTGTCCAACACACACCCACCTCAAGTCCCTGTGGCATCTACTGCCATAAATATGGGAAGCAGCTCAGTTCCTCTACTCTTAACTTTATTCACTGTCTGAACTTTATTCAGCCTGGATTTGAAACCAGGGACTGTAGTGACACCTCTTGCACTGAGATGCAGTGCTTTAGACCACTGCGCCAATCGGGAGCCCTTGTTATTATTTAATTTGTGTGGGAAAAAAACAAGTACAAAAAAATGGACTGTGAAAGATTGGCTGTCCATGACCACTGAGTAAATCTGAATCATGGCTGTTGCCAGTGTCTTTATGGATCTTGGGGGGTAGATTGATTAGCTCAGACGGTACAGTAGCCTTCTGGACGCAATTCATAGACAATAGGTACTTACAAGCATGGACGCTTTGTACCTGACCGGCCTGTTCTTCAAAATCTGAGCTCCTTTTACCATTGCGAGTAATGCCACCCTTCTTTCACCAGTGGTGATCATTCACTTGAGAGAATGTTAAAAAATACATTCTGACTGAATAATACATCCATGATGGCTCCAGTGTAGACCATTAGGATAATTAGAAGTCAGCTATCATTAAATTAATATGGATGTATTGCCTGGAGATGGGAGGGGGGCTCTGAAGTTTCAACTTTCATTTAACGAACAGACATCTCATTAATCAAGAAAAAACAACAGTGTCTCCATGCACTTTTCTTCCCGACTAGTGACAGACATTACATACCCCAACATGGCACTGCGTACTAGGTCGAAAATGTAAAGGTTAAGACAACGTCGTCACAAATCTGGGATCAGCGCTGTTGCTAACTACCAGCACCGTTGCTAACTACCAGCACCATTGCTAACTAGCATTGTTGGTCCCATTATTGCAAAGAGTTATCAGATATTAGCAGTGTTGGAGAACGTTTTAAAAGTAGCTCGTTACGTTACAACGTTACTTGCTATGTTATTACTTTAGCATTAATAAAAACAGAAAACCCTCTAAAGATGCCTTGCATGTGTTGGTCATTCATTTGTATGCCCAGTAGAGGGCACACATTACATTTGAATGGCTAGCATAGCCTACCGTCCGTAGCCTAATCTATCTCCTTTACAAGACTTAAAATAAACCATTTTTAAAAATTATTTACACATAAGTAAATACATATATAAATCCAACTGGGCACAGTAAAAAGAGAGCTCAAATACAAGGACAATTGGCTACCAATCAGTTTTGCACACAGATATGAAGAGAGATTCTATGTAAAACTATTTGTATCATAGGTACACTTCAACTGTGAGAGACGGAATCTAAAACAAAAATCCAGAAAATCACATTCTATGATTTTTAAGTAATAAAAAATCATACAATGTTATTTTCTGGATTTTTGTTGATTTTTGATAAAAATTACAGACCTCTACATGCTTTGTAAGTAGGAAAACCTGCAAAATCAGCAGTGTATCAAATACTTGTTCAGATGGAGCTGAAGAAATTTCAATTCTTATCAACTGAGCCTAACTTGATCACCTAGCTACGTTGTTGGCTTTTATTACCAGACAATAAATGGGGCACTCGCCTCAACCTGATGATCTTGTGTTTGCGTGTGAATCCTTCAAGTAGCGTCAGTCACGTAACATCTGTCCTTTTCTTCTACCAATTCAAAGTAATGCGAATAAAGGCTATTGTCTCTGCCATCTCGCTAGCTATCTAGGTACCAGCTACTATGCCAGCTACCTGCCACAACGTTCATGCAGAAACAGGAAGAGCGCAACAAACGTAGGCTGGGGGAGGGATTTACACGTTTTTTAAGCGCCAACAAAGAAGAAGAGAAATAATATTGTAAAAGTAACTTGATAACTGATTAAACTAACACTGGATATTTGAATCCCGTTTGTCATAGGCCAGGGTGTGACTAGAGTGGGCATTCTAGTTTCTTTATTTCTATGTTTTGTATTTCTTTGTTTTGGCCGGGTATGGTTCTCAATCAGGGACAGCTGTCTATCGTTGTCTCTGATTGGGCACCATACTTAGGTAGCTTTTTCCCACCTGTGTTTTTGTGGGTAGTTGTTTTCTGTTTTGTGTCTGCACCAGACAGAACGGTTTCGTTTTGTTCCGCTTTGTTATTTTGTGTCAGTGTTCAGTTTGAATAAATGATCATGAACACGTACCACGCTGCGCTTTGGTCCTCTTCTTCAGACGAGCGTTACAAAACTAGACTGTGCATACTTCAAATCACTTAATACATAGACACATATCAGCCTGTAATGTGCTTTAACGATTAACAGCCTATGTTGTGATATTTTATTGGACCAGAGACAAGAGAGGCTAAGCCCAAGCGCGTGGTGCATTTGTTTGAAAGAACAGCAGGGTGGTAAAGATTTTATATGGAGTCTTTACCGGAGATGGCTGCAGTTAAGCAGGGTTCCATTCTGTTATACAGTTCCTATACACACAACATCGTCCTGTATTCTCTTACGGGTATAGACCAGGTATCAAGGAGAATAAACATGATTAGACTAATGACTACGCCATATTTTGCCATCAGGGGAGGTTCTCCAGTAATTAGAATAAGTAATGCTCAAAGTTGTGTCAGCTCATTATTAGTGCAATAATTCCCATCTGTAACAATCCACATTTTGCAATCCAAAGAACAAACACCAGGTCCCAGTATGTCTGTGTTGTGTGGTGTATGTCTATGCTTGTGTCATGTACGGTGGGGCACATCTGCAATGCCACAAATCTCGCTCGCCCTGTAGGGAGCTGATGAAACGCCAGATCGTGTAATTGTACCAGGGCCCACCCTGGAGGGGTTGTTACCTTGATTTCTGCAAGTTACTTCTCTCTGGTTTTGATGTGTGGTTGGTGGCTAATTAGCATATCAGTGATTAAAGAGGGTTCAGTCATTACAAAGCCGCCGTTGGGATCATAACTGAATATTTGGGCAACGGGATCTTGTTGATTATACCTGAGTTATAACAAAAGAGTAAAACCCTCTGCACAGCAGCAATATACACCACCCTGAAACAAGTGCCACACAATCAACATCCTCTTTCGAAGGACCACCGTTTTCCCCCCCCGTGTGACACCAGTGTCCTCCACTGCTCTTTTCATCCTCCAGCTCCTCATCTCTCCTCCCACTTCAATCCACCCCCTCCCAGTTATTTTCCCAGACACCAAATTGACATTGACATTGTGATTGAGTGGAAGCTTCCCTCTGTCCTCTACTTCAACAGACTCTCCAGGCTGCTGGCCTATGCTGAGGATCCTGCAGCAGATACCCAGCATTTATAGCCTCCCCATTTATTTTATTTGATATCAACAAGATGAGAGATTCAGTCGCCAAAAATGCAGAGTCCAGTTCATCTTGTGTGCGTCTTAGTTTGACTCTTTTTTAAATTTGTTTCTGTCGTGACACATGATCAAGTCTCATTTTGAGAAATGACAACATTCGTCGATGGCGCAAGTGTACTGTGTTTACGTTTTCTCATTCGTTTTCCTCCGGGAGTGCTGTCAGTATCGTTGGAGGGCAGCTTTAGACACGAGCATGGCAACATTCTCATTGCCACGTCTCAGTACGCCGCTTGTTGTAGCTAAGCACAGCTGGTCAAGCCTCAGGGCCAACAACTCCAGGTCTTTCCATCAAAGAAGAAAACAAAAACATTCTGGTCCCTCCATGGATTACGATTGTTCTCTTTTCCTCGAACTACACCATGTAACCTAATCTTCATCTGCCCTTGAGTCAAATTACCATTATTGACCATTTTACTCAGGCCATTTCATATTCTTCCGGCTTAGAGGTACTGTATTTGCTGGAATAATATTGTAAATGGATTACAAATAATTACAAACTCATCAAGTCAATAAAAATGAGCCAATATAAGTTGCCAAATGGATTCATTACTTCAACATAACACGAACACAGAGAACGAGGATTACATTAGCAGCACAGTGTTAATGGGTTACAGCAGCAGCACAGGTGATTGTCAGAGTCAAATTTCTCCTCTGCACAAGGAGAATTGTCATTTGTCACGTTTCCTGTCGACGTGCGTCACGTAGTATTGTGTAAATACATTTGCAATGAGTTGACGATGAGTTATCTGCTGTCGAATTGTTGTATTCATGTCAGTATTTTACAAACCAACAATCCAGAAGTGACTTGATAATGAATAGTGAAGGAATCTAAGGATAATTTACTCAAATAAAATAACACACCAACTGTGTGGTCATGTTTTCAGATATCCTTCCAGGCCCTTGATTTTGTTTTATTGTTCAAAATGTTAAATCGCTAAATGCAATGCCATTGTTAGCCTGTTGTGCGCTTGCATGATGTTCATGCTATTCTTGCTGTCCTGCACAAAATATTTACTGATATATGCTGGCCATCTTTCCTGAGAGGAGAGAGTGATTATTTTCACATTTTTCCCGTTCAATGGTTTTCAGGCAGCAGTCAGAATCAGAATGTAAGTACCAAAGGACCATACCGCCACCCATCATGGCTTATCATTTGTCAATGTAATTAGACGTTGTGGTGGCAGGCTTCTCGACATGGTGGGGTTCTGTGACTTTCAGAAGTACACTAGTAGATAATGATGTTGGCAGCTCCATGGCTCACATCATGGGTGTGCTGCTCATTAGTGTCAGCCCTCTAATATTCTAGCCCTATGAAATGGGGGAGAATGGATTAAATCCCCTCTACTCTCTACATTACTCAAGACCAAACACACTAATGCCCCTCTCTCTCTCTCTCTCTCTCTCTCTCTCTCTCTCTCTCTCTCTCTCTCTCTCTCTCTCTCTCAGAAAGGGAGAGTGGACTGGGGTGGCTATTGTGGTTGGATAGATGACAAGTCTTGTTTTGCAAATGTTCGCACATATCTTCGAGTGAAATCAATGTGGGATTGACATGAAACTTAAACATGTGGATTCCAAAGAGTATTACTTTCATTATAATGTGTACATTCTTCTTTCATTTGTGTATTTAGGGAATTCAAATTGGGCCCCAACTGCCTGCATCTTCAACCGCCAAAGAACAGTTGACTTCCTTTCCTGTTTCATCCGAGAGATCGTGCCTCTGGAACGTTCTGTTGGGTTACCCATACATCTATCAGTGCTGTGAGAATGAATTGCAGCAAGGAAAACAGAACCGATAAAAAGAAAAGGGAAGGAAGATAATCGCTGTGGTTATTATTCTGATAGACTGTTGAGTGGCAGTGTTGACATGAACTGCTCCATGGGAAGCTGGCTCTCACAAAGGGATTCACAGGAGAATCCATCCAATCCCAGGGGAAGCAATTGATGAAGGAGCATGGCCAATATCCTGTTGGCTGAGCAGGACTGGGATGTAAAGAAAGCCAAGCATTTTGTAACGGCTTTTGTTGAGACAAGAAACCCGTTGGAAAGCAAAACAAACTAAGCACACAGATCAATGGAAGGAGGATGGACAATTAAGTCAGTCAAATAGATGTGCTAATTACAATTGCATTGATAATGAACTGAACCTGTTTTCCTTTTCATATCCCTTTTCTTGCCTATATGGCTTGTGCATATGTACAGTGCTGAATTTCATTCAGTGAAGTCAATTCATATTCATTCAAAGTCCTTCGAAGAGGTAAATGGGATTCTGTTGCTAATGGAAATGTCATCAAGAATGAGTTCTTCTCTTGTGTACTATGTAAGTCAGAGAAAACTATTACATTCCCACTGTATGTGGGTTTCCATCCTAGGGGGGATTACAAATGATACACCAAATCATGCTGTGAATTTGGTACTTGCGTCATTTCATTCCGACTGTCCTAGCTACATGATTGTTCTGCAAAGTCAGGACACATTGGAAATGCTTTTCTCTGTATGATTTTGATCCAAACATTAAATACCACATACAATGGAAACTTTCTCCCTGCTTGTTGACATAGTATATCATCAGTTATTCAAGAATGGCATGGTCTGCTGGTTTTGGTGTCATTTCACATGGGTGCAATTGATTTGTTGGAGTCGTTATTTGAACAGACAAGCACCTGCTGCTCCAGATGTTCAAAGTGTTAATCAGTTTATGATTGAGGGGTGACGAAATTATGCAAGTAATACCCTTTACCCATCATGTGGCCTGGCCCAACTGCAGTAGATCATTGTGGCTGGCTGCCTCTTATGTTGATGTAACGATAGGGCCTAAAATCTGTCATATCCCTTCCCGTAGAATGGGTGTCACTGACCCCTCTTTACTAATTAGAAGAAAGCATGCCTTCCACATTCTGAGGAACAAACTGTATTGCTGTCAAGTATAGAACTTTTTCATTTAATTTGTGTTCACTTGTGTAGCTCCACCAGCTCTCCCTGATCCAAATCAATAAAGCCACTGAATATGTAGGTAGCAGGATCAATGAAGGACAGGGTTATATTAATGGAAATCAAAAATTGATCCAGTGTAATTGTAATGTACTCACAATAATAGATGCATGGCTGAAGAAAAGCGTTTCTGGGGTGGTATCGACTTTGCTGATCGCCCTCTTGGCCCCGTAGAAAAGTAAGGAGGGGGGAGAGAGGGAGAGGGGGAGAGAGAGAGAGAGAGAGAGAGAGAGAGAGATGTTTGTAATGAGGGAGTGAACGTCAATGATGAAAGTACCTTTTGTGAGAGTGGCTCGATCAAATTCATCTGGGCCGATTTACACGCTTCTCCTATTCTCCTCCCCCACTCATGTCCTAACATGCTCACACAGCAACCCTTGCGGCATGATGCTCCAATCCTAAAAGTAATCAGAGAGAGGTAAACACATCTACCACCAGCCTATGTTTCTATATCTAGCAGATTTATGTTTAAATGCTTATCTATATTGGTTGTTACTCAAATGACAATTTCCTGTTTCTGTGTCTCACTTCCTCATGATAGCATGTGGTTGCCACAGTGATGGAAAGGTTATGTTTTGATTGGAGAAGGAAGCCAGGTGCTCCAATGCCCAGATACCATTTCATCAATATATATTGTGGTGCACAACTTCCTGCCGTTTGTCAGATGAACCAGAAGTAAGTCATGTATGAGGTGGTAGGTTGGAATATAACAACATTGCCCGTTACTATCATTACTTGGTTGATGGCTAACGAGAGGTAGAGGTATGGCTGTAGGATCTTAATTTGATCACTCTTTTGTTGCTAAGAATTCTCCTGCAAATTAAACTTGTAAAGGGCTACTTAAGTTTGTAATTTCCACTTTAAAATCTCACACTTGATTTCCCCTAACGAAAAATATATCAAACCCTACACAAATGTGCATAATCCACCATAATAATTCAGATATCCTGCTGCTGAAGGATTATTTTTCCTGCTATGGTAAACTGGTTTAATCGAAGATCCTACATATGCAGTAGTGTTAGATTGCCTAGACTTGTCAGCCATGGTGATGTAGCCTCATATGACCTGCTGAAAGCAACTCCACTGCTAATGGATACTCCTGGGTAGCCTTTAGGCATAGGCTTAAAAACACTGTCCCCTAAAATGTGTGAGCATTTCAAAGTAGCAATACCAAATTAGATCAATTACTTTTTTTATACACTACCTGTGTGTAAGTAATGCATTTTAAAGGCATTACAGGCATGAATGTACAGGCATGAATCATGTATTATCATTTTTGCATTCATAAAGGTTATTAAAAGTAGCTATGGGCTTTTGAAACATATCAGTCTTAAAATTCCATGTGGGCATTTCATGCTGTAGAAAGAGTTTTTCCACTACACACGTCATGTTGATCGCTATTGGTGGCTGACTGAGGCATTGAGACGGATGGATAATACCATTAAAAAGCTTTACATTGATCACGGGGGCATATTTGATTCTTGTAATTAAAACATGTCTCTGTCAACGGAGCAAAGGATCATATTTTCACATTGTTCATTTCAAAGCTCATGAAATACCCAACCCAACGAACAATAACACACAGAGATCGCTTTCAACAGAAGAAAACATAAACCAAGCTTTTTATGAGGGTGGTTTCCGTCCCACCTAAATGGGTGATGTCACTTTAAATCAGTGTCAAGGCGATAATCGAAAGCTGCGGAATGGAAATGTGTAATCTCCTATTATATTTCTTTGGCTTGGGGACACGAGCATGATTATCTTTTTACTCATAAGGTGACCTCATTCAATTAAGAAAGACGCACCAAAGGACATAGAATCAATGGTGGACCAGAACCAATTAAATAACAGCTAATTGCAGATGCATTTTTAAGTGAATTGAGTAAGTAGCCGTCAATAACAACAGCTCCTGCCAAGGAAATTATGCAGGGGAGTAACCAAAGAGAATATTCTCTTAAAGGCATATGCTTCCAGATGTCTGTCTGCTATTGACTAAAGATGTGGTGGCTACACTCCCATATCAGGGATGCTCAACTGAGAATGGCTAAGATGCTTATGTCCCCCCTCCCCGTCCTCTCTCTCACTGGCCAGTTGTTTTGAGACTTGAAAGGGAGTAATTGAAGCCAATATCGTTTGGAATGGTCGTAAATGTTTGACATTGCATGAATGGTAGAAAATAAAAACGAATTGGGATCTCTTTTAATGAATTACTGTTTTATTGGTACTTAGGCAAATTAGTGGAACAATACCTCAGTTAATTAAACAGACTTTTATAATGATTAAAGTGAAGTACACTTTCATCTATACCAAAACTAAGGCATGGGTAATTGAAAAAATAATAATGATAAATAATTAAATGACAAATTAATAATTTGCATCTCCACATCATGCTTTCACTGTGATTTGTTTTTTGTCAACGCACAAAACCTATGTGAAAGCGAAATCAGCAGTGTATGATAGAGAGATCCAATTTGACAAAATTAGAGTTCAAACTCCACCCTAACTGTGACATCATCTTTGAATCATCCACCTACCTATTAACAAGGCATGCTTTTAGTTTCAGCAGTGGGGAAATGGGGAGGAGACACACACACACACACACACACACACAACATTTCATGCACTCTCTTTTCTGACAGTAGACACTTGACACTGTCATGTCTTATCAACCTCCTCGGGTCAGGAACGTCTCAAAACCATAACACTTGTAACCACCACACACACACACAATGAAAGATGCAGACAGACAATCTCATAGATGGGAACGCTCCCGTCTTCTAAACCGCTTTGGCAGCGGGTCTTGGGGGCCCAAAGGAGGTGCAGACTTTTGCTCCAGCTCAGAACTAACAGAACCTAATCAACTAATCATCAAGGCCTTGATTAATTGAATCAGTTGTGTTTGTGCTGAACTGGAGCAAGAACATGCACACCCTGTGGGTCCGAAGACCAGGTTTGAAGAACGCTGTAAATGTTTGGTGTTCAGTATTTATTATCTTATTTAGTTTTAATCTGAATTTAATAATTGGATGGATATGGATGTAAACCCCGAGAATAAACAGGACAGAATGGACATACGAATTGCAATGCAATCATGCAATCCATGGAACCTTGAAGTCAACAAATTCACTCCTACAAACACGTGTACACGCACACACACACACACACACACACACGCACACACGCACACACGCACGCACACACACACACATTTCAGTCACAAGATTTGAGAAATGTGAAGCTTTGATACCTGAGAATTAGCTACAAATCAGACTTGTTCAGAACCTAAAGTATGTAACTTGCGCCTTTGCTCTTGGAAGAGTGCACGTTTGTTGATTGCTGAGACACTACCAATCAAGCTAATGGGCTCAAGTAATTGGAAAAGAGAGTTATATCAATGCACAGGGAGAATCTCATTACCACTATTGATTTGCACTTAAATATGAAAATGATGATCAGCCGTAAAAGTGCATTATTCATGTGAATACTTTCTGGCCTCTTTCTTGCTTTATCGTGTCCACATGCAAGAGACTCTTGTTCATTTTGCTCAATCCTGTTGATTAGAAAGATCAAGTGCTAGTCATGGTTTATGACAAAAAAATATAACATAGCAGAAATTAATTAGTGTACCATGGAGGCGTGTACTAATATATATATATATATATATATATATATATATATATATATATATATATATATATATATTATCCCATTGCTTAATGTTATCACATAATGTTAATGAACTATTGGACATGTAGAATGAGTCACTAAATATGTTGTCATATATTCAATATTCAACTGTCACCTTAGAGTATTATTCACCTGTAGCTTTCGAATGTTGTGCCTTAAAAGGCGTTAAGGAGCTAAAGTGGAGGAGGGGGAGGTTATTCTGCAATTGTTTGGCATTATTTGAAATAGATATCTCCCAGCCCCATGTCTCCTTGTAAGACAATATGGCAGCATGTCAAAAGGCCACATCAGGCTGGGGGTAGGATGACTGAGGAGTGGAGGTAAGCAGTTCCAGGGATTCTGCAAATGCTGGGAAAATGACTCTCCGCTTCAGTGCACCCAAGCATCAGATCCATTCCAAAATAACACTGCTCTTTGCACCCAGTAGTCAACATAGAGATAGGATGAAAATAGGTTCAATATAGAGACGCTTGAATAAATGCATATAATCCCATCCCTTTATATTAAAAGTAAATGCCATGTTCAGACTTCTACAGCATTTATGAGATGATTTTTCAGCATTGTATTTGTATTTGCTCCCAGGCATCACTCGGGTTCCTTTCATATTCCAAACACCCATTCGATGCATTGGTTAGGTTGATATAAATGACATGTAAACGCTAACTTTCTATGTTGCAATCGTCTGTCTATCCTGCTCATCCTGATCAGCAGCTAATAGGAGGAATAATAACAAAGAAAATACCGTTGTGCATTCAACAAGCACACATAATGAAATGCCTCGACATGATCTTCTCTGAGTTCCTCCTAGCCCGGCGTCACCTGGACAATGTTGTTTATCAATCATAGTTCGGATTATTTTACAGTCGTTTTGTGTACCTCATATGTACATTTTCTTGGAATGTTTGCCCCTTTCGCCAATTAGGCAAAATCGTGCAGAGCTTTGGAGAGAATTACCTAAGTGTTAAACAACACAATTTGTCTCTGCAGCGTCCATTATGCAGGATGCCCCCAGAAAATGGAGGCAGCGGTGAAAGATGGTGCTAGAGGCTGTCACTGGCTCCCATATGTCTCGTCTTCTCAGAAAGATTTTAACGTTTATCCAATCGATGCCTTATTGCCCTATAATCTGGGCTAAATCAGAGCCACGATGGCCTGTTCCTAAAACAGTACTGAAAAGCTTCAGTTGAATACAAAATAGAAAATCTCAAATATACTGTATGAAGACTGGCTATCAGCATCTAAAATATACTTTGCATTTTCTTGACAACGTGGAGTGTACATTCACTGAGCAACCAAAGGGTTTGCCAAAAAGCTAAATTCAATCAATAGCTGTAGTTTGCATTGTTACAATACAACTCCATATAGCATAGGCAGCATATTGAACATAAGGTTATCAGCAATAATACATAATTAGCACTGTAAAGGTTATTGGCGTTAGAATCATCTACTCAATGGCATTGAGAATGGTATGCAATATCTGAATTGAATACGGAATACTTAATTAAATGATTAATGCAATAAATGAATGTACCAAGAATATAGAATAATGTATTGGGGCACAATCTATTAATCCTGAATGATGAATAGGCTTGGTGTCTTGAAGAAGACATGCAGAAATGTAGTCAAAGTCTTGTAGAAACACATGGATAAAAAGGTGTAATGATTGTATAGTAAGTAGGAGAGTAAATATAAAGCTATTGCCCTCTTATTGATATCTGGGATAGCAAATGAGGAAAATATACACCTAAAACCTGAGGTAGAGGGTTATCAAGTTGCTTCTTCAATGTTTGCTTTACAACGATAAATCACTTGACTGTTAATTACATTGATGGCCATGCTCTTGTAAGTCACACCCTTAATGGATTCTGTCCGTCTAGTAGGCTAGTCTACATCAGTACTCGTATCATGTACAGTGTAAAAAAAAACATGGAATAGTTGCTCTCAAAATGGTAATAGCATAAGCAACCATTCCTTATCATGTCATTGTCCATAGGCTTCTTTGACCTATGTGGGTATGGTGGAGAGGACTTGGGAGACCTGTCTTTTGTGATCAAGCTATGACCTCAAAGCAGGATGTCACCATACATGCAAATTAGTGCAGATTTGACTTCTCTTCTCTACGTTATTAAAGCGGCCTGCTTGGTCAAACTGGGACATGATTCTGGGCCATGATACGCAGTGGAATTGGGATATTGTCACACAATGCAAACATGTTCCTCTAATATAAACAAGTGCCCCTATGCATTATGTGGTAGCTTAACCCAAACAGTAGTCTGCTTATGTCACAAATAACATTAACACAAATAAACAACAACTATGTGCCTGTTCCGATGCTAGCATAAGTCTCACTCGCTAAGTGTCAGAAAGTGTCAGAAAGCCTGCACATTTTGCATCTTTTCCCAATTCCAATGTGGTGCAAGACTAGGCAGATATGGGGAATCACATCTGATGAATCAAGGCGGGAGCAGGGGAGATCAAACCAGGTATAGAATCTGAAGAGGGATATAATGAGATGGGATTACTTTATCGAGCTCGGCAGGACGGCGGTAGCCCCTGCAAGTCTGGATTTGTCAGATCCATGTCCTCTTAAGCCTCCGTTGGGCTACAAAGCCCCTGCACACTGGGGACTTGGCACTTTATTTGCATCCAAGAGAAGCGTGCCGATACCTCAGACTGCAAAAGACATGAAAGAGAAGGAAAAAGCAGCAGGTTAAACAGAATCTATACCGTCCCCAACATAAATATAGGGGTTCACCATGCAAGCTTCATGTCCAGCTGCTGCTCTCCAGCTGAACAACCACAGTCTTGGGTGGTATTTCTCATAAGGATCAAACAGTACAGGCACACAAATCATATGAACATTCTCAAAGCTGCTTTTGCACAACAGCAGTAGTATCTTGCAGCTCTAACATTACCAATTGTTATTTGCGGTTATCAGGACATCTGAATGCAAATGTAAAATATTGAGAGACCATGCATGAGGAAACTTTAGGTTTCTCTTGTAAATCTTGTTTCTTGTGCAGCTAGGGCCTAATCACTATTCTGACCATCTGAGGTGGAACACGTACAATATGGCCATGGCACATTATGCATTTCAAGGCAAAGGGGGTTGTGCACAAGTCATCGCTCAGAGAGAGCATCTGAGGCGGCACATGTGACACTTACTAAATGTGAGGGCAGAAATAGAACCAAGAGATGAACAGGAATTACCCCAGGGCCAATACCTTTTGGCCCCTTCTGCCCACTCCAAAGAGAGACAGACAGGAGTTCAATGTGACAGTGCCAAAGACAACCTGCCACAGCCAGGACAGTCGCTCAGAGGCTCATGATTTCTGTCACGATCAAAATGCTGACACATCACTCATAGGTCAGAGGACAAATGAGCCGTTCTAGAACGGGGGGACACAACAGGTATGTCACGTCCTGAGGATATAAGTACAATATAAACAACTAAATCATCACTAACCACAGCATGCTTTCAGTTTTCTTTCCAAAATGACCATTGTTTGACTTATTATGTTTAGATCAGTTACAAACAGCATTTACAAGACTGATCCTTAACCAAGGTCGGTATACTGACTTGAGAAATGTATGGTTAGTTTATCTCCTGAGTTGACCCCATGGATTTCAAGTCAGAACACTGCCACAATTGAATATTGAAAATGCATTCAAAAGGTGAGCTCTTCTTGCTGTAGTTGAACCACTGTTGTTGCAGTTCCCTGAATAGCCACGCCCAGACATGCACATGCTCAGAATCGTGGCTGTCTTTTCTGTATCACATCTTACCTTTTTTTGACCCAGTAGTTTGTTGTAAAATGCTCACTGTCTCATGAAAGGTTATTAAACAATCAAATGAAACAAAAAAATAGAAAACATACTTTCCTTGTGTTTTAAGGCACAAGGAGATAGCACACCACTCTGTGCGGTGGCATTTTATGTAAAGGTTTCCTTCATCTGCAAAATAAAAAAAGAATAAGTATGCATTGCATTCCTTTCATTGATGTGGTTGACATTAAGGAACAATAAAAAGATTAATATACAGAAAGCAAAGAGTGGTGTGATATTTTGGCGGCATGTCATTGGATTATTGTCAGCACATTTCAATTTTTAACCCACTTCAGAGAAATGCTGCTTCCCCACAATGGTACTTTCATCATTCTCTCTCTCTCTCTCTCTCTCTCTCTCTCTCTCTCTCTCTCTCTCTCTCTCTCTCTCTCTCTCTCTCACTCTCTCTCTTCCTCTCTCTCTCTCCATTGATTGAAGGAGGGAGACGTGGGAGATCTTTAAACAGATCAAATCAGCTCCACCATCGAAACTCATTCGGAGCCATTCCACAACTCAAATACTGATCATTAGCCTACTGGATCACCAGTAGAGGAGGATGAAATTCACTCCACTCCTTCAAGCAAAATCACCTAGGAGCTGTGACGTTACCACTAAATCCCCATGCGCTCCCCAGACCTTTGTAACAACCTCTCGGTAATGACGGCAGCAGGAATCAATTGCCAAATCCCATTCTGGAGCTTTGATCTTTTAAACGCGCCATATTGAAAATGCCAATATTGGTCAGAGAATAAGGAAGCTCTATGTTGACAATGTGTGTGTGTGTCCTAAAGTAAAGGTGCATCCACCCCGATAAAAGGGAATAGGTGTGTCATGACTTTCTCTCCTTGGTGAAGCTCAAAGGTGCCAGATCAGCTCGGGCACATGGCTGACAGATAGCCAGATCCCCTCCCCCCTTTCACATCTGAGAGGAGAGGGGGGAGTTGTGCAGTTTATTTTTTACCTAACAACCGGTCGTAAACGTTCTCTGTATTGTCCTGCAGTACTGGGAAGGTAAAAATTCCTTTGTTACCGAGAGACTCTTGCCGCCAAAAACTTCAACATCAAACAATGGACACTGGGATAATATATTTCAACATCCGAATGTTGGGAATGATGAGAGATGGAATATGGAAAATGAATGTCTATTTTGTGATGTCATTAAAATTAACTTTAAAAGCTTTCACACTGTATATATCAGGTTTACATCTACTTGTTTGTGAGTACTGTTGTGAAGATAGCAATGTGATTTTAGCCTTCTAAATGAGAGTTGTGTTTCTTGCAAACTTGTGCCAAGTCAGTAGCCACGCCCAAGTGAGATCAGAGTTCGTGTCAACTCGCTAACGAAATGTACATTAAGACAAGAGAACGTGAGGCCGTGGCCCACACGTTGAAATGGTTAAACCTACAAGACCAGAAAGAGTGGAGCGGTGTCTACACGGCTCCATAGATTTCTATGGCACGTCATTTAATTGTCAGATGTTGCTACCATTAATGTCAGTTAGTGCCTGATTTGACCACCAAAGGGTATCTTTGAGAGGCATTTGCAAGCCTTCAATATTGGCTGTACTAGAGAATTTAAAACTTTTTTTGTCCGTTTTTTTTGTGTGTGGATTTTATGAAATGTAGCTTCATTAATTTGATCAATATTATGGTGTTTCTATTTTAAGAAAAATATAAAAATATACATCTCATTGATTTATCAAGACCAGTCCCCATGCTTGTCTCAGAGATGTGCGAAACAGTGCTGAAATAGTTAACCACAGCGGGTAGGCTATTGCTTCAAATCCTATTGCTTCTAACTTCAATATGCTTTTGAAATAAATAAGACCTACACCACTTTTAACAGCACAATAGTCAACGCTGGTGAGACTCATGTTGCCTACGGTAGGCCTACAGTATATCAACAACAAAAATTCAGTGACGTGACTCTCCGCCAATAATTAGATTTGGAGGATTCTAAATGAATATCCAAGGGGCATTTGAAAATAAAGCCAGTTTATTATTTAGAATGATTTATTTCCGTTTTTAGAGGGAGACCTCATGGTCTCCCGGTTGTGGCCTGCACGGTTATTGAACCAGCATCTGTAGCAACGCAGTATTGCATTGCGATGCAGCATCTTAGACGGCTGTGCCACTTGGGAGGCCCCATCTACATAGTTTTTAATGCTGATCAGTTGCCTTGCACAAAGCATCTATTGTCCTGCTAATAGCCCATAATTTAGACTGCTCCTAACCGATTGTGTTTTTATGCACATTTTTTGCATTATTTACAACTTATTATTTTACTTATTTTGTACATAATGCTGCTGCTACTGTCTCTTATGACCAAAAATAACTTCTGGACATCAGAACAACGATTACTCACCACGAAATGGCAGAAGCTTTTTCTTTCATTAACGAGTCCGACGAGCCCAACGTGAATGACATGCTGATTTCCCAGGAACAGGCCCAAATCCCTGTCATTTGCGTGAAGAGATGACGGAGAAAAAGAGGAAGGAGGTCACTCTGCCTTCTGAGAATTCGTAGGCGATCGAATGAACCCCCCTGCCTTCCGTTCTACTTGCTAACGTACAATCATTGGAAAATAAAATCGATGACCTATGAGGAAGATTAACCTACCAATGGGACATTAAAAGCGGTAATATCTTATGCTTCACGGAGTCGTAGTTGAACGAGGACATTATCAACATACAGCTAGCTGGTTATACGTTGTATTGGTGTCACGCCCTGGTCTTAGTATTTTGTGTTTTCTTTATTATTTTGATCAGGCCAGGGTGTGACATGGGTTATTTTATGTGGTGTGTTTTGTCTAGGGGTTTGTTGTAGGTTATGGGATAGTGGTTAGTGCAGTTGTCTAGAATAGTCTATGGCTGCCTGGAGTGGTTCTCAATCAGAGGCAGGTGTTTATCGTTGTCTCTGATTGGGAACCATATTTAGGCAGCCATATTATTTGAGTGTTTTGTGGGTGATTGTTCCTGTCTCAGTGTTTGTTTGCACCAGATAAGGCTGTTTAGGTTTTCACGGTACTTTTATTGTTTTGTATTGTTCGTGTTTATCTTTTATTAAACATGTATCGAAATAACCACGCTGCATTTTGGTCCGCCTCTACCTCGACGGAAGAAAACCGTAACAATTGGCAGGATAGAACAGCAGCTTTTGGTAAGACAAGGGGTGGCGGACTATGCATATATGCAAACAACAGCTGGTGCACGATATCTAAGGAAGTCTCAAGGTTTTGCTTGCAGAATATCTCATGATAAGCTGTAGACCACACTATCTACCTAGAGAGTTGTCATCTGTAGTTTCCGTAGCTGTCTACATACCACCACAGACCGATGCTGGCAGTAAGACCGCACTCAATGAGCTGTATTCCACCATAAGGAAACAGGAAAATGCTCATCCAGAGGCGGCGCTCCTAGTGGCCGGGGACTTTAATGTAGAGAAACTTTAATCTGTTTTACCAAATTTCTATCAGCATGTTAAATGTGCAACCAGAGGAAAACAACTCTAGACCACTTTTACTCCACACACAGAGATGGGAACAAAGCTCTCCCTCGCCCTCCATTTGGCTAATCTGACCATGATTCTATCCTCCTGATTCCCGCTTACCATGCTTACAAAAGTGGTCAGATGAAGCAGATGCTAAGCTACAGGACTGTTTTGCTAGGACTGACTGGAATATGTTCCGGGATTCTTCTGATGGCATTGAGGAGTACACCACATCAGTCATTGGCTTCATCAATAATTGCATCGATGATGTCGTCCCTACAGTGAACGTACATACATAGCCCAACCAGAAGCCATGGATTAAAGGCAACATCCGCACTGAGCTAAAGGCTAGAGCTGCCGCTTTCAAGGAGCGGGACTCTAACCCAGAAGTTTATAAGAAATCCCGCTATGCCCTCCGATGAACCATTAAACAGGCAAAGTGTCAATATATGACTAAGATCGAATCGTACTACACTGGTTCCGACGCTCGTCAGATGTGGCAGGGCTTGCAAACAATTACAGACTACAAAGGGAAGCTCAGCCAAGAGATGCCCAGTGACACAGGCCTACCAGACAAGCTAAACTACTTCTATGCTCGCAATGAGGCAAATAACACTGAAACATGCATGAGAGCACCAGCTGTTCCAGACGACTGTGTGACGTAGCCAATGTGAGTAAGACCTTTAAACAGGACAACATTCACAAGGTCGCAGGGCAAAACGGATTACCAAAACGTGTACTGCGAGTATGCGCTGACCAACTGGCAAGTTCTTCACTGACTACTGACACGTAGCGCTCACGTCTAGCGCTCACATCTGTAGCCATGATGTACTTTGAAAGGCTGGTCATGGCTCACATCAACACCATTATCCCAGAAGCCCTAGACCCACTCCAATTTCATACCGCCCTAACAGATCCACAGATTATGCAATCTTTACTGCACTCCACACTGCCCTTTCCCACCTGGACAAAAGGAACACCTATGAATACGATTCATTGACTACAGCTCAGCGTTCAACACCATAGCTAATAAGCTGAGGACCCTGGAACTAAACACCTCTCTCTGCAACTGGATCCTGGACTTCCTGACGGGCCACCCCCGGGTGGTAAGGGTAGGAAACAAAACATCCGCCACGCTGATCCCCATCACAGGGGCCCCTCAAGGGTGCTCAGTCCCCTTCTGTACTCCCTGTTCACTCATGACTGCACAGCCAGGCCTGACTCCAACACCGTCATTAAGTTTGCTGATGACACAACAGTGGTAGGCCTGATCACTGACAACGACGAGACAGCCTATATGGTTGAGGTCAGAGACCTGGCCATGTGGTGCCAGGAAATGAACCTCTCCCTCAATGTGATCAAGACAAAATAGATGATTGTGGACTACAGGAAAAGAAGGGCAGAGCACACCCTTATTCTAATCGACAAGGCTGTAGTGAAGCACGTTGAGAGCTTCAAGCTCCTTGGTGTCCACATCACCAACAAACTAACATGGTCCTAGCACACCAAGACAGTCGTGGAGAGGGCACAACAAACCAATTTCCCCTCAGATCTTCAAAAGGTTCTACAGCTGCAACATCGAGAGAATCCTGACTGGTTGCATCACTGCCTGGTATGGCAACTGCTCGGCCTCCGACCGCAAGGCACTACAGAGGGCAATGCATACGGCCCAGTACATCACTGAGGCCAAGTTACATGCCAGCCAGGACCTCTATATCAGGCGGTGTCAGAGGAAGGCCCTAAAAATTGTCAAAGACTCCAGCCACCTTAGTCATAGACTGTTCTCTCGGCTACTGCATGGCAAGCGGTACTGGAGCGCCAAGTCTAGGTCCAAGAGATTTCTAAACAGCTTCTACCCCCAAGCCTTAAAATTCCTGAATATCTAATCATATGGCTATTTTTATTGCCCCCCCCCCCCCCCCCACCTCTTTTTGCCATTGCTACTCTCTGTTATTTTCTATGCATAGTCACTTTAATAACTTTAATACCTACATGTACATATCACCTCAATTACCTCCACTAACCAGTTCCCCGCACATTGACTCTGTACCGGTACCCCCTGTATATAGTCTCGCTATTGTTATTTAACTGATGCTCTTTAACTACTTGTTACTTTTATTTCTTATTCGTATTTTTAAACTGCGTTGTTGGTTAGGCGCTTGTAAATAAGCATTTCACTGTAAGGTATTTGGCGTACGTGACTATTAAAATGTGATTAGATTTGATTTGTTGGAGCTGTACAACGTGACCGGTCGGGAGTAGGCTACAGTACCACAGTAAGAGCAAAATAATCCTAACATTTCCACAGCCTAATTGTAGTCTAACCAATACCCAAATGGAGAATCAGTGAAAATATAATTTTCATTGATTTATCAAGACCAGTCCCCATACTTGTCTCAGAGCAGTGCAAAACAGTGCTGAAATAGTTGACCACAGCAGATGGGATATTGCTTCAAATCCTATTGCTTCTAACTTCAATATGCTTTTTAAATGAATAAAACATATACCACTTTTAACAGCACATTACTCAACACTAGTGAGACTCATGTCACCTACGGTAGGTCTACAATATATTGAATAATATTTTTTTCAATGATGTGACTCTCCGCCAATAATTAGATTTAGATGATTGGAGGATTTTAAATGAATATCTAAGGGGCATTTATCATTTGGGCAAATCTGATCTGTGAGAATATCTAAGGGGCTTTTATATAAGTCTAAATTAATTAATAACAATAATAATAATTGCTTTATTTAAAAAATAACAATATTTTGGAGATGATTTTGTTTTCAAATAGCCTAAAGTGAGTGAGAAAAAGGCCATTCTTGAACATGGGGTGAGACATTCTTACTAATTTGTAAATAAAGCAAGGTTTTGTATTTATAATTATTTATTTCCATCGCCTCATTGGTCTCCCAGTCACAGCCGGCATCAAACCAGCATCTGTAGCAACGCAGTTTGCACTGCGATGCAGTGTCATAGACCGCTGAGCCTAGTTTCCAAATGTATGAATGATAAGTTGACTCTCTTTGTCTCTCCCTCTCCTTACCTACCCTTCCCTTTCCATTGAGTAATCAAACTGTCATGCTTTTAGTAGTCCACTGGGGACCTGTTTTCATTGTATTATGTATGGATGTAATCAATAACCTATGCTGTGTGTGTTTACGTATTCTGTGTGATGATTTAATTAGTTAGTAAATTAATAATTAAGCCAATTTGTGTATCGCTGATTCATCACTCACGTTAAGGTTCGTGCAGATATCCAAGAATTACGCGACATTCAGAATGAGACTGATGAGGTAATAATTAATAATTGACTGTAATTGATGTAAGAGATATTTATATAATCTTTAGAGTTTAAGTTGGAAGATAGTAACTCGGTAAACAACTTTTCCCATGGTGCCCCAAATTCCTAAATAGTTCATTGTTACATGATTCATTTAATTGACTAATAATTAAACATAGTAGGGTCATTTTTTGATAAATAGCAGCCATCACATTAATGATAGTCACGACAGGTGTTAAGCTGCCACTTGAAATGTTCAAGTACATTTTTCATTGTTTGCATTGATTGTGTCTGTCAATTCCTGCAGGATGCCTGGATGACTGAATGAGTTCATAATGAAGGGCAAAAGGTCTTCTCCAACAGAATGATATGGAACAGCAATGACCCCAGGGTTTGCCAGTCTGTAGAGGCCTGCAGCTTTCCAATGAATTCATCTGAGTTTCTCTCAATGTCTCTCAATTTAATTGGAGCCACCGATTAATTGACTAACGAAATTGAACCAACTGGAAAATCATGTGCAGTATGTTAGGTTAGCTGATTCCCTACTTGTCCAATAGCTATGCCTCCAGTCTTGTGCACTAGCTATACTCTGCCTGGTGTTCTGGAGAAACTGCAGAGAACACTTACAGCCTTTACAATCAGGCCTGTCTGAAAGGGCTTATAAAAATATATTCACCGAGCTCTGCATTCCCCTGTGATTAATAAACCATTACTACACAAGCTGGAGGCCGGCCGTGTTTGAAGTCCTCTATGGTGCATATGATTTTAAAGAAATCCTCCTTTGCCTTTGGTTGTTGCAATTCTATTGGAGTCTCTCCCAAAGTCACCCTCATTAAGAATGATATCCCTGCCAGAGGTTGCCTGGGCATGATTTACAATGGCAGTAGTCTTGTTGCAGGTCATTCAGGTTGTGTCTCTGTGGTATTAAAGGAAATAAGGGTAATTAAAATTGAAAGATGACAGTCCTTTTGCTTTTTACCAAGACCTCCATCCTTTCATGAATAAGAATTGTGTCATTATGCCACTTCTTAGACAGTCTTGGGTATGTCCTATATACAGTTTCACAAAGTGAATCTCAACTCAAACAAAGTTAGTGCTGGAGTCATTTTGACTAAACTGTAGCTAAGGTATTGTAGATATAAACATTGTCAGAATTATAACTAATAATGTCACCTTACCAAACAGGTTATGGAGATAACATACTGTTATTTAAATGACAAACAAGGAAAGGAGGCAACTGAGGTAGCTTCAGGCTTGTTATTGGGATAATAGGTCTGGTGGTACCTGGTCTGTGAAAATAGTGAGTAGCCTAATTTTGTACTGTGACCTCCAGAGACAAAGCAGTGCCATTGGATACAGCATAGACTACAGTGCCTTCAGAAAGTATCCACACCCATTGACTTTTTCCACATTTTGTTGTGTTACAGCCTGAATTTAAAATTGATTGAATTGAGAAGTTTTTGTTACTGGCTTACACACAATACCCCATAATGACAAAGTGGAATTATGTTGTTATTCTTTATTATTATTTTTTTTTACAAATTAGTAAAAAATGAAAGGCTGGAATGTCTTGAGTCTATAAGTATTCAACCCCTGTTTTATGGTAAGCCTAAATAAGTTCAGGAGTAAACATTTGCTTAACAAGTCACATAATAAGTTGCATGGACTGCAGTAATAGTGTTTCACATAATTTTTTTAATGACTACCTCATCTCTGTCCCCAACATATATAGTAATCTGTAAGGTCCCTCAGTCAAGCAGTGAATTTCAAACACAAAGACCAGGGAGGTTTTCCAATGCCTCACAAAGAAGGACACCTATTGGTAGATGGGTAGAAAAAGCAAGACATTGAATATCCCTTTGAGCATGGTGAAGTTATTAATTACACTTTGGATGATGTATCAATACACCCAGTCACTACAAAGATACAGACATCCTTCCTAACTCAGTTGCTGGAGAGGAAGGAAACCGCTCCTGGATTTCACCACGAGGCCAATGATGACTTTAAAAGTTACAGAGTTGAATGGCTGTGATAGGAGAAAACTGAGGATGGATCAACAACATTGTAGTTACTACACAAAACTAACTTAACTGAGTGAAAGGAAGGAAGCATGTACAGAATAAACATATTCCAAAACATGCATCATGTTTGCAAAAAGACACTGAAGGAATACTGCAGAAAATTTGGCTTGGGGAAAATGCAATAGAACACATTACTGAGTGTCACTATTTTCAACCATTGTGGTGGCTGCATCATGTATGCATGTAATCGTTAAGGACTGGGGAGTTTTTCAGAATCAAAAAGAAACGGAATAGAGCTAAGCACAGGCAAAACCCTAGAGGAAAATTTGATTAATTCACCTATCAGCAGGATAACTTAAAACACAAGGCAAAATCTACATTGAAGTTGCTTACCAAGAAGACAGTGAATGTTCCTGAGTGGCTCACTCTATGGCAAGACCTGAAAATGGTTGTCTAGCAAAGATCAACAACCAATTTGACAGAGCTTGAATCATTTTGATTCAATGCTGCACAATCCATGTGTGGACAGCTCTTAGAGACTAAGCCAGAAAGACAGCCAACATATTGATTCAGGGGTGTGAATACTTATGTAAATGAGATATTTCTGGATTTAATTTTCAATAAATGTGCAAACATTTCTAAAAACCTGTTTTTACTTTGTCATTGTGGAGTATATACGTTTTGAATCCAGGCTGTAACAACAAAATGTGGAATAAATCAAGGGGTATGAACACTTTCTGAAGGCACTGCATATGTAATTACACAGCACCTCTGTGTTGTCTCGGGCCCCATTAGGACTGGTGGGAGGGAGTCTGTTGCTGCATAATGCAACAGAGTATGTAATACACAATCACTTTAAGCAGTGCACACCAATTTTTTATTCCACTGACTAAAGCCATCAAGCATGACCCGTGGAGTCATTTCTGAGGACATGTTTACATGGCGGCATGACAAGAATTTAAAAAGGTCATTGAACTTGATGAACCACAGCTGCAGGATGTTTAACCTGTATTATTAAGAGATGCAGACGGAAACTGGAGAGGCAGACGCACAGATAAGATGGCTTTCACAATCACTTCAAATAATGAATCAGAGACTCATCCCAGGGTTTTCTAACAGAAGCTGGTATCATAATCTGAGGTTTATCAAATGAGTGCAAAGCATGATTTCGTACACATGCATTGGTATGTGAGGTGTTTAGCCACTGGGGAGAAATAAAGACAGTAGTGGTTTAGACCCCTGGCATCATGTCCCTCAAGAAAATCCATGAGCAGCAATTGATGATCTCACCTCGTCTTCACTAATTACCACTCTGGTTGGGGTGGTCAGGTGTAAGGCAAGCCATGAAAAGGAGATAAGAGGAGGTCTAATGGAGACGTCAAGAGGCGGTGTGAGAGGGCATATAAAGTCAGCCTGGAAAATCTCAAGATGGAAGGCTTCACACTGGTTCAAGAGGCCAGATGGAAGGCTTCACACTGGTTCAAGAGGCCAGATGGAAAGCTTCATAGTGGTTCAAGAGGCCAAGGATATGACGCAAATGCTGCGTTCATTGAATTCCTATTGAGTGTCATAACAATAGCCACAAACAATGTTATATTTTCAACATAGTGCAAGCATTAGGTCTAGCACTCACCTTTTTATTGGTGACAAAGGTTATTATGCCTTCAATTATGTTGGCTTGAGATGTAACCTCTTTTTTGTTAGATCCTGTGTCCTGACACAAGAGGAAAGAGGGTTCATTCTGCCCTGATGAGTAATATCAAAACTTTTTAAAAATAGCCTGCACACCTTCTCGGCTTGGCACTTAGCATTACAGAGATGGATTGGGGTAATAGCAGAGGTTATAGCACTGGGCTCTGTCCGTATGAGACATTTGGGCTGCAGTCCAGACTTTAGAAAGAATTTACCTCTCAAGCACCGTCCGCAACACAGGCACTGCTCTGGTTCTGCAGCCTAGCCAAGAAACCACCTCTCCCCCCATTTTCAAACACATGAGAGATGCCGCATCTCCTTGATGTCCAACGTGATGATCCTTCTTTTATCATCATGGTGAGGTCACTGAGCAGTCGTGACCCCTCTTTTCTCCATTCCACATGGAGTAGCTGAGGAGGCTATTTAGAGCTCTCTGGCCTTTTTTGGTTGCCTACACACAGTCATGCCAGAGAAATGTGTCCAGTTACAAGTATAACCCTGGTCCACAACAGTATTAGCCTTAGGTGTGAACAGTACAGCAGACCTGGGATAACTATAGTTTTAACTATTTGAATACAGATCTCAGAAAAGTATTAATTTTTCAAAACTATTTGAATAAAGATCTCAGAAAGTAACTGCTCTAAAATAAAATAATATATAATAATATAAAATAATAATAAAATAATATTTGAAATCTAAACATTCTGTAAATGTCCATTCTCCTGAAGATCCATTGTCCCAGGTGTGCATAATAAAGTCAAATCAATTAACCAATGCAATTTGATACAGATAATTATAAATAAATTGTAACGCTCAACGCTGTATGACTTTTTCAACGTGCCACTAAAAGGTTTGAAAGCTGTAATTAATTTAGGGGATAATTTACTCAGGATTAAAACTAAATTCCACCTACCTTAGCTGTAGTTTGTTCAAGAAGGCAGTTTTTGGATATTAACACTTAACAGACATATTTTGTAACTGTTAGCATTCCCCTTTTATTGGCATGTTGTTCCATAATACTTTGGTAATTTTGCATTTTAATTGCATAGCAATGAGCTGAGAGTTTTTGTAACTACTGTACACAAGCGGAATAGTGACTGTTCCTTGTACCACTTATGTAATGACTCCATTATTATGCAATTATAAAGTCATTATATGTAACAACAATATTGCTATCGCAATAATCCATGTTACTACACATGTATACAAACTTGATGTAGAGTGTTCATATTCTTATGTCTCACTCTTTATGAATATATATTTGTAAGTAATTTTAAAGCTGCAGAAATGGCCTACTCAAATGTTCCAGCGATTCCATGTCCCTCATGTATTTAACTTTAGGCTATAGGGTATATTAAGATTCATATCTGAGAGTCCTCCAAACCATGTGATAATGATCAAGTATTTAGCCTTATTCAACTGTTGTAGTTTTTGGTTCTTCATCAAATATTTGGCAGCCATCCAATAATTCTTTTTTTAATCATCATAACTTGCATGTATTTAAATACCTTAACATACTGAAACAAAAATATAAATGCAACATGCAAAGTGCCATTTTTCATGAGCTGAAATAAAAGATCCCAGTAATGCTCTGTACACACAAAAAGCTTGTTTCTCTCAAATTCTGTGCACAAATTTGTTTACATCCCTGTTAGTGAGCATTTCTCCTTTGCCAAGTTAACCCATCCACTTTATGGGTGTGGCAAGTCAAGAAGCTGATTAAACAGCATGAACATTACATAGGTGCACCTTGTGCTGGGTAAAATAAAAGGCCATTCTTAATGTGCAGTTTTGTCAAAGAACACAATGCCACAGATGTCTACATTTTGAGGGATTGTGCAATTGGCATGCTGACTGCAGACCACGTGTAACCATGCCAGCCCAGGACCTCCAATTCTGGCTTCTTCACCTGGAGGAGACCCTCTGAGACCATCACCCTGACAGCTGATGAAACTGAGGAGTATTTCTGTCTGTAATAAGGCCCTTTTGTGGGGGAAAACTCATTTTCATTGGCTGGGCCTGGCTCCCAAGTGGGTGGGCCTATGCCCTCCCAGGGCCACCCATGGCTATGCCCTTGCCCAGTCATGTGAAATCCATAGATCAGTGCATAAAGAATTGATTTCAATTGATTGATTTCCTTATATGATCTGTAACTCAGTAAAATATTTGAAATTGTTACATGTTGCGTTTATATTTTGTTCATTCTAATTTAGTTTTCTGAAACCTTATTTGAATATCCAACATTTGTTTTGCTTTTTAGTTAAAACACTATATATATCAACTAAATACAGTTTTTGAAAAGTTAGTATTTTAAAATAAACTACAAAATACAGCTATTTTCTGCCCAGGTCTGCAATACAGACTGCTCCCATGAGACCTCCCCAGTGTCTATGTGCCCTACTCTCTAACATTCTACATTATCCTCTTGGGACAAGGTTCTTCTAATACATTGCAACTATCTGGAGTAGCTCAACACACTGACTAAAGGCCCTCATTAAAATAAAATAATAAAACGATTGGGTAGTGAAACGTGCACTTGACCCTTTCATTGGACTAGTAAAATATTGTTAACTTCTTATGGCTGCAGGGGCAGTATTGAGTAGCTTGGATGAAAGGTGCCCAGAGGTGCCCAGAGTAAACGGCCTGCTCCTCAGTCCCAGTTGCTAATATATGCATATTATTATTAGTATTGGATAGAAAACACTCTGAAGTTTCTAAAACTGTTTGAATGATGTCTATGAGTATAACAGAACTGATATGGCAGGCAAAAACCTGAGAAGAAATACAAACAGAAAGTGGGAAATCTGAGGTTGGTCTATTTTCAACCCAGGACCCTATTGAATACACAGTGGGTATTGGTTATGTTGCACTTAAGGCTTCCACTAGATGTCAACCGTCTTTAGAAACACGAGAGAGTTAGCTCTCGTTCCATTGCTTTTCTACAGACATAGGAATTCTCCGGTTGGAACATTATTGACGTTTTATGTTAAAAACATCCTATAGATTGATTCTATACTTAGTTTGACAAGTTTCTACGGACAGTAACTGAACTTTTTGACGCTTCGTCTTAAACTAGGGAATGCGCTTCATAACTTTGGATTTTTTTACCAAACGTGCTAACAAAAGTAGCTCTTTGGACATAAATGATGGATATTATCGAACTAAATCAAACATTTAATGTGGAACTGGGATTCCTGGATGTGCATTCTGATAAAGATCATCAAAGGTAAGTGAATATTTATAATGCTATTTCTGACTTCTGTTGACTACCCAATGTGGCAGACATTTTTTGGCTGCTTTGTTGTCTGAAAGCTCTACTCAGATTATTGCATGGTTTGCTTTTTCCGTAAAGTTTTTTTGAAATCTGACACAGCGGTTCCATTAAGGAGAAGTGTATCTATATTTCTATGTCTAACAATTGTATTTTCATTGGCATTTATAATGAGTATTTCTGTAAAATGATGTGGCTCTCTGCAATATCACCGGATGTTTTTGGAATTAGTGAACGTAACGCGCCAATGTATACCGAGATTTTTTTTATATAAATATGCACTTTATCGAACAAAACATATATGTATTGTGTAACATGAAGTCCTATGAGTGTCATCTGATGAAGATCATCATAGGTTAGTGATACATTTTATCTCTATTTCTGCTTTTTGTGACTCCTCTCTTTGGCTGGAAAAATGGCTGAATTTTATGTGACTTGGCGGTAACCTAATATAATTCTTTGTGGTGCTTTTTATGTAAAGCATATTTGAAATCGGACACTTTGGTGGTATTAACAACAAGATTACCTTTAAAATGGTATAAGATACCATGTTTGAGGAATTGTAATTATGAGATTTCTGTTGTTTGAATTTGGCGCTCTGCACTTTCACTGGCTGCTGTCATATCAATCCCGTTAACGGGATTGCAGAAGTTAAGAAGTTTATAAGACAGGTCGGTGAGCTAGCGAACAGGCTAATGCAAACATCTAGCAAACAGGCTAGTGAATGGAACGAGCAAGCGTAGAGAGAGAGAGCAAGGATTGTTAACAAGGTTTATGAGGTAAATAGAAATCATATTCTTCCCACGCAGCAATTATTCATGTATGAATCAGGATGTTGGTGAAAAGTTTTTTGTTTCACACTGTTCACATTGTTTTGTTGGATATTTGTTTCATGAAACCAACATTGATTTAATAAGGCTTTAATCAAAATACTTTACAAGGCTCATATAAAAGACAAAAAGGAATTATTCATAATATATAATCACTGAGTCCGTATGTAACTGTTATTGCCCCCAAAGATCATTAGGAATATACAGAACTAGAGAAATGTTTTTAAACATTCACCTCAGGTGAGTCATTCCAGAGCAGGGATAGTGGAAAACATTTATGACAGACTGTTGATTCAGTCAAAGTCACAATTTTAACCATCCTAAACTCTGTACGAGAAGACATTTTTTTCCCCCTTTAAAAACTTGGCTACCATATTGGTACTGGTCTCGACTATTGCCAAGGGATCGATACTTGTGAATGCTGTTCCTGTATCAGCTCATCCGACATATCCAATTCAATTATCTGCAACCGAAGGAGAAAAACAGATCTATCCCAGGTTTCAAAGACCTGAAAAGGGTTTTACTTTGAAGAGAGACAGGTGAGAATGTGAATTCTCCTCCATCTTCAGGATTGATTTCACATATATTTTGGTCTCCAAACTCTGTACAGGATGATCAGGGACCTGAGTGTCTGATAAGGGAATTAAAGAGCCACGAGATGCCAAATATTGGATTCCCTCAACTCATCTTTCTGATTAGTGGCATAGTCACTATATAAATGTGTCATAAATTGTCTATGTGAGTAAATTTTAATGTTAACTTGTAATAGTGTATTAGTAAATGCATTATGACAAACGTGAAACCCAGTATGCAGACTCTTGCTTTCATAGTCAAATGTAATTTTCTTTATATCAATCTGTACCCTTCTGTGACTGCTCAGTTAAAACTGTTAGTGGAAGCTCTAATGAAAAAATTGTATTATTGTATAGATGCGGTAAAGCAGTCAATCGAACTCGACCAAAACAATGAAATTGCCATGGAAACTCTTGGGGGAAAGATCCCGAGTCTCCTCACCGTCCCCGATCAAAATTTGCCTACATTTAGGCTATTGTTTGTGTGTGTGTTTAAGCTCTAAATTAGTTGAATGAGGTGTATTTGTCAAGGGCTACAATGAAACTGTGTACTGTTGGGGGTACTCGAGGGCCAGGGTTGGAAAACACTGTTCTAAGGGACCATTCGAAATTTATTCACGTCCACAAATAATTGATTAAAACACACTGTTTGCATTGAAGGTCTACCGTAGCCTCAGCAGCACTCTGTAGGGTAGCACCATTGTGGAGCCGGAGTATAGCTAGCTTCTGTTCTCTGGGTACATTGACTTCAATACGAAACCTAGGATTCTCATAGTTCTCACCTCCTTCCATAGACATACACAGTAATTACGACAACAACCGGTGGACGTCCTCCAACCTATCAGAACTCTTGCAGCATGAACTCACATGTTGTCCATCCAATCAAAATATCAGAGAACGTATCTAGTACTGAAAGCATAAGCTGCAGCTTGCTAGCACTGCAGTGCATAACATGGGGTGAATTGTCGACTCAAAGAGAGAGAAAGACAATAGTTTAACAGTTTTCAATAAATTATTTTCTTCCAAAATTAAGGAGACAGATCTAATCTGTCAATTATATGCATATTCTAGCATCTGGTCCTGAGAAATAGGCCATTTACTTTGGAGAAAGTATTTTCCCAAACATAAAAATAGTGCCCCCTAGCTTCAAGAGGTTAAATGGTACCGACCACCACTGACTTCAATATAGCCTAAATATTTGTAATTTAGTTGGGATTAATCCCAACTCATAACGTTGGCTTAACAAAAGACTCCACTATGTAAGTAACCATTTCAATAGAATGTTAATGATGTCACTGAGACAACTGTTAATAGACTTAGCTGGCTATCTACTCCGATTTCAGAGCACTCTCATCTGTGTGCCAGGGCGCAGAATAACTGACGAATTTACGAATGTTCAACATCTGTTGAATATGGCCGGTGTCAGTAAACGTGGCAATTTAAAAACTTTTTTTTTTGCCAGCAGCACAGTTGTTGTCACCAACGCCCTAGACAAAAACATAAAAACAGTCTAACCAGCTCTGCTAGGGTGAGTAAAATGGTCAGAGTGAGCTGTTCTCTCATTTGTGTCTGGAAGTAGCTAGCAAGCTAGCCAATGTTAGCCAGTTAACTTGGGTGCTTGACTGCTGTTGTTAGGACAGAATGCTTGGATCAACCCTTAAAGAGATGGGTGGGACTAAATCTTAAGAGGGTGTGAACGATGCTGAATGGGTGTAGACAAAGAAGTTTGTTTCAGAAATAGTGAAACCAGACCTTCTTGTTGAGTATCTGATAATCTACCGTTTTTATGGGAGTGGTTAAAACATGCTAATAACTCCATATTATGGCAAGAACAACTCAAATAAGCAAAGACAAAAAACAATTTATCATTACTTTAACAGTTCAAAGGAGACTGCGTGAACTGCGTGAATCAGGCCTTATGGTTGAAAAGCTGCAAAGAAACCCCTATTAAAGGACACCAATAATATGAAGAGTCTTGCTTGGGCGAAGAAACGCGAACAATGGACATTAGACCGGTGGAAATCTGTCCTTTGGTCTGATAAGTCCAAATTTGAGATTTTTGGTTCCAACCACCGTGTCTTTGTGAGATGCAGAATAGGTGAACAGATGATCTCCACATGTGTGGTTCCCACCGTGAAGCACGGAGGAGGTGTGATTGTGTGGGGGTGCTTTGCTGGTAACACTGTCAGTGATTGTTTTTAAATTCAAGGCACACTTAACCAGCATGGCTACCACAGCATTCTCCAGCAATACACCATCCCATCTGGTTTGCGCTTAGTGGGACATTCATTGGTTTTTCAACAGGACAATGACCCAACACACCTCCAGGCTGTGCATGGGCTATTTGACCAAGAAGGGGAGTGAATGAGTGCTCCATTAGATGACTTGGCCTCCACAATCACCCAACCTCACCCAAATTAAAATGGTTTGGGATGAGTTTGACCACAAAGTGAAGGAAAAGCAGCAAACATGTGCTCAGCATATGTGGGAACTCCTTCAAGACTGTTGGAAAAACAATCCAAGTGAAGCTGGTTAAGAGAATGCCAAGAGTGTGCAAAGCTGTCATTAATGCAACTTTGAAGAATCTAAAATCTAAAATATATTTTGACTTCTATATGTGTTATTTTATAGTTTGATGTGTTCACTATTATTCTACAATGTAGAAAATAGTAAAAGTAAAGAAAACCCTTGAATGAGTAGGTGTGTCCAAACTTTTGACTAGTACTGTATCTCAACTGGTATGCCATCCAGCCCTGGAGTTTTCCAAGACTTAAAGGCTTGAATTGCATCAAGAAATTCTTTCAATTTGCTTCAGTTAGTGGAGATGGAGGAGAATGAATCAAAAAAATATTGTTAAAGTACTTTGCTTCCTCTTTTAAAATCTAATTTTGTGAATCATGGGTGACTCCGTCATTTGTAACAAGATTCTGTAAATTATTGTTGGTAGCATTTCTGTGTTGATGATGTATCTTACCCCATATTCTAACCAGTTCGCTTTATTTTTTATAATATATTACACTTGGGGGGGTTGCACCAAAGTGGATTAACTCTTAAACTGGGTTAAATCAAGGTTTATATGTTAATCTTGTTGCATCAATTTTTAAGCCTAGTTTTAAATGAATCCTAGTTAAATTAAATCGTTCCTCTGTTTAGTTTTCACTTTAAATCTAGATTAACTTGAAGCCTGCTGCTCAATGAATTAAAACAAATATATCAATCAAATTCAATCAAATGTATTTATAAAGCCCTTTTTACATCAGCCGATGTCACAAGGTGCTGTACAGAAACCCAGCCTAAAACCACAAACATCAAGCAATGCAGATGTAGAAGCATGGTGGCTAGGAAAAACTCCCTAGAAAGGCTGGAAACTAGGAAGAAACTTAGAGAGGAACCAGGTTCTGAGGGGTGGCCAGTCCTCTTCTGGCTGTGCCAGGTGAAGATTATAACAGTAAGATGTTCAAATGTTCATAGATGACCAGCAGGGTCAGATAATATAATCACAGTGATTGTAGAGGGTGCAACAGGTCAGCACCTCAGGAGTAAATGTCAGTTGGCTTTTCATAGCCGATCATTCAGAATTAGAGACAGCAGGTGCTGTAGAGAGAGTCCAAAACAGCAGGTCCTATCAACTTAGATAGGAGATTATATTTAACTGCCACTGGTTTAACTCATAAAAGGGCAGCATATCTACTGTGGTGAGACTAAAACGTTGGAGTTCCTCAGAGAATAATTAGATACAGGTTGAATCCGATGAGTTTTATGATAATGATGAGTTTTCAAGGAGATACCGCTTCTCCAATGACTCTGTAAGAAAACTGAAAAGAAAGGTTGGAACAACCATTAAGCATGGGAGCGATAAGAACATGGCTGTACCCCCAATACTTCAGCTTTTGGTGACCCGACAGTTCTATGCAACTGGATGTTCCCAGATGGTGGACGGGGTCCTTTTTGGACTCCACAAGTCAGCCGTCTGCTTGTAGTCAGAGTGTCCAGTGCTATTGCCAGTCGTAAGAATCCGTACATACGTTTCAAGCCTACAGGGGAAACAGCAGCTGTATTTTACGGGAGAGCTAGATTCCCAGGTGTACTGGGGGCAATATACTGTACACTCAATCCTATTCCCAACCCTGGTGGTGAGAATGGAGAACTATTCTGTAATCGGAAAGGTTACTGCTCCATCAAATGTGCAGGCTGTCTATGATGACAAATGTCAGCTCACCAACATCGTAGCTCGATGGTCAGGATCCACCCACGACAGCAGAATCTTTGACAATAGTCGTCTGTGTGCAATGCTGGAAAGGGGGGCATATGAAGGCCACCTCCTAGGTGACAGTGGATATGCCTGTTGTGGGTACCTTATGACTCCCCTTTTAAACCCCCAGACACTTGAAGTGAGAGAGGGCACAACACCTCTTATATCCCGGCAAGAGGTCTCATAGAGAGAGTTTTTTGGAGTGTGGAAAAAATGATTCCCCTGCCCGAAGGACGGGCTCCGTACGAAGATGGACGCTACACTAACGTTATCATTATCGCAGTGCCGGATAAGTTTAACCTTGGCAAGAGACAAGGAGACAAGCTACCTGAGGAGGCTGAGGAGGACCTACCTGAGGAGAATGCAGAAGATGACCAAGTGCAACATGCTGCCATTGCATATGGGAATGCTGTGAGGAGAACCTTGATTGAGAACCATTTTGCAGCCTAAGGTGTGTGTAATGTAACATTGGTGACATGTAAAAAGCAATGTTAAATTTTGATCGACACGAACAATTTCTAATTAGGCTATCTGTATTCAAATGTATTGTTAAGACTTTGTTATTCTCAACACCATACAGGGTGGAACTGGAAGCACCAGAATGAGTTTTCTGTCTAGTACTGGCAAATAACGGATTGTATTTATAATCAGCCAACCCATGAGAACCTTTCACGATGGAATTGCAGTAGTTCTAACGTTACATTGTTATTATTTTATCAAGGAACAGCAACTGCGTGGCCTCATTCGTCAAGTAGGCTAGCTACTTTGTTTCAACTGACAAAATATTGGTGTAACATGTCACTAATCATAGTTAAAAACAGATCATCATAAATGTACTGATCCAGATGTAAAATTAAGTGGTGCAACACATCAATGATTAATTATAAACCTAGATTTAAAAAACCTAGATTAGCTCTAATCCTAGATTAATTTAAATCATTGGGTGCAACCCACCCTTGATCTTTCTGGAATAAGTTCCTTCAGTTCTTTTTGTTTTTTTTGTCTAACTTATTCTGTGCCTCTATGGTACAGTGTTTATTGCAATCTATCTGTACTGTTCGTCCCTCTATTTCCTTTGTTAATATGAACTATTTTGACCTAAATTGCATTTGTTTTGAAGATGAGTATTGAATTCCATGTTACAGCGATGTTTGTCAGACCATGAGACACCCCAAAAATCAGTCTTCTCACGAAAATGTATTTTGCGTCCGAATGGTTTCGCCCATATAACTAATTTGACAACTCTATGTAAAGATGAGACAATTATCACGGGACTGGTCTGAAGGTTAACAGGTACTGCTAAAAAAAATATGTCAGAGTTTATTAAACTTCATTTAATTAATCAGCACCTCAACGGACCTGTGGATGTCCCAAAACTCATACGGATTAATATGTGTCCTGACACTTCTCCAGGAAAACTGAGCAAGATTTCAATATCACCCAAGCAGTAACTCCCCCGTTAAATTAAATCGGACACCTCCGTTTTGACATGATCTGATGCAAACAAAACACTTCACCGAAATGCCTCACATCTGCATAGCAAATAGGCATCCCAAATGCACTGTTCCTCTTGACTAGCCAATGTGTGTTATCCATGCATGGCTGAGATTTGCTGTAACAATCACGATGGATGCCAAGAGAAGCCGAGAGCAGAAGAGAAGAGAGAGTGGTTCTACTTAAACAGCTCACTGTGAACAGATGTTCCGTTAACAACCAAGAACTAATGTGACCCCTCACTCTTTGACTCTGCCAGTGGAAAAAAAGGGAACAGAGAGGGGAAAAAGCAGATGTTGGTTGTTACGCAATCCACAGGCATCCGTGTGCTGCTGCAAATTAAAAACTGTTCTAAATTCAGCCCAATCCAAAAAATATGGCCATCAAAAAATGTGAATAATGAAATAAAAGGTTGCCTACCAAAACATTTGAGGGTTGTAATAAAATAACAGCACATCTGCTGTAAGTGAGAAATCCAATGCCTAATATAACCCCTCCATTCCTCATGTTATAATCCAGAATGACCAGTGAGATTTCATCAGGGCAACGATCCCCAATGAGTGATCAGCGATCAGCATTGACTGCAACTCTCATTATAGCCCTGATCACTCGCCTTAATGGACGTGTCTGGTGCATATGTGTAACACTGGGAACCTGTGGAAAAGATGACACACACACAAATTGAGAATAAATCATGGTTATCAATATATTGCAGCCGTTATTGCTGCATCGATAAATATGCATGGCAAAGGTACTCTCTAACATAACACTTCATATTTGTAAATCAGTCATAACCTTTATTGAGCTACAAAAACATATGACTGGATAAATCTACTAAAAAAGACAATCATTTAAGTGTGCAGCTTTCACAGAAACACGTGTAATACACAATGCTTGTGTTGTGTACATGCATGCTGCCAGTAAGTAGCAGAGCAAAACATACAGAGTAAGAGACAAACAGCATACTGTTGTTATACATTACTGAGAGTGGCTGGAACCAGCTGGGGGTGAATCATGGTCTTGCCTTGAGCTGAGGATTATGGGGGAGAGGGATGACAGCTTTCTGCTTCTGCATTGAAGCAGAAGGCAGTAGGCTGAGGCAGGGGTGTGTGTGTGTGTGTGTGTGTGTGTGTGTGTGTGTGTGTGTGTGTGTGTGTGTGTGTGTGTGTGTGTGTGTGTGTGTGTGTGTGTGTGTGTGTGTGTGTGTGTGCGCGTGTGTGCTTGCGAGCACGTGTGTGCGTCTGTGCTTGCGAGCACGTGTGTGCGTGTGTGCATACATAGGTCTTTCTATAAATAATGGGGCCGATGTGTTACATTGGGATAAATATTTCAAAATGGTTTGAAACAAAAATAAAAATGATTTTTATGCAGTTTCGCATGTGTAATTAGAGGAATAAAAGTGAATATATGCAAATTGGCCCATAACTCCTCCTATACAACAACATAGGCCTAGGACTATTAGTTAAATAAATTCGGCATTCGGCTAGTAACTGAAAAGTTGCTGGAACGAATCCCAGAGCTGTCGTTCTGCTCCTGAACAAGGCAGTTAACCCACTGTTCCTCAGTAGGCTGTCATTGTAAATAAGAATTTGTTCTTAAGTGACTTGCCTAGTTAATTAAAAAAAAGAAAAGTGCAACAGTCTATCCTACACAATTGTGCACAGTATAATGGGTGTCTAATCTGATGCATGAAAACATGAACTCAAAACCTTGATGTTTTCTCTGTTAAATCTAGCGAGACCCTGCTGGAAATGAAGCAGACAACAACAGATGATCAACCTCAATTCGCTAAGAACATTAGATCCAGCATGGATCCAGGCACAACTATTCTGGACATTCCTCAAGAACACCCTTTTTTTCCCAGCACTTGAGCACATTGCGTGCCCTATCACAACAGCTGTTCATAACTTGGCTGTCATATGGAAAATTCCTTCCTGGATCAGATGATGATGTGCAAAAATATTACGGAATAGTTCGACACCAAATGCACAAGAACTACTTTAATGACAGTTTCGATTTAGGTTTTATGTATCAAGGTAAGTTTGTGTTTTAAGTATCAAGGTAAGGTGACTATTTTGGTTAGAAGCATTACATTTTTCGAGTTGCGTGCCCATGAAAACTGTTTTCACCGCGTAACATAAGGAGACAGAAAATGTTACACTGCGCCTCTGAGATCAGTATACAAAAAAAACTGTCAGCCAGCTAGATCCAGGATTCTGACACGGTTCAAGTTCAAATACCTAATTTAACTGATTAATGAGTAATATATGTTATAACAACAACTAGAATGCATATTTTATGTCACACGATTTTTGACAAATCTGTCAAGACACCAACCATAACAAAGGGTTAAACATAGGTTTTAAAGCAACTCGTGAATTAGCTATGATCCCCTTTTATGTTAATGTAATGACATGAAAACAAATTAGATGATTATTGTCAATTACTTATCGACAGATGTAACAAGTTTATAGAAATACCCATGTGCGTGTGTGTGTGCAAAATTAGCTACTTATATATACAATTATTTATCCACTAAACTTGACAAAAAGAACAATAAACTGTACAATGAAACAAATATAAATTATAAAAAGAATGATAAAAAGCTTCGGAGCACCTTAAATTAAATTTTGCTCAAAAAAGCAAAGTCGGCTCCATCATTCATCGAATCAGCTGGCTCATTCATCAGAAAAAAACAGTGAAATTGCCAACCACAATAGAAATATATTGGGGGAAAATTTAGCAAATTTAGGCATGACATGCCAACAACAAATTCTGAACCTACACATTCATGCATAACTGAAAAATTATGAAAGACAAGCATTGACATTTATAATTCTGTAAAGTGAATGTGGAAGAGGTGAAAATGTTATTGTTGTCTATCAACAATGACAAGCCACCTGGGTCTGACAACTTGGATGAAAAATTACTGAGTATGAAAACAAACGATATAGCCACTCCTATTTGCCATCTCTTCAATCTAAGCCTACAGGAAAGTGTTTGCTCTCTGGCTTGGAGGGAAGCGAAAGTCATTCCGCACCCAATGATAGCAAAGCACTCTTTACTGGCTCAAACAGCCGACCAATCAGCCTGTTACCAACCCTTAGCAAACTTTTGGAGAAAAAATTGTGGTTGAACAGATACAATGCTATTTCACAGTAAAAAATAAATAAAATGCTTACAAAGAAGGGCATTCTACATGTATGGCACGTACACAAATGACTGATGATTGGTTGAGAGAAATTGATAATAAAACAGTTGTGGGAGATATTTTGTTACACTTCAATGCAGCTTTTGACATTATCAATCATAATCTGCAGTTGGAACAAAGTTGTGTGATGGGTTTCTATCCCCTCCTATATTGTGGATTGAGAGTTACCTGTCTAACAGAACACAGGGTTTTCTTTAATGGAAGCCTCTCCAACATAATCCAGGTAGAGTCAGTCATCCTGCCAGGGCAGCTGTCTAGGCCCCTTAACTTTGTCAATCTTTACTAATGACCTGCCACTGGCTCTGAGTAAAGCAAGTGTGTCTATGTATGCTGATGACTCAACACTATACACATCAGCTAACACAGAAAGTGTAATCACTGCAATTCTTAAGAAAGAGCTGCAGTAAGTTTCATAATGGATGCCAAGAAATGAGTTATTCCTAAATATTTCAAAAACTGAAAGCATTGTATTTGGGACAAATCATTCACTAAACCTAAAACCTCAGCTAAATCTTGTAATCAATGAGGTGAAAATTTAGCAAGTTGAGGAGACTAAACTGTTTGGAATAACCCTGGATTGTAAACTTTCACGGTCAAAATATTGATGCAACTGTCACGGGATTCTTCCTGGGAAGGAGAGGCGGATCAAAACGCAGCGTGGTTATTTTGATACATCTTTAATAAAGATGAAAATAGAACAATATACAAAACAAGAACCGTGAAAAAACGAAAACAGTCCTATCTGGTGCAACAAACACAAAGACAGGAACAATCACCCACAAAACCCAACACCAAACAGGCTACCTAAATATGGTTCCCAATCAGAGACAATGACTAACACCTGCCTCTGATTGAGAACCATATCAGGCCCAAACACAGAAACAGACAAGACATCCAACATAGAATGCCCACTCAGATCACACCCTGACCAAACAAAACATAGAACATACAAAGCAAACTATGGTCAGGCTGTGACAGCAACAATAACTAAGTTCCTCGGCGTACACATCAGGGACAAACTGAATTGGTCCACCCACACAGACAGCGTGGTGAAGGAGGCTGAGGAAATTTGGCTTGTCACCAAAAGCACTCACAAACCTTTACAGATGCACAATCGAGAGCATCCAGTCGGGCTGCATCACCGCCTGGTACGGCAACTGCTCTGCCCACAATCACAAGGCTCTCCAGAGGGTAGTGAGGTCTGCACAACACATCACCGGGGGCAAACTACCTGCCCTCCAGGACAACAACCACCCAAGCCACTGCCTGTTCACCCCGCTGTCATCAAGAAGGCGAGGTCAGTACATGTGCATCAAAGCAGGGACCGAGAGACTGAAAAACAGCTTCTATCTCAAGGCCATCAGACTATTAAACAGCCATCACTAACATTGAGTGGCTGCTGCCAACATACTGACTCAACTCCAGCCACTTTAATAATGGAAAAATGTATGTAAAAAATGTATCACTAGCCACTTTAAACAATGCCACTTAATATAATATTTACATAGCCTACATTACTCATCTCATATGTATATACTGTACTCTATACCATCTACTGCATCTTGCCATCTTTATGAAATACAGTACATGTATCACTAGCCACTTTAAACAATGCCGCTTTTATATGTTTACATACCCTACATACTCATATCATATGTATATACTGTACTCGATACCATCTACTGCATCTTGCCTATGCCGTTCTGTACCATCACTCATTCATATATCTTTATGTAAATATAGTATCTAACCCTCTGTTTCCCGTCATGTTTTGTCGGAGATTGTTTTATTGTATGTTTGTGCAAGTCATGTGTCGGTGTGCGACGGGTTTTGTACCCACTTATGTTATTTTTTGTATATTTTGTTTTTTTGAGTTGTATGAGCACTTATTAAACGACTCCGTTTATACCAAGTTCGTTTTCTTGCACCTGACTTCCCTGCCACCGACCCGCACCCATTACACCAGGTCCTACAGGCCCTAGTTTTGTCGCACCTTGACTATTGTCCAGTCGTGTGGTCAGGTGCCACAAACGGGGACTTAGGAAAATTACAATTGGCCCAGAACAGGGCAGCACGGCTGTTGGGTATTTGTGAGAAGTATTGACATGTTGAATGCACTGAGCTGTCTGTTTAACTTCTACGGGATCGGAGTCCCACCACCGGGACGGTTGAGCTGACGCGCGCTAATGTGATTAGCATGACGTTGTAAATAACAAAAAACGTTTCTCAGGACATAGACATGTCTTATATGGGGAGAAAGCTTACATGTTTGTTAATCTAACTGCACTGTCTAATTTACAGTAGCTAAATACCATGCTATTGTTTGAGGAGAGTGCACAACAATAAAACACTTTAATCAATGCAACTGGTTTGATACACCTCTGAAGGTAAATAATGTACTTACATTCAGTAATCTTGCTCTGATTTATCATCCTGGTGGTTTCAGAGATAAAATGTAGCATAGTTGCTTAAAGTTTGAACCCCTGCTGTTTCTTTTACCAGATCTAATGTGTTACAATCTCCAAAATGTATTTCACATTTCCACTATCTTCAAAGTGTTTCCTTTCAAATGATATCAAGAATATGCATATCCTTGCTTCAGGTTCTGAGCTACAGGCAGTTCGATTTGGGTATGTCATTTTTAGACAAAATTTAAAAAAGGGTCCGATCCTTATTAATCTACTGGCACACAGCTCAGACACCCATGCATATCCCACAAGACATGCCACAGTTCCCAAGTTCAGAACAGACTATCGGAGGCACACAGTACTACATAGAGCCAAGACTACATGGAACTCTATTTCACATCAGGAAACTCATGCAAGCAGTAACATCTGATTTAGAAAACAGATAAAAAATACAACTTATGAAACAGCGGGGACTATAAAGAGACACACACAGGCACAGACACACGCATACATACACACACATAACATATGCACTACACACACACCTACACATGGATTTTGTGTTGTAGATATGTGGTAGTAGAGAAGTGGCCTGTGGGCACACACTGAATTTGTTGTGAAATCTGTTGTGAAATGTAATATAATGTTTTAATTGTATATAACTGCCTTGGCAGGAGCTAATGGGGATCGATAGTAAATACAAAATAGTATATCCAAATAAAGTGTGACTGAAATTGCTAACACAGATGTTAACTCACACTGCTCTCTCTTTGATTTCCATGTGTGTGGTGTGTGGGGGGCTTGGGGGGGGGGGGGTACGTTTCTTTCACAGGACCTCCTATGTGTGCATGTGTCCCTTGAGGGACCCCCCTTCAAGTTAACGAGCAGTCATTCTGACTGCAACATTCTAACAGTGTAACGAATGCATTTCATTTATGCTATTGAAAAAATAGGTTATTGAAGGTCTGAAGTAAAATTTAAATGAGAAAAAAATATAGATTTAAAATAACACAAAAGCATTTCATTTGTTCATGTCACCGTAGGATGTGTCAGCTGTATGTAAAAACAATAACCACAAAAACTCAAGTGTTCAATCAATTTGATTTGTTACAACTATAAAACAGAAAGCATACAGTGGGGAGAACAAGTATTTGATACACTGCCGATTTTGCAGGTTTTCCTACTTACAAAGCATGTAGAGGTCTGTAATTTGTATCATAGGTACACTTCAACTGAATGTGGCCAGTCGGCACAGCCAGAAGAGGACTGGCCACCCCACATAGCCTGGTTCCTCTCTAGGTTTCTTCCTAGGTTTTGGCCTTTCTAGGGAGTTTTTCCTAGCCACCGTGCTTCTACACCTGCATTGCTTGCTGTTTGGGGTTTTAGGCTGGGTTTCTGTACAGCACTTTGAGATATCAGCTGATGTATGAAGGGCTATATAAATAAATGTGATATATAAAAGAGATGAGTAATGCCAGATATCTAAACATTATTAAGTGACTAAGATACCGTAGAATTGTATAGAATACAGTATACACAGTTGAAGTCGGATGTTTACATACACTTAAGTTGGAGTCATAAAAACTAATTTTTCAACTACTCCACAGATTTCTTGTTAACAAACAATGGTTTTGGCAAGTTGGTTAGGACATGTACTTTGTGCAAGTCATTTTTCCAACAATTGTTTACAGACAGATTATTTCGCTCATAATTCACTGTATCACAATTCCAGTGGGTCTAAAGTTTACATACACTAAGTTGACTGTGGCTTTAAACAGCTTGGAAAATTCCAGAAAAGGATGTCATGGCTTTAGGAGCTTCTGGTAGGCTAATTGACATCATTTGAGTTCATTGGAGGTGTACCTGTGGATGTATTTCAAGGCCTACCTTCAAACTCAGTGCCTCTTTGCTTGACATCATGGGGAAATCAAAAGAAATCAGCCAAGACCTCAGAAAAATAATTGTAGACCTCCACAAGTCTGGTTCATCCTTGGGAGCAATTTCCAAACACCTGAAGGTACCACGTTCATCTGGACAAGCAATAGTACGCAAGTATAAACACCATGGGACCACGCAGTTGTCATTCCGCTCAGGAAGGAGACACGTTCTGTCTCCTAGAGATGAACGTACTAAATAAATAAATCCCAGAACTACAGCAAAGGACCTTGTGAAGATGCTGGAGGAAACAGGTACAGAAGTATCTATATCCACAGTAAGTAGTCCTACATCGACATAACCTGAAATGCCGCTCAGCAAGGAAGAAGCCACTGCTCCAAAACCGCCATAAAAAAGCCAGACTACGGTTTGCAACTGCACATGGGGACAAATATCGTACTTTATGGAGAAATCTCTTCCGGTCTGATGAAACAAAAATAGAAATGTTTGGCCGAAATCAACATGGTTATGTTTGGAGGAAAAAGGGGGAGGCTTGCAAGCCGAAGAACACCATCCCAATCGTGAAGCACGGGGGTGGCAGCATCATGTTGTGACGGTGCTTTGCTGCAGTAGGGACTGGTGCACTTCACAAAATAGATGGCATCCTGTGGAAGGAAAATTATGTTGATATATTGAAGCAATGTCTCAAGATATCAGTTAAAGCTTGGTCACAAATGGTTCTTCCAAATGGACAATGACCCCAAGCATACTTCCAAAGTTGTGGCAAAATGGCTTAAGGACAACAAAGTCAAGGTATTGGAGTTGCCATCACAAAGCCCTGACCCCAATCCCATAGAAAATTTGTGGACAGAACTGAAAGATCGTGTGCGAGCAAGGAGGCCTACAAACCTGACTCAGTTACACCAGCTCTGTCAGGAGCAATGGGCCAAAATTGACCCAACTTATTTTGGGAAGCTTGAGGAAGGCTACCCGAAACGTTTGACCAAATTTAAACAATTTAAAGGCAATGTTACCAAATACTAATTGAGTGTATGTAAACTTCTGACCCACTGGGAATGTGATGAAAGAAAGAAAGCTGAAATAAAACAAATGCTCTACTATTATTCTGCCATTTCACATTCTTAAAATAAAGTGGTGATCTTAACTGACCTCAGACAGGGAATTTTTAGTAGGAACAAATGTCAGGAATTGTGAAAAACTAAGTTTAAATGTATTTGGCTAAAGTGTATATAACTTCCGACTTCAACTGTAAATAATGCAAATCAGCACAAAAGCAATAATGGTATAATAATGATTATAAGTGCCTATATGACAGCAGTCAACAATAATCAATTAATAATCTCAGCATGACCATGTCACATAAACAACAAAAGCTGGTGAGTGCGTTGATGATTTACTTTTTTGCTTGAGATGTAGGGCCTGCTGAGAGCAGTGATGACATTTTGTGCTGATAATCGAACCGTAGCATTGTCACCGGCATGTTCTATCCAAAAGGTGCCGTCCCTTCCTTTCTCATGTCTAACCATTTCATTCTGCTCAGTGCGCACCGCTCTGGATTTTTTGTGCTTAGGCCTCGGAGTTGAAGGTTCAGGCTGAGGCTCAGAATCAGTATAATAATCATCAGAGATCTCATCACGATTCATTTCTTCCTCACCATCTGTGTACTTCAAGTAGGCCAGAGTAGACTGATAAGACTGCTTGGATTCAGTGGACTGATAGAGGGTACATACCATTTTGAGATTATAATTAGAATAAATCAATATAATAGAATGGCCCGCTCTGTTCTTCATTCATAATGACATAATTATGCATCATTATCAACCTGGCACAGCACATTCAACTATTGGGAAAGGGATGGGAGCAAGCCCTACTGTTGTCAGAAGGAGGGGCAACGGGGGGGAAACTATTCCAAAGATGACATGCCTCCTTAAATTGATATCTGCTTATATAAAAATTATATCTGCTTCACTGATTTCTGCTCTCGTAAAAGCCTGCGTTTTCTGCACGTTAACACTAGAAGCTTATTACCTAAAATGCATCAATTTAAAGTGTGGGTTCACAGCTCCAATACAGATGTGTTGGTCATTACAGAGATGAGGTTAAGGAAGAGTGTTTTGAATACTGATGTTAACCTTTCTGGAGAGGATCACCTTCAGAGCTGGGTTGTCTCCACCAAGTTTGTACCCAAACAATTTGATTTGCTGGTTTTAAGGATAACACTTTCAAATAGCTCTTTGTTGATTGTTGCTGGGTGCTATTGTCCTCCATCAGCACCGGCCTGCACCTACCTGCCTTAAGCTCTCTCCTGGCCCGTTACACTAAGTCTGAATTTGTCCTGCTAGGTGACCTAAACTGGGACATGCTTGAACAACCTGACCAAGAAGTAAAGCAATGGGACTCCCTAAATCTTTCTCAGATTATTACCAATCCCACAAGGTATGACTCCAAACACCCAGAAAAGGCTACTCTCCTTGATGTTATCCTCACAAATAATCCTGATAGTGATCAGTCTGGTGTTTCATGTAATGACCTTAGTGATCACTGTTTTAAAGCCTGTGTTCGTAATGGCTGCTCAGTGAAATGACCTGTCCTGATTTGTTATAGACGCTTGCTAAAAAACTTGAATGAGCAAGCCTTTCTTCATGAACTGGCATCTGTCAAATGTAATAGAATCAGCTTTATCCCCTCTGTCGAAGACACTTGGACGTTCTTTTTTGATATTTTCAGTTTCAGCCCACATAAAGAAAATGAAAATGAAAAACAGATTCAGCCTCTGGTTTGACCGTGATCTTGCAGACTTACTCCACCTCAAGATTTTCATTTGGCGAAAGGCTCAGCATGCATACTCAGGCTGACTGGCTCTCATTCAGGCAAATGAGAAATAAGTGCACTCAGGTTATCCAGAAGGCCAAAGCTAGTTACTTTAAGGAGCAGTTCTCTCTCTGTGGGTCTAACCCCAAGAAGTTCTGGAAAATGGTTCAAATCTGGAGAATGAACCCTGCTTCTCTCAGCTGCCCATGTCCCTTAATGTTGATGATGTGGTTGTTACTGACAAGAAGCACATGCCATGCCTCCTTGCCTGTCCAACATTTCCTCAACTCCCACCCCTTCTAATGCGACTATCCCCGATGCTTCTCTCTTTTTCCCCTGCCCCGCTACAAAGTTTCTCCCTGCAGGCAGTCATTGAGTCCAAGGTGCTAAAGGAGCTCCTGAAACTTGACCCCCAAAAAACATCTGGGTCAGACGGTTTAGTCCCTTTCTTCTTTAAGGTGGCTGCCCCTATCACCTCCAACCTTTTTAACCTGTCTCTCCTTTCTAGGGAGTTTCCCATTGCTTGGAAGGCAGCCACGGTTTGTCCTTTATTTAAAGGTGGAGAACAAGCTGATCCTAACTGTTGTAGGCCTATATGTATTTTGCCCTGTTTATCAAAAGCGTTGGAAAACTTGTCAATAATCGACTGACTGGCTTTCTTGATGTCTATAGTATTCTCTCTGGTATGCAATCTGGTTTCCGCTCAGGTAATGGATGTGTCACTGCAACCTCAAAGGTCCTCAATGATGTCACCATTTGCCCTTGATTATAAGCAATGTTGTGCTGCTATTTTTTTTGACTTGGCCAAAGCTTTTGATATGGTAGACCATTCCTGTTGGCCACTAAGGAGTATGAGTGTCTCTGATGGGTCTTGGCCTGGTTTGCTAACTACCTCTCTCAAAGAGTGAAGTGCATAAAGTCAGAAAAACTGCTGTCTCAGCCATTGCCTGTCACCAAGATAATACCCCAAGGCTCAATCCTAGGCTCCACACTCTTCTCACTCTTTACATCAACAACATAGATCAGGCAGTAGGAAGCTTTCTCATCCATTCATGTACAGATGATACAGTCTTATACTCAGCTGGCCCCTCCCCGGATTTTGTGTTAAATGCTCTAGTGTAGTGCTTTCTTAGTGTCCAACCTTGTTCTGAACACCTCCAAAACAAAGGTCATGTGGTTTGGTAAGAAGAATGCCCCTCTCCCCACAGGTGTGAATACTACCTCTGAGGGTTTAGAGCTTGAGGTAGTCACCTCATACAAGTACTTGGGAGTATAGCTAGACTGTATACTATACTTCTCTCAGGACATATTAAAGCTGCATGCTAAAGTTAAAACTAGAATTGGTTTCCTCTATCGTAATCGCTCCTCTTTCACCCCGGCTGCCAAACTAACGCTGATTCAGATGACCATCCTACCCATGCTAGATTACGGAGACGTACTTTACAGGCCCCCGAAGGCCTGCCCATGACTCCGGCCCTGGCCAAGGCCCAGAATACATGAGCAGACTCATCTCGTCTTTCAGTTCTGTTTGGATGAGGTAAACATGGAGAATAAGTTGCCAGCCAGGGGATGGATCGAATGTGAGAGATGAAGGTAGAAAGGAAATACCAAAAGTGCCTTTTCATTTGTCAATGAGGCCTCTGATATTCCTCTGCTGACTGGAGGCATATATAGCCTTCATTAATCTTTCATAACCTTCATTTCCCCTCTGCTACAGGAGACGTTTGAGAGCAGTGCCTTTTGTGTTCCTGCTTGTTTGTATTTTGGCATCACTGGATCCTTTCAGAGGCACTAGGCTGATGCCGTTATTGTTTCCATCTTAGTGAAGTCCACTTCACTGTGGCTAACTCTTTCACCCCTGGGCCAATATAACAATGTAGTCATAAATGTCTTTCTCAGGCCCTCACACAATCGCTGGCTTACTCCATAAAGGCTTATAATGAACATAGCTGCTCTTTATTATCATTCTATAAATCTCCTGTCACAAAATGCAACATTAAAGAGGTGGACAAGGGTAGAAGTACAAACCAAGTTTCCATGACAGGGGAAATAAAAATGTTCCAACCATGAATAGGGGGGATTTCTTAATTATTAGTCTGCTTCAGTCTATTTTCTCTTCAGTCCAAAGGGAAAAGAATGAGAGGGAGAGATGCAAAGCTGTGCTGCACATTCAAAGCCAGATACCTCTAACCATTCTCAACACCACCCAATGAGATCACTAGAGAGGGGAAATTGTTACAAGACGGAGTTTTCTGAGGTACAGAGAATCAAGAAAGATATTGTCTTTTTATAATTTAGCACCTCTAAAATGATTTAATTAAATAGCAGAAAGATATGCAACCCACGTGAGTGCTACATAGTGAAAGGCACACTTTGAAAACCTGAAAAAAAAATGCAATCTATTATGATTGGATGTGAAAGGACAGGTGGATAAACTCAAATTCACAGCATGAGCACTCAATTTAACAGGTTAGCCAACATGTTAATACAACAATTACAATCCACTTCACTGACTTGAAGTTTGAATTCCCTCACCATCTTTATTACTTATCGTTGCTCGCATACTTTCATTTGCTGTGACAGTAGAACACCCGGAGGGCTATCCTGACTGAGCCAATATCAGACGACAACATGAGTCACCACGGCATCGGGGACATTTTGTCTGGAAGTACCAGACTGGATCAATGAAAGGGTTTGGGTATAATAATGTTATTCTGTGCCATATTTAAAGTGCTGAAGCCTCTTTTATATTACATCAAGTGATTACCCAGAAAACAGGGAACATTCACGAATATTCCCATTAAGTTCTATTTTGGGTTTTATTTAACATTAGGATGATAACATCCCAACAACATTGGAATAATGTTTTTTGATAAAAAATATATATTTTAAAAAATTCAAAAAGTGAAATATCTTTAGAATGTTCAAACATTCACTAAAATGTTGTGCACAGCATCTGTAACAGCCACCGCAGAACATCCCCAAAACTTTTCAGGAAATGTAATAACACAGGAAATGTAATAACACAACTGGTTCTGTGAAAATCCCCGGAACATTCTTTAGGTTGCGGCAAATGTTCTCATAACACAAAACTGTCAAGTTGTGCGGATGACTATACCATTTTTCTAGGCTTCAAACCTAAAACAAATATGCTATGAATGTCATAAAGACAGACTTATTTGGAAATTGTGGAACATAATGCAACATCTAGGGAATGTTCTGTGCAGCATTTGTGAATATCACTGCAGTATTCTTGCAACATGAAGGGAATGTCCTGTGCAACCTAACTTAAACATTGTATAAATGTCATCACAACCGAGAATATTTTTTTTGTTCTGGAACCTATCTGTTGTAAAGCATCCACACTGTCCCCACAACCTAAATACATGTTCTGGGAACCTTTAAAGGATTTAGAAAGGTTGTTCTGTCAGCATTCTTGAAACACCAATGGAATGTTTTGTGCACCCTGATACAAACATTATCTGAATGTCAGCACAACTAGACAGTTTTTGGGAACATATCTCTCGTCATATCCCCACAATGTTCCCACAACCTAAAGAAACATTTTGGGAACTTTTAAATAACAGACTAAATGTGTTCTGGGAACATTCTTGTAACATCAGGTGAATGTGTCTTTGCACCCTAAAATAAACATTACAGGATCATCTGCACAACTGAACAGATGTTGTGCTTTGGGAACATATAATTTGTGATGTCCACACAATGTTCTCACCAGACTGTTCCCACAACCTAATGAGACACTCTGGGAATCTTTAAAGAACAGATTCATTGTGTTCTAGTACCGTTCTTGCAACATCAGGCAAATGATTTATAAAAACATTCTATAATCATCAGCACAACTGTTGTCTGTGTCAAGAGAACATTTGCTGCGACCTAACAAAGTTCGGGGAACTTTCACGGAAACAATGTTGGTTTTCTTGGTAGCTACCCATGAACTAACCTGCTTTTTAAAATTATTGTCCCTCTGTATGTTTGCTACTGTATGTTCATGAATCAGCAGTGAGTGACTCCTGCTGGAGGAAGTTTATGCATGTTTTTAATGATATTGTACTTCTGAAATCTCTGAGGAACACGTTGTTACTTTCCTAAGAAACCACAAGTTAAAACATAATGAGATGTGATTTGTTTTTTAAGTAAGCCCAACACTGTTCTCTTAGTTTTCCCATTGTTGTTTACTCTATCTATATATTTGAGACTCACCTTTGATGAAAAGCAAAGGGAACATCAAAGTCACTGAATTAAATTAAGATACATCAATTGGTTTTGGTCTATCTGCCAGAATCCTTGAGCCTGAAATTAGGTATTTGTTTTTGTTTGATTTTGTTTGTTTTTCTTTCTTCTTTATTCAAATGTTCAAGAGGCTGATGGGATGCATGTCCTTTATAATTGTGTGTAGCATTCAATTAATGGCTCAGGGGGATATATGCCCAGAAGCTCAAAAGAAGGAGAGAAAAAATACCCAAGATTTAAGGGATCCACTCCATGCTGTCAGTTTTAAAATCAATTAAGATAGCCAGGAGTTACCTCTGCCAAGCCAACAAACTGTACGGCACACTGTTTAACCCTTTTCCCCTGACAGGGATTATAAATATGTCATTTGCAGTTGAAGATTATGTGATTTATATACAGTACAATGTATCACCCAGGTAGCCTCAAAATAATGTCAAAGCAGCTAAAACATCTATCAGAATAAGCGGTTGGGGGCATGATGGGTAATATTGGTCATGATATGGGTAATATCAAGGATAATAGTGTGTAGCATTTCCTGGGGTGTGTGGGTTATGGAGGGAGAAAATAAAATCTGTGCGATAAAATGAGAGAATGAATGACGCTTAATGTAAGGCGTGTATGGTTCATGGTTGGCCAACCATTTGTCTTATATAATGATTTAACACTACTTCCCGTGCTGTTTCCATGTAACTTGTCAAGAGTACAGAAAGAAGTTGTAGGCCTAATCTTCAATTCCGCCTATTTACTTTAGTTTCTTACATACTGTGATTGGATATAAATATAAAATAATGTATAGAGTAATTCATTCTCAAATAACTGGAACATTCATGATTTAATGTTTCCCCCACTTTGTTTTCAAGCAGGATGGTATGTTATGTTTTGACAGAATCACTTATTCTGACGAAGTGTTTCAATTTTAGAAGTGCATTATGAGAACATTATGTTCATTATAACAATGTAATCTTAACACAAGTGCGAAAGTAGAGAACATTATAAAACTCATTTCAGATTGACCCTTGGAAACAGAGAACCAGTTGACTCAGAAGTTAAGTTTTGCACTCTTAAGTGGTATGTAAAAACATAATAATAATACAATTGGGATTTACCCCAATGGACACAGAAATCAATTCAACATACACTATCGTTCAAACGTTTGGAGTCACTTAGAAATGTCCAGAAGAAAGATCTTTGTTTGTTTGTTCCTGTAATTGAACCCACAAATGCTGATGCTCCAGATACTCAACTAATCTAAAGAAGGCAAGTTGTATTGAGCAGAACAACAGTTTTCGGCTGTGCTAACATATTTGCAAAAGGGTTTTCTAGTGATCAATTAGCGTTTTAAAATGATAAATTTGGATTAGCTAACACAATGTGCCATTGGAACACAGGAGTCATTTTTTCTGATAATAGGCCTTCTTACGCCTATGTAGATATTCCTTAAGAAATCTGAAATTTCCCGCTACAATAGTCATTTACAACATTAACAATGCCTACACTGTATTTCTAATAAATGTTATGTTTTTTTTTATGGACAATTTTTTTTTGCTTTTCTTTCAAAAACAAGGACATTTCTAAGTGACCCCAAACTTTTGAACAGTAGTGTATATTCCCCTTTGGTTCAACATCATTTCATTAAAATGACGTGGAAACAACCTTGATTCAACCAGTGTGTGCCCAGTGGGACGAGTCGATAGCAGATGGGTTTTGTATCCCAGAGGTAATGTACAATATATGGTTCTACTGTCAAAGGAAATTCAGTTGAAGTCGGAAGTTTACATACACTCAGGTTGGAGTCATTAAAACTCGTTTTTCAACCACTCCACAAATGTCTTGTTAACAAACTATAGTTTTTGGAAAGTCGGTAAGGACATCTACTTTGTTCATGACAAAAGTCATTTTTCCAACAATTGTTTACAGACAGATTATTTCACTTATAATTCACTGTATCACAATTCCAGTGGGTCAGAAGTTTACATACACTAAGTTGATTGTGCCTTTAAACAGCTTGGAAAATTCCAGAAAATTATGTCATGGCTTTAGAAGCTTCTGTTAGGCTAATTGCCATAATTTGAGTCAATTGGAGGTGCACCTGTGGATGTATTTCAAGGGCTACCTTCAAACTCAGTGTCTCTTTGCTTGACATCATGGGAAAATCAAAAGAAATCAGCCAACACTTCAGAAAAACAATTGTAGACCTCCACAAGTCTGGTTCATTCTTGGGAGCAATTTCCAAATGCCTGAACGGTACGTTCATCTGTACAAACAATACTACGCAAGTATAAACACCATGGGACCATGCAGCCGTCATACCACTCAGGAAGGAGTGACGTTCTGTCTCCTAGACATGAATGTTCCTTGGTGCGAAAAGTGCAAATCAATCCCAGAACAACAGCAATGGACCTTGTGAAGATGCTGGAAGAAATAGGTACAAAAGTATCTATATCCACAGCAAAATGAGTCCTTTGTCGACATAACCTGAAAGGCGGCTCAGCAAGGAAGAAGCCACTGCTCCAAAACCACCATAAAAAAGCCAGACTATGGTTTGCAACAGCACATCGGGACAAAGATTGTCCTTTTTGGAGAAATGTCCTTTGTTCTGATGAAACAAAAATAGAACTGTTTGGCCATAATGACCATGGTTATGTTTGGAGGAAAAAGGGGGAGGCTTGCAAGCTGAAGAACACCATCCCAACCGTGAAGCACGAGGGTGGCAGCATCATGTTGTGGGGGTGCCTTGTTGCAGGAAGGACTGGTGCACTTCACAAAATAGATGACATCTTGAGGATGGAAAATTATGTGGATATATTGAAACAGTGTCTCAAGACATCAGTCAGAAAGTTAAAGCTTGGTCACAAATTGGTCTTCCAAATGGACAATGACCCCAAGCATACTTCCAAAGTTGTGGCAAAATGGCTTAAGGACAACAAAGTCAAGCTATTGGGGTGGCCATCACAAAGCCCTGACCTCAATCCCATAGATAATTTGTGGACAGAACTGAAAAGCGAGCAAGGAGGCCTACAAACCTGACTCAGTTACACCAGCTCTGTCATGAGGAATGGGCCAAAATGTACCCAACTTATTGTATGAAGGTTGTGGAAGGCTACCCAAAAGTTTGACCCAAGTTAAACAATTTAAAGGCAATGCTACCAAATACGAATTAAGTGTATGTAAACTTCTGACCCACTGGGAATGTGATGAAAGAAATAAAGCTGAAATAAATAACTATCTCTACTATTATTCTGACATTTCACATTCTTAAAAAAAAAGTGGTGGTCCTAACTGACCTAAAACAGGGAATCTTTACTGGGATTAAATGTTAGGAAATGTGAAAAACTGAGTTTTAAAATACTTGGCTGAGGTGTATGTAAACTTCCGACTTCAACTGTATGTCTATGCTCAATTACAACTTTTCTTTCCCAATATCATAAAAGCAACCCAGGTTTCCATATGATAGACACATACTGAATGAGAGTGGCCCTCTTTGATCTGACAGTAAATATAATATCCTTCCCAGACAACTCAGACAGTAACCCTGAAATCACAAGGGCTTTTTTTTGCTGGTGCTGGATACTGGAACATACTGTGTCCTCTTTGAAAGCACATCACCTTACAAGGGCTTGTCAAAGTCAACAGTGTTGGATTAGGGTTGGAAAGATCATTTGATACTATTTGAGCGACCAACTTCTGCAATTGAATAAAACATAAAACATGACCTAAACTGTAGGCAGGCCTATCTATTGCATGGGGCCCTCCATCACCTGAGTAGTCTGCCTGATCCTGAACTATCAAACCCAGCGACACTTTTTGATCCCCAGAGAAAATGGTTGCTGTGCATGATGAGGTGCAGCATCTGCTTGTTCAGCTTTTGTTTTAATGAATGAAGATGAATGGACACATTAGCACAGGTGACTTTTTAATGTCCTAAATAACGCACTCATGCTAATTACACCATGCGGTTATATAATCAGATTCACAATTTATGAAATCCTATACAAGAGATGGGGCCATGAGTGTTTAAATCACTCTTTTATAGGTTGTCTCTGTCACGTTTATGATGGACAAGCATAATGAAGCCTGGCATTGCGCATAGGATGTAATGAGAGGCAAAAGCTTTCACATTTGACTTCCTATATTTTCATGTGATGGGGTAGAGTGCAAACGCGGATCAGTAGCATTGTCCTTGATTTCGAGGAATAGGTCAGTCAATTATATCAATCAATCGGGGCAAGGATTTCCACTGAAAGCGTGTTTATTTTTTTATTTCACATTTATTTAACCAGGTAGGCTAGCTGAGGAAAAGTTCTCATTTGCAACTGCGATCTGGCCAAGATAAAGCATAGCAATTCGACACATACAACAACACAGAATGGAACACATGGAATAAACAAAACATAGTCAATAATACAGTAGAACAAAAGAAAACAAAACGTCTATATACAGTGAGTGCAAATGAGGTAATATAAGGGAGTTAAGGCAATAAATAGGCCATGGTGGTCAAGTAATTACAATATAGCAATGTGTACTGTATTGAGATGTTCTATGGATAACACACAAACACACAAACACACACACACACACACACACACACACACACACGCGCACACACACACACACACACACACACACACACACACACACACACACACACACACTGAGAGATGCAGTCTGATGAGGCTGTGAAATATGACACTCATCCACATTGTCTTTGTACAGCCAGTGAAATGCAATACAGACTGAGAACACAGTATGGTTGCATTTTGCTCACCCCCAGAAAACTGAGACATTACACATATTTACTTCTCATCTATTGGGAACAACAAGATGTTCTATTTTCTTATTTTCTTTGATCTAAACTTTTGTTTTGAAGTCACCAAGACTATAAGTTAAGAACTATAAAGACAACTGACATCAACATTGTGTTGTCATAAACTATAAATGCATGGTATGACAGGTGTCATATTACACTGCTAGATAACACTGTACATCAAGCTAATTGACAGTAATTCCAGTAATTATATACAAATGTATCAAATCAGCTTGTCATTGGCCTTTGCAGTCACTGTTATTGCTCTCTAATATGCAATACATTGTCATCCCTCTCTGTGTATGCAGTTCAACAATACATGTTAACTATGACTGGGTTAATCATCGGCCTGTCTCTCAGTATACAACATATCGCCATACTATTACATCATTTCATAGCATTGTAATAAGCAACAACACTGATGATGCACCGTTATTTATTTTAACTTGCTAAACACCTCTTTATCTGGAGAGAGAGAGAGAGAGAGAGAGAGAGAGAGAGAGAGAGAGAGAGAGAGAGAGAGAGAGAGAGAAAAGGACCAAGATGGGCAGAAAGCCCCATGCAGGCCTGGTAGCTGCTAGCCATAAAGCATAACAGGGTGAATTAGTCATCATCATTTCAATTAATGACCCCATATCCCATCGATGTATCCCTGTCCATCAGAGCAATGGTTTCCCTGCAGACCCCCTCCCCGTAAACAGAATCCAGGCCTGTAAATTATCCTCCTTGTAAAATCACAGGAAGCCAGAGAATGACAGAAACATCCGATTTCACCCCAGGATTGCATTTATGATTACCACCTTTCCCCAAGATGGAGGGAGGAATAATCTATCTGAGCGGCAGGAGGCAAAACAGTACTTGATATGTTTGACATTCATGCTTATATTATGAAAGGAAAAATAACTTTGAAAAAAAGGTTAGTCCCCTACTGGGATGATTAAATGATAATCAGTATTTTTGTTTTCCCTAAGGTCAGCCTATAACTCCAAGGACCATCTGCATATTTACCCTTGTTATGTTGTTTGCTTTTACGTGTCTGCTTTTTCCCCATGTAGTTTGAAACTAATGTAATGGATTTATGTTTCAAAGTCAGAAGCATTGTGGAAGCATAATCAGAAACAAACCATCTTTACATACAGCAATGCTTCCCATATCAATGTTCAACATTAATGTTACTGCGCTATTTATGATGACAATCAAATTGGTCTTTACAAGTAAGCAGGTGCATGGTGTAGGTGCAACCTTACAGACAGATATCAATACGTTTGGCTCGACTGAATCCTCTTTTTACCTAATGTTCCACTAGGTTCTATGCTGGAGCCATTACCATTCTCTTGACATAATGTACGTGTGACTACTGTAAATGGCTAATTGCGCCCACACAGTTTTGGTTCCCAGGTGTGGCACATCAAGTTTGATATTTTGCAGCCTCTGGTAGCCTACTCATAACAAAGAGGTTAGGTGCAATGTTTTAAGACAGAAGGGTGATATTCATTAATGGTTGCCTGTATGATTCTGAAGGGCTTATCTTGTTGGACCAGTACATTTCAAATGCATTACTCCAGCCCTTAATTTCTGTTAATGCAACTGTTGGAATTCAAGCTCTTTCATTAGTTCAGCACTGTAGAATTTCATTCCAAAACGCTATATATCCATTTTCAGAAATTTTGATAAATTAGTTGTAATTGTTTAACGACAGAAATTATGAAAGAGAGTGGTATGATTTTTTAAAATGTTTTACTATCTAATCATGGTATGGGATTGTTTAATGACACATAGTACATGCATTTATTTAAAATCACTTGGTTTCATTTCAGAGAGACAAATAATCATGTTTTTTTTGCTAAATGCTATATATTTTTCTCACTCTCAGAAAAATAAGTAGTACTACTAGGTTTTACACAGTCAAATGTAACAACTAACAAACATTTTAATAAAGAAATGTACAAATGATACATTTGTGACATCAATATTTAAATAATGTTTAAACAAATATTTCAATAGAGTAATATGAGATCTGTATGTAAAACATTTACATTTGACTTTTTAGTAATTTAGCAGATGATCGTATCCATAGCAAATTACATTAAGTGCATTCATCATAAAGGCCCAGCGCAGTCAAACCCGTGATTCTCCTGTGTTTTAAATATCTTTCCACACTATGAAGTTGGAATAATACTATGAAATTGTGAAAATTCAATTTTAGTGTAAGAGCTTTTTGAAGACTGCCAATTAAAATGGCGTTTTTGTTTGTTTATTTGCATTGTTTGTAACTTATTTTATTTTCTTACTTATTTTTTAACTTATTTTGTACATAATGTTGCTGCTACCGTCTCTTATGAACGAAAATAACGTCTGGACATCAGGACTGCGATTATTCACCACGGACTGGCAGAATCCTTTTTTTTCTTTAAAGAGTCTGACAAGCTCGACGCAAAGGATATGCTGCTTTCTCGGGAACAGGACCAGATCCCCGTGATTTGGGTGAAGAGGAGGCTGCCTTCTGAGAATTTGTAGGCGATCTAATAAACCCCACACTTCCTTCCATTCTGCTAGCAAACGTGCAATCTTAGGAGAATAAAATAACCTACACAGAAGATTAAACTACCAACTGGACATTCAAAACTGTAATATCTTATCCTTCATGGAGTCATGGCTGAATGACGACACTATCAACATCCAGTTGGCTGGTTATACACTGTTCCGTCAGAATAGAACAGCGGCGCTGCCAGACAAGGGGCGGCGGACTATGTATTTTTGTAAATAACAGCTGGTGCACGATATCTAAGGAAGTCTCGAGCTATTGCTCGCCTGAGGTAGAGTATCTCATTATAAGCTGTAGACCACACTATCTACCTAGAAAGTTTTTATCTGTATTTTTCGTAGCTGTTTACATACCACAACAGTCAGAGGCTGGCACTAAGACAGCATTGAATGAACTTGATTCCGCCATAAGCAAACAAGAAAACGCTCACCCAGAGGTGGCACTCCTAGTAGCCAGAGGAGTACACCACATCTGTCATTGGCTTCATCAGTAAGTGCATTGTTGATGTCGTCCCCACAGTGACCATACAACCATACGTACATACCCCAACCAGAAGCCATGGATTACAGGCAACATCTGCACTGAGCTAAAGGCTAGAGCTGCTGCTTTCAAGGAGCGGGACTCTAAGCTTATAAGAAATCCCGCTATGCCCCCCAACAAATCATCAAACAGGCAAAGCGTCAATGCTGTACTACACCAGCTCTGACGCTCGTCTGATGTGGCAGGGCTTGCAAACCATTACATACTACAAAGGGAAGCACAGCCGAGAGGTGCCCAGTGACACGAGCCTACCAGACGAGCTAAACTACGTCTATGCTCGCTTTGAGGCAAGTAACACTGAAACATGCATGAGAGCATCAGCTGTTCCGGAAGACTGTGTGATCATGCTCTCCGCAGCCGATGTGAGTAAGACCTTTAAACAGGTTAACATTCACAAGACCGCAGGGCCAGACAGATTACTAGGACATGTACTGCGAGCACGCGCTGAGCAACTGGCAAGTGTCTTCACTGACATTTTCACCTATCCCTGTCCGAGTCTGTAATACCAACATGTTTTAAGCAGACCACCATAGTGCCTGTTCCCAAAAACACTAAGGTAACCTGCCTACACCTATATGAGAATGCTATTCGTTGACTACAGCTCAGCGTTTAACCTTATCGTGCCCTCAAAGCTCATCACTAAGCTATGGACCCTGGGACTAAACACCTCCCTCTGCAACTGGATCCTGGACTTCCTGACGGGCCACCCCCTCAGTCCAATCCTGTACTCCCTGTTCACTCATTACTGCAAGGCCAGGCACAACTCCAACACCAACATTAAGTTTGCCAATGACACAACAGTGGTAGGCCTGATCAACGACAAGACAACCTGTAGGGAGGAGGTCAGAGACCTGGCCTTGTGGTACCAGGACAACAACCTCTCCCTCAACATGATCAAGACAACGGAGATGATTGTGGAGGAATACAGGAAAAAGTGGACCGAACGCACCCCTATTCTCATTGATGGGGCTGCAGTGGAGCAGGTTGAGAGCTTCAAGTTCCTTGGTGTCCACATCATCAACAAACTAAGCACACCAAGACAGGCACGAAGAGGGCACAACAAAACCTATTCCCCCACAGGAGACTGAAAAGGTTTGGCATGGGTCCTCATCCTCAGAACGTTCTACAGCTGCGCCATCGAACCTGACTGGTTGTATCACTGCCTGGTATGGCAACTGCTCGGCCTCCGACCACAAGGCACTACAGAGGGTAGAGCAAACGGACCCAGTACATCACTGGGGCCAAACTTCCTGCCATCCAGGATCTCTATACCAGGTGATGTCAGAGGAAGGCCCTAAAAGTTGTCAAAGACTCCAGCCACCCTAGTCATAGACTGTTCTCTCTGCTACCATACTGCAAGCAGTGCCGGAGCGCCAAGTCTAGGTCTAAGAGGCTTCTAAACAGCTTTTACGCATCAAGCCATAAGCCATAAGACACCTGAACATCTAATCAAATGGCTACCAAGACTATCTGCATTGTCCCCCCCTCTTTTACACCGCTGCCACTCTCTGTTGTTATCATCTATGCATAGACACTTTAATAACTCTACCTACATGTACATATCAACTAACCGGTGCACCCCCACATTGACTCTGTACCGGTACCCCCTGTATGTCGTCTCGCTATTGTTATTTTACTGCTGCTCTTTAACTACTTGTTACTTTTATTTCTTATTATTATCCTTGTTTTTTTAAACCGCATTGTTGGTTAGGGGATCGTAAGTAAGTATTTCACTGTAAGGTTGTATTCGGCACATGTGACTAATAAAATTTGATTTGAAATATCAGCCTGTTGTGGTGGGATGGAGTTTTGGCCTGCCTTGTGACATCACCAGGCGGTAAATTAGTTAACAGACCCACTCAGACCACTCCCAGACAGTCCTTGCAACATTCTTGCTTGAGTCGTTGCCCTTTGCTAAGAAGCTTTTTTTTCTCTTTTTCTTTGCCATTTTAATTGAAAACCACCACAGTAAGGTACTTAATTGTCAGCCAGAAATTATATGATGTTGAGTTAACAAACGGCTGCATTGGACCCTTAAATATAGCTCGGTGAGAAAACCACATAACACAGTCAAATATAAAGGATGCAAACGTTCCCTTCCAGATTAAGGTTTTTTAAAGCGTTTTGCAAAAAAAAAAAAAAACATTTTAACACAGATCTAAAATATGTTAATTAAAAGTCTGAGAACAGTAATATTTTACACATACATAAAGGTAAGCAATGATTTCTGATGAAAACACAAATGTGAAAAATTGGTGGATACAGTGTTTTGGAAATTGTAATTGAATGGTCCATATAATTTGCATGATAATTATTCTCAGGCCTTTGGGTTGAACAAACATGAGAACAGGATTCAATTCCGTATGCTTCATATATTTCATACCAGAAGTGAACCACATTGACAATGTGTATTTAATGCATTCATGTTGCTTTCTCAACGATATTGTCTAATGTATGTTGGGCTTCTGGTTCACAACAGGTTAATAATAAGTCTAGCTACTCATCAGATGTTTTCATAACATTTGAGACCCATTTCAACATTAGTGTTGTCCTCTATAACATTTGTATTCTGCATATGTTTGTTCATATGCAGGCGTTTATGTGTCTGAATTAATTGTAATGAATTCAGCGGGTGTGCTTTTCTAATTAAAGTTTTGGGGACTAAAGTGTTAGGGTAATGAATTCCGAGCTTCAGTGCATTTAGCTGCCATTCCAGCTAATGGAAACAATGCTGAATAAAAGCCTATTTCTGTGTCCATCGACTTTGCTTACTACAGTGCTCAACATAAACAATGAGACATTTCAAAGCAACATGAGAGAAAAGAGATGCACTGCTGTGTCCTTTACATTAATATACTGTATATATATATATATATATATATATATATATATATATATTTATATATATATACTACCTACGTACACAAAAGTATGTGAACATACTGGTCGAACATCTCATTCCAAAATCACGGGCATTAATATGGAGATGGTCCCCACTCTTCTGGGAAGGCTTTCCACTATATGTTGGAACATTGCTGCGGGGGCTTGCTTCCATTCAGCAACAAGAGCATTAGTGAGGTCGGCACTGATGTTGGGCGATTAGGCCTGGCTCGCACTCGGCATTCCAAATCATCCCAAAGGTGTTCGATGGAGTTGAGGTCAGGGCCCTGTGCAAGCCAGTCAAGTTCTTCCACACCGATCTCAGCAAACCATTTCTGTATGGACCTCGCCTTGTGCACGGGTGCATTGTCATGCTGAAACAGGAAAGGGCCTTCCCCAAATTATTGCCACAAAGTTGGAAGCACAGAATTGTCCAGAATGTATGTATATGCTGTAGCGCTAATATTTCCCTTCACTGGAACTAAGGGGCCTAGCCAGAACCATGAAAAACAGCCCCAGACCATTATTCCTCCTCCACCAAACTTTACAGTTGGTACTATGCATTGGGGCGGGTAGTGTTCTCCTGGCACCTGCCAAATCCAGATTCGTCAATTAGACTGCCAGATGGTGAAGTGTGATTCATCACTACAGAGAACACGTTTCCATTGCTCCAGATTCCAATGGCAGGGAGCTTTACACCACTCCAACCGATGCTTGGCATTGCGCATGGTGATCTTAGGCTTGTGTGCGGATGCTCGGCCATGGAAACTCATTTCATGAAGCTCCCGACAAACAGTTCTTGTGCTGCAGTTGCTTCCAGAAGCCGTTTGGAACACAGTAGTGAGTGTTGCAACTACTTCATCACTCAGCTGTGAGCTTGTGTGGTCCACCACTTGGTGGCTGAGTTGTTGTTGCTCCTAGACGTTTCCACTTCACAATAACAGCACTTATAGTTGACTGGGGCAGCTCTCGCGGGGCAGAAATTTGACGAACTGACTTGTTGGAAAGGTGGCATCCTGTGGAAAGTCACTGAGCTCTTCAGTAAGGCCAGTCTACTGCCAATATTTGTCTATGGAAATGTCATGGTTGTGTGCTCGATTTTATACACCTGTCAGCAATGGGTGTGGCTGAAATAGCCGAATTCACCAATTTGAAGGGATGTCCACATACTTTTGACCACGTAGTGTATATTAATTTATTCTGCTTGAATTAAAGACACGATCTTTCGCTTCTGCTGTCATGTTGTGGGACCTTTGAAAAAGTATTAAGCTAAATAGTGTTAATGTCTTTTAGAGAAGTGGTTGCTTTGCTGTACCATTCCGGATGAGCAGTCATTGAGGCTGATGGGAAAGCCTCAGAAGCTCTGGTTCTGTGCATCTTTCATAAACAGGGCAAGATTATGTCCAGGCTCTGGATTCTAGATAAATGATGCAGCCCTTAATGTATTCATTAAAACCCACTCGTTATTCAAAACAACTAATTTTCAGTTGGCGATGTGATTTCTTCTTTCTCCTTTTTTCTTTCTTTTTCTTGTCCTTGGAGAGTGAGAGAAAGATAAAGGCAATGCACATAAAGTACATATTTCTGTAACTTGAAACTTGAAACATAATAATATGCGTGTATTTATTCCTCTGTATTTGTCCATTTGTGGGAGTGTGTTCCCAATTCATGCTGGTTCTTTCTGGCAGAGGCTACCTCTCCCTCATGGGCTGACTTGAGATGCAGGAACAAGGAGTCTGCCGGCTGCCATCAAACAAAGGTAATGGGGCCTGGAGGGAGAGCAATAATTAGTAGACACTGGGAACCCTGGTACCAGCCAGAGCAGCCGGCGGCTCATTTGATCAGCTTGGTCCACATGTTTAGCATATCGTTATATTCACTTAATGCAGAAAGTTAACTTAACATAGTCAGCTTAAGGCCCATTAGGGAAAGGGTTGAGAACAGTGTCACCCTAGCATGAACTTGACTGGGAGAGAGTACCACATCTCAACCCAAGCAAAAAAAAATTACGATTAAATGCACTTTCACATTGTCCAAAAATACCCTGATAAACAATAATACTTCAAAGTTGGCAGTTGTATTTGGAAAGCTCACAAAGACTGCTTCAAACGCCGCCCTAATACATTTCCAATTGCCTTTCTGAATTATCACTTATCATATTTTGATAACGCTTATGGAAGTCCTTCAGATAACATTCATTATACAAGCCAGGGGATTTAAACAAATATTTTATATCTCTTGACTCATGCTCCCTAGCCTTTGAGAGTCTAGTTTCTTTCCTTGTGAGTGTTAAACAGCATAAGTAAGACAATCAGACTCTTTTTCCAGTGCCTGCTCCAGGAAGGTTTGATAGAATCTTAAATCAAACAATGGCCTACCATATTTTTGTGGACTGGGTGTGTTTCCCACAGCTACACCATAAGTTGACTTTACCCTGCTACACCATGGCTCACACACATTCACACATCTCATCAAATAAGACGAAATAAAGTCAGAATTCTTTCTCTTTTGACTGGTCTGTGGAAGGCTGAATGAAGGCTCCCACTGCTCAGACAAAGGAGGTTGTTTACAGAAAGATACTGAAGCAGAACTCTCTTGTGTGGAAACAGCCTTTGCAGGAGAACAAACTGCCTCACACTGCACTGTTGTCAGCCCAATACTGTCATGAAAACCTCCAGAGATAGAGAGATCAAACACAGACCTCATTGTTACTAATAAGATTAATTTTAGATGAGGACTAATGGTCATCATGGCTTGCTGTGTTGCCACCATAGAATCAATATGGATCTTTGAACTGAGGTCAATATTATGATTCATCAATAAAAATCCACATCACCATCAATTAGGATAACTAGTCCTCTAAAGAAGGAGGGGGAGAGGTTGTAGTTGTAGGGACAGGTTAACTAGCCTAAATGTTAACTAGCCTGCTATTTGTAGCTGGGTTGACCCTTGCGCACATGGCTATGTGCGACATGGCAGAAAACCAAATGAAGGCCGTTAATCTTTCCTCTCCAGAGCCTATTATTTTTCATTCCTGGCTCATGGGGAAGATAATAAGGCACGTTCAATTTCTGTCAGCTGATGGAGAGGCACGCCCGCCGGCTGACATGCCTCCTAAATATTCTTCTCTCATCCGTTAATGCCCCCCCCCCCCCCCACACACACACACACACACACACACACACACACACACACACACCCACACTGCATCACACACACTGCATGACACACACACACACACACACTGCATGACACACACACACACACACACACTGCATGACACACACACACACACTGCATGACACACACACACACACACACTGCATGACACACACACACACACACACACACACACACACACACACACACACACACACTGCATCACACACACTCTAGTACAGGCTTTGTGTGGATGACCCTGTCATACGTGTGTAATATTACGGACCTGCTGCGTCTAAAAACCTGTGTTCCGTGTTGCCATCAATTTTCTTCTCAACTTCCAATTCCTCATCTTCACCCATGCTCAGTTCCACCAGCTGATCACACCAATGGACCTCCCATGACTGATGAGAACTGGGTGGGTTGGTGGCGTGTAGTGGGTTATAGTGGGGGCAGGGAGGAGGGGCAGTGGGGCTGTTGGAGGGTCGAGATAAGGTTGAGATCTCTAAGATAATGTCACCAGGTGATGGATGGCTGGCGACCCCTCTATCTTCCTCTTCTACATTGTGTAGATTCAGTCAGTGGAACAGTACAAGTCACTGCTATGAGGGCTTAGGGTTACCAGACACCCCGCGGTGACCTGAGGTTATACAGTATGAAGATGCTTCAAGCTGGGAATATTGGGCAGTGGTTAGCAATTACAGTGGTTAGTAGCTGCCCAGGATCCTGTAATGGGGGAGTGCGGTGCTGAATGGCCAGTCTTGCGCTGATGTAGACATGCTCCCATTGTATTTGGTTTGGAACTCTCTATGGTCTGTGGTTTATACCAAGTGTGGAATATAGTGAACTACCTTACAAATGTGCGAAGAATATATAAATACGTATTTACTGTAAAACTGCATAAGCCGTTACTTGTAATTGACCCTGACCTGATAGTAGAAACAGCATGACTAAACATATCCATATCCAACATGTCCATCCATTAAATTATTTTTTTTTTAAACCAATTGTATTGGTCCCATACACGTGATGATCAGATGTTATTGCGGGTGTAGTGAAATGCCTGTGCTTCTAGCTCCGACAGTGCAGTAATATCTAACAAGTAATATCTGACAAATTTCACAACAAATTACCCTACACACAAACCTTAGTAGGAATGAATTAAGACTATATACATATGGACAAGCAATGTCAGAGCGGAACGGACTAAAATACAGTAGAATAGTATAGAAAACAGTATATATAAAAGAGATGAGTAATGCCAGATATGTAAACTTTATTAAGTGACTAAGAAACCGTAGAATAGTATAGAATACAGTATACACAGTTGAAGTCGGAAGTTTACATACACTTAAGTTGGAGTCATTAAAACTCATTTTTCAACTACTCCACATATTTCTTGTTAACAAACAATGGTTTTGGCAAGTTGGTTAGGACATGTACTTTGTGCAAGTCATTTTTCCAACAATTGTTTACAGACAGATTATTTCACTCATAATTCACTGTATCACAATTCCAGTGGGTCTAAAGTTTACATACACCAAGTTGACTGTGGCTTAAAACAGCTTGGAAAATTCCAGAAAATTATGTCATGGCTTTAGAAGCTTCTGGTAGGCTAATTGACATCATTTGAGTCAATTGGAGGTGTACTTGTGGATGTGATTCAAGGCTTACCTTCAAACTCAGTGCCTCTTTGCTTGACATCATGGGGAAATCAAAAGAAATCAGCCAAGACCTCAGAAAAAAAAATTGTAGACCTCGACAAGTCTGGTTCATCCTCGGGAGCAATTTCCAAATGCCTGAAGGTACAACGTTCATCTGGACAAGCAATAGTATGCAAGTATAAACACCATGGGACCACGCAGTTGTCATGCCGCTCAGGAAGGAGACACGTTCTGTCTCCTAGAGATGAACGTACTAAATAAATAAATCCCAGAACAACAGCAAAGGACCTTGTGAAGATGCTGGAAGAAACAGGTACAGAAGTATCTATATCCACAGTAAAATGAGTCCTACATCGACATAACCTGAAAGGCCGCTCGGCAAGGAAGAAGCCACTGCTCCAAAACCGCCATTAAAAAGCCAGACTACGGTTTGCAACTGCACATGGGGACAAATATCGTACTTTTTGGAGAAATCTCTTCCGGTCTGATGAAACAAAAATAGAAATGTTTGGCCGTAATCAACATGGTTATGTTTGGAGGAAAAAGGGGTAGGCTTGCAAGCCAAAGAACACCATCTCAACCGTGAAGCACGGGGTGGCAGCATCATGTTGTGGGGGTGCTTTGCTGCAGTAGGGACTGGTGCACTTCACAAAATAGATGGCTTCATGAGGAAAGAAAATTATGTGGACATACTAAAGCAACATCTCAAGACATCAATCAGGAAGTTAAAGCTTGGTCACAAATTGGTCTTCCAAATGGACAATGACCCCAAGGATACTTCCAAAGTTGTGGCAAAATGGCTTAAGGACAACAAAGTCAAGCTATTGGAGTGGCCATAATAAAGCCCTGACCTCAATCCCATAAAACATTTGTGGATAGAACTGAAAAGCTTGTGTGGGCAAGGAGGCCTACAAACCTGACTCAGTTACACCAGCTCTATCAGGAGGAATGGGACAAAATTCACCCAACTTATTGTGGGAAGCTTGTGGAAGGCTACCCGAAATGTTTGACCAAATTTAAACAATTTAAAGGCAATGCTACCAAATACTAATTGAGTGTATGTAAACTTCTGACCCACTGGGAATGTGATGAAAGAAATAAAGCTGAAATAAATCATTCTCTCTACTATTATTCTGACATTTCACATTCTTAAAATAAAGTGGTGATCCTGATTGAGCTAACTTCTTATGGCTGGGGGTGCTATTTTCATGTTCAGATGAAAAGCGTGCCCTGAGTAAATTGCCTGCTACTCAGCCCAGAAGCTAAGATTAGCATATTGTTGGATAGAACACACTCTGAAGTTTCTAAAACTGTTTGAATGATGTCTGTGAGTAAAACAGAACTCATATGGTAGGCAGAAACCTGAGAAAAAATCCAACCAGGAAGTGGGAAATCTGAGGTTTGTAGATTTTCAAGTATATGCCTATCCAAGATACAGTGTAAAATTGGTCTGATTGCACTTCCTAAGGCTTCCACTAGATGTCAACAGTCTTTAGAACTTTGTTTCAGGCTTCTACTGTGAAGGGGGAGCGAATAAGAGCTGGTTGACTAAGGGGTCTGGCAGAATGCCATGACCTAAGTCACGCCAGCAGCTGTGAGAGCGAGCTGCGTTCCCTTTCATTTCTAAAGACAAAGGAATTGTCCGGTTGGAACATTATTGAAGATTTATGATAAAAACATCCTAAAGATTGATTCTATACATCGTTTGACATGTTTCTACAAACTGTAATGGAACTGTTTTGACTTTTCATCTTGACTAAGTGCCTGTGCCTTGTGAATTTGGATTTGTGAAATAAACGCACGAACAAAAAGGAGGTATTTGATCTTTTTAGCCTTCCTGTGACATTGGGTGCTGTATGGTGTCCTGGAGTGTGGGTAGTTTGCCCCCGGTACTGCGTTGGGAAGACCGCACCACCCTCTGGAGAGCCTTGCGGTTGCGGGCAGTGCAGTTGCCGTACCAGGCGGTGATACAGCCCAACAAGATGCTTTCAATTGTGCATTTGAAAATATTTGTGAGGGTTTTAGGTGACAAATCAAAATTCTTTAGCCTCCTGAGGTTGACGAGGCTCTGTTGGTCCATTTCAGTTTGTCAGTGATGTGTACACCCAGGAACCTGAAGCTTTCCACCTTCTCCCCTGTGGTCCCGTCAATGTAGATAGGGGGGAACCCTGAAATAACCCTGAAATTCCCTTTTGTGCCGGTATGCCATAGCCTTAATTCCAACAATGGCATTCTAATGTAATGAACATTGAGGGCTTCTCAGCATGTCTCCAGCAATCAGTCACCTGCAGCCAAACAAACCGGCAAAACAATGCTCTTCAGGCTTTTACCTAACCATTTTATGTGAGGTGGGGGCAGAGGAGACAGGGTGTTTTTGTGTTATTAATTGAAGCCCCTAATTGTTATAGGAGAACTGCGGGGCACCCAAGTGAAAAATGAAGAATCTTTCAGTCTGAATTTCCAATTGAAAGTTTTAAAAGCAGCATTAATTGCTCCTCTGTTTTTCCAAAGGAAATTTTAATTAAAGGTATTATACAACAGCATGCCGGTGAGAGAGGGGGCAGAAAGCCACTGCAAGCCACTGATTACAGTTCGTGTACTGAAACCATGCTGTTATCCAGTCAACTCATCCCCTTTAAATACATATCTAGCACAATGTTATTTATTAACCTTTAGAAAAATATGTGTGAATTGATGATTGCACATACAATGCACATACAATAGGAATTTCAGAGTGCATACAAATGACGGAATGGTAATTAAACGGAATGTAAACACAACAACATGTGATCGACCTTCTCGATTCGGTCTTATGTAGCAACATTTGAATTTGTGCTTTTTACATTGGATAAAAGTAGAGACTCAGAGCTAGAAATTGTTATATAATACACTGCAGTTAAGGAACAATGGGAAAGTAATTCTGCCTTGAAAGTTGATAAACGTTAAACCCCACTTTTGAGAAAATGGCCCTTGAATGTTTTGGTATACCTACTGGAGAAATATTTTTTGTCTACACCCATTCAGCGTTCGTTCACACCCTCTTAAGCCTTAGCCCCACCCATCTCTTCAAGGATTCCCATGTGAGGCCATGTGGTAAACACACTATATCAATTAAAATCTAAGTTTATTTGTCACTTGCACAGGATACAGAAGGTGTAAACGGTACAGTGAAGTGGTTACTTGCATAGTAGCAATATCAAAAACAGAAAGTGTCCAGATAAAAATAATTTACAAATATTTTATCATTATTAAAAGATGCTTACCCGACACACTTGTCTAAATTGATGGGTCATGTGAAGGAACTGCTATAACCACCCTCCAGCCACATCTAGCTAAGTGGATGGGTCACTATTGTCTAGAGATGTACACATGTTCATGAAATACAATAGATGGCCTTAATCACCCCCAGACACACCTAGGTAATTTGATGGGTCATGTAATTATCTGGCCGAAGTGGAGTCTTTTGTTTAGACATGTAGCTAGCTAGGTAGATGAACAACGAACCGGTATAATCCCAACTCATACTACTACCAATACAAACATTGTCATAGCTGTTTTATGAATCTGCAAGTAGCTAAATCTAACAAACTAGGTACAATGTTAGCTAGCTATAGTATTACTACACAGATCATACACGTAACATTAGCTAGCAAGCCAGCAAGCTAACGTTTGCTAGCTAATTAACAGTACGCTTTAACTTGCAATAAAAATGACTTTCAGACAAAATTAGAAACTTATATCTGAAAATGTAGCTAGACTTACATGGTTAAATGCTTCACATCAGATTGGAACTATTTAACTCTGTTTTGTTTGTAGCTGCATCTTGTTTGGCCATTATTGTGTCAAGTCACTCAAGTTCACACTTACTGTGGCATGTGCAGAAAGTAGCCCATCACTTTTTTTAACTGATCTGTCGATAATGCCTGATAAATTCAGGGCTGTTGTTGAGAAAAGTAGCAAAACGTTTGTAGTTCTCAATGGCTAACGTTGTTTCTTTAAAAAATGGCACGGTAGAAAGGACAGTCAGCACATACTGAACAGTTCACGATATAGACAGAAGCATGCTACATGGCAGACCAATCCAAACTCATCTCCCAGCATGTCTAGCCCGTTCATTATCTCAGCCAATCATGGCTAGCGGGAAGGTTCCTGACTTTTTCTGTGGCTAAACCAACTAGGCTCGTAATTTAACAATTGTATTCGTATTTATGGATGGAATACAAGTTTGTTATTAAGGTACATGCAAGTTCACATGTTCAAGAACGCATTTTTGCAACAAAAAAACGCGTTTTGATAAAAAAAGAAATGTTTACTTTCAAATGCCGCTCCTGTGAAGTAGTGACATGCGACATGCATGTTTCCTGAAACAAGTCACATATGAATGGCATGAATGGGGAGAGCCAATATGACCATTTTGAAATAGGATTTATGCTAAGTACATTCACCAGCTGAACCCAAATCCCAAATGTTGCGAAATGGGTATGTCTCAAGTTAAGTTTTCCAAAGTATGGTTGCTAGTCAAACTTTGCAGAGTTAACCAATGTTCAAATGTTTAATTTCATGGAGTCCTGTGGATGCTGCTGCTGATGAATCTATTTCGACATCAATCCCATACGTGTGATGGTTGTAAATGTATACAGGATATTCTGTGCCGAACCTGAAGTGTTCAAACTCAGCTTTATAGAGACTGGAAGGTGTTTTCACCATTCTCACTATTTTAATACCAAAGGTCGATCGGTCAACTTAAAATGACTTAAATTGTAATTGTTTAGCTTCTCAAAATGCATGTTACCTGACAAATATGGGGACTTATCCGTTAGGATCAAGAAGCTGCACACAAACCATTTTAAAAATGTTTGCTTTTTGTATTATTTTGAATATTTTATTATTATTTACTTTGAGGCTGGGGTGAGGAGATGCAGGATCCACAGCCGTCTGTCATGGGAGAAAACCTCTGTGAGGAGCGCTGCCGCCGATGCACTCTGTTAAAAACACCAGGGCTAATGATTGGTGGGAGAATACCCACGCAGCTTATGTTTAAATGTCTCCATTCATTTGTTGCTTTTGCTTTGTGACTCAGCTCACAAAATGTTAACTTCCGCTGTTAATTTCTGTCAAGTTCAAATACAATTACTTTTTGAGACAGGGTTTCAAGAAAAGCAGGGCTCAAAGTAGTTTCCTGGGGAGAGTTTCCTAGGGTACAAAGCGAAATGTAATCTCAAAATTGCGCACACACAAACCTTTTTTGCCCAACCTATTATTTTCAATGCTTACACAGGGTCAATGTGTAATTCCAGTTATCCTGGTCACAGACTAGAAAAACTAAAGCCAAAAACCTGAACTGTGTGCATGAACAGAGCCTAAAAAAATCAGCTTCACAACCTTCTCTACACCTGCAGACCACTTGTGACATTGAAATAAGGCACAGGTAAGGTTTGGGGGCATCAGGGACAGTGTGCCCTGACCATGGTCAAAGGGCAACCAGAGGAACGTGCATTGGACACTAATGCCTGCACTTCTATGATAAGACCTTCCTAATGAGCTGTGGAGTAGACCTCAAGGACACAGGCTCTATGATGTAAGGACTCTTTCAATTTTAAATGTAGAATACTTTCCCTCTCTGTACTTAAATAATTATTAGAATGATATTTCAAAAACATATCAAGAAACATGAACAACGGGTGTATTCTCTACGTTCCTTCAGTTTAGATGTGCTTGCAAGGTTCCTCTTAACATACACACACAAGCTGTAACACAAAGGCGAATGCGTAGACCACCTCACAATTGCCAGTCAGTTTAATCTGCTACAGATGCCGTATCTTAATTTGAGCCAGTTTCCCACAGCAGGAAAATAGTCTTGCAGCAAATGGAAAAGTGAATTGTAATTTGTATTATAATTAATGGATATTTTTTGTAGGGGTTGATACATTTTTTGTTAGCGTAAATCAAATCTGACATTTTCAAGAGGAAATTATAACTTTAAAAGCCTTTTTAAACCTCAAATACACCACAAGTTTGCATTTCCTGCTGTGTAGCAATATTCCTGCAAAAACAGGAGGATCAAATGAAGATATGGCATCGATACCATTCATCCTCATTCTGGATGGCTCTCCCTTGAGACTCTCCCAGGCCCTGCCTGCTGTCATATGAGGCCAGAGCTGATAGACAAATGGAAATAGCTGAGCCCAGAGTCCCATATTGATTTGTCATTGATCAATGGAGAATTATGAGAACCTTCAGATAAAGAGCTTCAGCAAAAGTGTCCCAGTGCTGCAGTTACTGGATTGACGCTGGATAACATTACATAAAAACATCATGTAGATACAAGCCTACACACATGCACACGCACGCACGGGCACACACACACACACACACGCGCGCACAAATACTGTATATACAGTACATACAGATCCACATAAACACATGGCTGTATAATTTTGCTTATGTTCACTTTCCCAGTTGAAAGTTGTCTTTCACTATGTTGCTCACAATTCTAGGCATCGTGTGGCATGTTGTTGTTTTTTATCTGACAGGCTGGGCACAGTGCAGAAGGGTACTCTGCCCTCACATGAACCCAAAACCTGCACCCCTGGGACCTTCTGTCTTGGCACTTCCTCAAACAGAGCATTGTAGGAGAGGAGACGAGAGCAGACAGCTTGCAGACAGACATCCACAGATTCATGTGAAAATGTTCAAGTATAGGATCTGAGTGGGTGGTGAAAGGTGCTTCTATTTCGGTAACCTATTAGATGAATCTGAATCATTGGATAGCGAATAAAAAAGCCCCAAATGTACTCTGCCTGAAAACATCAAATATGGTTCACTGAAACAATGTGGCCGAATTCACATAAATATTATATGAACTGATCAATACTACATTGAATAAAAACTATGTCTCCTTTACAACATAATAGGGCCTCTGACTTGTGCATTTCTGTAGTTAATGAAAAATGTGTGCCAGGAACCACCAGGAATAACGTATGCATCAAATATGTACTTTTAATGAGAGACAACTGCAGATTAACAATGACTGGGAGATTGGAGAGTACCTCAGATGCTTGTGAAGAGGGTCCATTTCCATTTTCCTCAGATCACAAAACCACTTCAAGTCTATTCAGCTGTTTTTCTGTGCTACTGACAGTCAAGATTTACGATGATAAATTCCCTCACCTACACAAGGATCATCGCGTCTCTTGTGTTTGGAAGGAAGTCTTGAGCTCACTTCATGTTCACGCTGTATTGAAATGCAAATAGTTATTGTTTATATCTTCCCAGCTGAGAGGTCTCTTGATAAACCTTGGAACCATCTTCCACTTGTACAGTAGAGAAGTAGCTATTTCAGCCTGGAGAAGATATGGTAGAATATTATATGGTAGAAACCCATAAATACTGAATGTAGCGCTTCATATTTTCATTACAAAAGAACAACAGGGAGCAGAGCATAAAGCTGAACAGAAACCATGCTGAAAGGCGGTATTGGCAGAGGATTGATGAGCTGCTGATATTATTGTGGGAGAAGCCATTTGAAAAGCACAGATTTTTATATTTTAAGACCAAATTCAGTGCTACTGTCAGAACACAGCACACCTAATATCTTTTAAGTTTTAAATTACATCACTTTTTTATCTTTGTTTTATTTGTTGTTTTGATTGTCTCCATCTACGTTTCTTTACACACACTGTTGCTAGGTTCTTCTGGGTTGAAGATACCCCGAAAGCCATTTTAGTAGACCATACACTCTTAGAAAAATGGTTCCAGGTAGAACCCTTTTTGGTTCCAGGTAGAACCATCTTGGATTCCAGGTAGAACCCTCTATTGAAAGAGTTTTACACGGAATCAAACAAGATTCTATCCGGAACCAAAAAAGGGTTCTTTAAAGGATTTTCCTATGGGGAAAGCAAAATAACCCTTTTAGGTTTCAGATGGCATCTTTTTTTCTAAGAGTGTGGACTATCCAGATGGATTTTGAAAACCAGTTGTACACAGGAATAACATGATAAAGAATTTCAACCCTCGCAGAATTCACTTCACATCCATACACTGAAGCCACAATCATTATATGAGCTAGCAAGGAGATTGATTGAAAAAACAGCTCATTACTCATGATTAATGTATGTAAGAGAAATATTGTGGGCCATCACACCTATTTCTCAAATGTCCAAGGGTGGCTTGGCCATCTGGAAATTCTAGCAAATGCCAGATGGGCTGGACCATTTTTCTGTTGGGTGGGCTGGTCTAAATTGGGAGTATAAAATAAAAATGCGAAAAAGGTGGGCCTGTTAAGATTTTTTTAATTACTATTTTTGCAAAATTTCTTTGTTATCTCTAATGTGTCTTTGGCTGAGTTGGCAAAGGCTCCCTACCAAGATGGGCCGGCCAGGTTTTCTGATAGCCTCAGCTGAGGTCACGCAAACTCACAATCAAAGTCAAATGTGGCATCAGCAAAGAGACCTGCTCTGACTCTGTCATCAATTAGACAGCCAAGATCACGGGTAGTAAAAAATGGGAAAGGTCCCCATAAATGTAGAAAGAGCACATTCTACATTCTGTCACCTCGCTCAAAACATCAATTTTGGGGGGCGGCTAAAACCATGATTTGGTCAAACAGTGAAGTGCATTATTCTAATGATTTCTGCAATGAAAGTGTCTGCCCTGCTCCTGTGCTTGTTCCACTGGGGCCTGCTACTGTGATTTAGCGAGCTGTAGAGAACATGTGTTCTGATCATATAACATTTCAAAATGAAATTTTGGGAAAACACAGCTTTGGAAGCTTCCTCCTCTTGTCCTGTCGAAAGGAGGGTCTCAGCTTTCTGTGGGTATAATTTATATTTAAAAGCTGAAGAACACACGCACATCCAGGTACTTTTTGCAGGTGCTGGAGTTAATAGAAAGGAATATGCTGCACACTGCTGTTCATGCTCCCAGGTGATTTTATTATAACAATGTTTTGACCCTTAGGTCTTCATCACCCACCCACTGGCTCCATGTCATCTACAAGACCCTGCTAGGTAAAGTCCCCCCTTATCTCAGCTCGCTGGTCACCATAGCATCTCCCACCTGTAGCACACGCTCCAGCAGGTATATCTCTCTAGTCACCCCCAAAACCAATTCTTTCTTTGGCCGCCTCTCTTTCCAGTTCTCTGCTGCCAATGACTGGAACGAACTACAAAAATCTCTGAAACTAGAAACACTTATCTCCCTTACTAGCTTTAAGCACCAACTGTCAGAGCAGCTCACAGATTACTGCACCTGTACATAGCCCACCTATAATTTAGCCCTATCAACTACCTCTTTCCCAACTGTATTTAATTTATTTATTTATTTTGCTCCTTTGCACCCCATTATTTTTATTTCTACTTTGCACATTCTTCCATTGCAAAACTACCATTCCAGTGTTTTACTTGCTATATTGTATTTACCTTGCCACCAAGGCCTTTTTTGCCTTTACCTCCCTTCTCACCTCATTTGCTCACATTGTATATAGACTTGTTTATACTTTATTATTGACTGTATGTTTGTTTTACTCCATGTGTAACTCTGTGTTGTTGTATCTGTCGAACTGCTTTGCTTTATCTTGGCCAGGTCGCAATTGTAAATGAGAACTTGTTCTCAACTTGCCTACCTGGTTAAATAAAGGTGAAATAAATAAAATAAATAAAAAATCAGGCGTCCATTGCCTGATAACGACCTGGATGCCTGATGAAGACTTCAGGGTTGAAACGATTCTCAGCTCAATAGCAACTATTTTACAATCAAGATATTTGAAATGGCTTTGCGATATGGAGCGGTGCGAGGGAATAGGCCTCCAGGTCTCATGGGTAGGAGCCTACATCTGCAAGATTTATTTAGGACCTTACATTTACTGTTGGATCATGAATTTTGCCATTTTTGTGAGATGTTACAAATACAATTCATGCAATATGTTACAGATTTGTTGTGCTTAAGATCCCTTAGTTCAGATTTAATGTGTTTTGAGTATCCACTTCAACAGTTGTTGAACCCCAAATTATCTTATAATCTCCTCCCGGCGCAGCCAGGAGAGGACTGGCCACCCATCAGAGCCTGGTTCATCTCTAGGTTTCTAGGGAGTTTTTCCTAGCCTCTGTGCTTCAACATCTGCATTGCTTGCTGTTTAGGGTTTTAGGTTGGGTTTCTGTATAGCACTTTGTGACATCTGCTGATGTAAAAAGTTCTTTAGAAATACATTTGATCAGTCTTACATTTTAGTAGAAGCTATTATCTACTGGTCTCACATGGGAATCAAACACACAACCCCAGCATTGCAAGTGCCATGCTCTACCTACTGAACCACATTAGACCACATAAAGATGTGTGTAACTCATCTCTATTGGATACATTTTGGGGGGGATATTCTGGAGTCCTATTTTGACAGTAAAATACAGCAACTATGGTCTAATTGTCAATCCAAAATTCATGCCAATCACTCTATTAGGTTGCACATCGAAATATCTTGAATCATGCACTCCTGTCTTGGAAGTGTGAGACAAAACAACTTATTTCTTGAATACCTCAGTAGTCTAATTATTACACTTCTTATAAAGCACTATGCATGACTTTGGTTCAACTAGTGACCAGTGACACCAGGGGAAAATGTGAGTCTGGAACCCTGTAATTAGCACATATGCCAGGCACTAATTTGCAATATAGCTTATAAGTCGTTAGCTTGGCTTTTATAATGTGTAAGGCTTAAACAGACAGACAGACAGACAGACAGACAGACAGACAGACAGACAGACAGACAGACAGCAAAAATAGTCACAGTGTGATCGCAGAAAAGATGCTGAGATAGATAGACAGCACCACAGGGAGGCAAACAAGGTGAGTTAGAGGCGCTCACAGTGATGTGGGCTGGTGTGGATAAAATGCAGGGCAGAATTAGTCTCCCAGTCCACCCCTGCAAATGTCTATAATAGCCTTTTAACTGATTTGTTTTTACTATTTGTTTAGGAGGACATGAAAGGCCTGTGGTGAGTGAGAGGCCTCTGGGGTATGCTAACATGGCTGGGCCGGCTGCTGTGGCCCCCAGCGCTGAGCTGACATTCATTAGCCTGGAGAAAGTCATCAATCAGGACCTCACTCACATATTACACAGTACGCTTCATGAGCAGCCATTTATGATCATCAATCCATCTGCCCGATAGCCACTCCACAGAGCAGAGAGAGAGAGAGAGAGAGAGAGAGAGAGAGAAAGAGAGATATCCACATACAAGTTAGAGAGAACAAGTATGAGAGAATCAAGCCAATTGGGAATACAATTTAACCTGCATTAGATATGTTGCTCATTGACCCATCACTAATCTCCACAAAAATTAATGCTTACCCAGCTCTACTAATGAAGCCATCACATTGGACATATGACTACTGTAAATGCATGTCAGAAGTGGCCCACCCTCAAAAAAGTTTGCCACACACAAACCCTGAATCCAGGCAGGGACCTGCACTATGAGGATCTTACGCAACCTTCATCAACAATTCAGTGGGCTTCTTTCTCCTGGGATATGATCCTGTAAAAATGGAGATGAAGATACAAAGATACAGTCACATGACATTTATGAGGTACAGGGCTCCTCTATGATTAATGCTTTTCATTAATGTTACAGTAAGTTTTGACGTAATGGTGGTAACACTTTGGAGCTAAAGGAAGTGCTCACCACCACCACTCCTGCTTCCTGTGAAACTTTTTAGTGGGTCACTTAAACCAAAGTTGCAGTCATAAGACCTTCTTCAAGCTGTAATACAGAGTTGCTGGTAAACAGGAGCATTAATATCAAATGACAGGCTAGCTAGGAGGGCTAACACGGACATTTCTAAACATTGATACAAATTCAATTAGCACTAAGGTGTGAAGAAAAGGGCTTTTGGCCCAACAAGTGTCAGGAGTCTATGAAGCGTCCTCTGAAGCCCCCTGCTGCTGTTCAAAGTGTCAGGAGACTCACTGGCATTTTATACAAGAAATCTGCCTCCAGAAATGAAGCTTCTTCCAAGTGGGTGTGACACCTACTCCCGTTGCCTGCTGCACCACTGCTTGGATTCCACCTGGCGATCTGTTCACCGTCTGCCCTGGCCTGTCTCCCCCTGTCTGGTACAGGTACCTCCACCACACTCACCCCTCTTTTCCGAGCTTTCGCTCGCCTCCAGCACACACGCACTGTTGGGGTGAGTGACTCTGAATTTACAATGGCTAGCCCCATGTCGTCATATATTTTATTTTTTTCTTGTGCATTTTGCAATGTTTCTATTTGCCTCATGACTCCTGCATACTTTGTTGACTACAAACTTTCTTTACCCAACTGTGGGACAGACTCTCTATTGGATACACAGACTTTTGGCCTCATATCCTATTCTAACCACCTCTCGCCGGCTTTGTATTCATGTTACCTGATGAAATTGCTGTACAATATGATCTTGTTGCCATCTGATGCACACTCAGATGTCATAAATCAGCACTGCAGAGCTCTCCCTGTGCTATGTCGGGCCTTGATTGTATTACTGCTGATGATATCTGGAAATGTGCATGTACACCCTGGCCCATCTACTGTTGCTAGCCCCAATTCTGACTTGCTCTGATATCTGCTTCACTGATTTCTGCTCTCATAAAAGCCTGGGTTTTCTGCATGTTAACACTAGAAGCTTATTACCTAAAATGGACCAATTGAAAGTGTGAGTTCACAGCTCTAATGCAGAGGTCATTACTGAGACGTGGTTAAGGAGGAGTGTTTTGAACACGGATGTTAACCTTTCTGGTTATAACCTTTTTCGGCAAGACAGATCTTCCAAAGGTGGGGGAGTGGCAATCTTTACCAAGGATCACCTTCAGTGCTCGGTTATCTCCACCAAGTCTGTCCCCAAACAATTTGATTTGCTGGTTTTAAGCATTAAACTTTCAAATAGCTCTTTGTTGACTGTTTCTGGGTGCTATCGTCCTCCATCAGCACCGGCCTGTAGCCAACCTGCCCTTAGCTCTCTCCTGGCCCCTTACACTAAGTCTGAATTTGTCCTGCTAGGTGACCTAAACTGGGACATGCTTAAACCACCTGACCAAGTCCTAAAGCAGTGGGACTCCCTTAATCTTTCTCAGATTATCACCAATCCCACAAGGTATGACTCCAAAAACCCAGAAAAGGCTACTCTCCTCGATGTTATCCTCATAAATAATCCTGATAGGTATCAGTCTGGTGTTTTTGGTAATGACCTTAGTGGTCATTGTTTTGCAGCCTGTGTTCGTAATGGTTGCTCAGTGAAACTAACTGTCCTGATTTGTCTTAGACGCTTGCTAAAAAACTTTAATGAGCAAGACTTCCTTCATGCTATGGTATAGAATCAGCTTCATCCCATCTGTCGAAGATGCTTGGACCTTCTTTTTTGATATCGTCAGTGGTATTGTTAACAATCACGCCCCCATAAAGAAAATGAAAAACAGGTTCAGCCCCTGGTTCGACCGTGATCTTGCAGAGTTACTCCAGCTCAAGATTTGCATTTGGCGAAAGGCTCGGCACACGCACACTCAGGCTGTCGTCCAGGCAATTGAGAAATAAGTGCACAAAGGCTATCAGGAAGTTAGTTACTTTAAGGAGCAGTTCTCTCTCTGTGGGTCTACCCCAAGAAGTTCTGGAAAACGGTTAAAACCAAGAGAATGAACCCTCCTCCTCACAGCTGCCCATGTCCCTTAATGTTGATGATTTGGTTGTTACTGACCAGAAGCACATGGCTGAGCTCTTTAATCACCACTTCATTAAGTCAGGATTCCTATTTGACTCAGCCATGCCTCCTTGCCTGTCCAACATTTCCTCATCTCCCACCCCTTCTAATGCGACTATCCCCGATACTTCTCCCTCTTTTTCCCCTGCCCCGCTACAAAGTCTCTCCCTGCAGGCATTCACTGAGTCCGAGGTGCTAAAGGAGCTCCTTAAACTTGACCCCGAAAAAATATCTGGGTCAGATGGTTTAGACCCTTTCTTATTTAAGGATTCTGCCCCTATGATCGCCAAGGCTATCTCCAACCTTTTTAACCTGTCTCTCCTTTCTGGGGAGGTTCCAATTGCTCGGAAAGCAGCCACAGTCTGTCCTTTATTTAAAGGGGTGATCAAGCTAATCCTAACTGTTATAGGCCTATTTCTATTTTGCCATGTTTATCAAAAGTGTTTGAAAAACTTGTCAATAATCAATCTTAAAGGTTCTGTCACCATGATGTCACCATTGCCATTGATTCTAAGCAATATTGTGCTGCTATTTTTATTGACTTTGCCAAAGCTTTTGATACGGTAGACCATTCCATTCTTGTGGGCCGGCTAAGGAGTATTGGTGTCTCTGAGGGGTCTTTGGCCTGGTTTGCTAACTACCTCTCTCAAAGAGTGAAGTGCATAAAGTCTGCCTGTCTGTCACCAAGGGTGTTCCCCAAGGCTCAATCCTAGGCCCCACGCTCTTCTCAGTAAACATCAACAATATAGCTAAGGCAGTAGGAAGCTCTCTCATCCATTTATATGCAGATGATACAGTCTTATACTCAGCTGGCCCCTCATCGGATTTTGTGTTAAATGCTCTACAACAAAGCTTTCTTAGTGTCCAACAAGCTTTCTCTACCCTTAACCTTGTTCTGAACACCTCCAAAACAAAGGTCATGTGGTTTGGTAAGACGAATGCCTCTCTTCCCACAGGTATTATTACTATCTCTGAGGGTTTAGAGCTTGAGGTAGTCACCTCATAATAGTACTTGGGAGTATGGCTAGACAGTGCACTGTCCTTCTCTCAGCACATATCAAAGCTGCAGGCTAAAGTTATATCTAGACTTGGTTTCCTCTATCGTAATCACTCCTCTTTCACTCCAGCTGCCAAACTAACCCTGATTCATATGACCATCCTACCCATGCTAGATTACGGAGATCAGTAGGTAAGGTTGCTCTTGAGCGGCCAGATGTACTTTACCATTCGGCCATCATATTTGCCAACAATGCTCCTTATAGGACACATCACTGCACTCTATACTCCTCTGTAAACTGGTCATCTATGTATACCCATCGCAAGACCCACTGGTTGATGCTTATTTATAAAACCCTATTAGGCCTCACTCCCCCCTATCTGAGATATCTACTGCGGCCCTCATTCTCCACATACAACACCCATTCTGCCAGTCACATTCTGTTAAAGGTCCCCAAAGCACACACATCCCTGGGTTGCTCGTCTTTTCAGTCGCTGCAGCTAGCGACTGGAACGAGCTGCAACAAACACTCAAACTGGAAAGTTTTATCTCAATCTCTTCATTCAAAGACTCAATCATGGACACTCTTACTGACAGTTGTGGCTGCTTTGTGTGATGTATTGTTGTCTCTACCTTCTTGACCTTTGTGCTGTTGACATTGCCCAATAATATTTGCACCATGTTTTTGTGCTGCTACCATGTTGTCTTGCTACCATGTTGTTGTCATGTTGTGTTGCTACCAATGCTGTGGTGTCATGTTTTGCTGCCTTGTTATGTTGTTGTCTTAGGTCTCTCTTTATGTAGTGTTGTGTCTCTCTTGTTGTGATGTGTGTTTTGTCCTATATTTATATTGTATTTATTTAAATTATTATTTGCTTTAAGCAGGAGGCCTTTTGCTTTTTGGTAGGCCGTCATTGTAAATAAGATTTTTTTTTCTTAACTGACTTGCCTAGTTAAATAAAGGTTACATTTAAAAAAATGAATATCAGGGATGAGTAATTGACAAGGTCAGATAATACTCCACAATCGATTTCAAACCAACTATTCCTGTCTGGAAGGTAATATGAACATGAACCACTGCAATGTAATTCTCACTCATCCATCAGCATTAGTCAGCATAGCTAATAGTCCCAAAGATTACACAAAAAGTGAAAAGCAGACATAACTCATTCCCTATGTGTAGTGAGCATGATGCTGCTGAGTGGTATTCAGCTCATTTTAAATAAATTGGCGCATAGCCAAATTGTCTGTTTGTCTGTCCGCCTATCTCTCCTCTGTCTCTCTCTCACACCCCTTCTCTCGCCCTCTTCCTCTCTCTGTCTCCCCTTTCTCACTCCATCTTTCTTTCCCTCTCATCTCCCTCTTTCTCCCCCTGCAACTGGAAAGCAGCCTAGCCAAGCTCACCCCAGGAAGTCCCTCTGTTCTCAGGCAAACCCTACAAATGAGTTGCACAATTCGGGCAAAAGTGCAAAATAAGATGTTTACCTAGTCAAAACATCACATTCATTTTTCATGTATGGCAGCCATGCCACTTCCCCTTGCTTTTAAATGTCAGGCGAGGGTTAAGTAAGACACTCAGCAGAGTGACAGGGGGCCAGGAGGGGGGCGTGAGCAAATGAGCACACATTATGGCCAGAGCTGGGACATAAATTAGCCTCATTCCACCATGAGCAGCAGACAAAGTGATTTGTTTGGTCATTCATAGCGTTTGAGCAACTTTTTAGCAATTATCGTTCACTCGTACCAATTCATATTGTGCTGAGTGGACTTGGAGTTTACACAGGGTTAGAATGCTGGCTTCTCCATTAGAACAAGCCCGAGACAAGTTGCTCAAAGGGTGATAAATGAAACATTTGCCTTTTAAATAACCTCTAACTGTTGCAACTCTACATTTACTGCAATCACATCAGACATAAAGATCTACAAATTAGATATGGTCAATAACCATATTGATCCAGCTTTTATTTGTCCATTTTAAATCAGATATTTCACTTCACTTGGGAATCACATTATGAGCATTTTGTGTTTCTTAATGTTCTGAATAATATTGCCAAATGATCACATTTTTCATCCAACAGAGTTGGATGTAATAGCTTTATCCTTCCTGGTAATGTAAACTACTGCTGTGTTGTGTTAAATCAGATACATGACTGTTTTGCTACAGGAAGAAGCATGGTGCATGACCCAGAGACTGGGTCTGGGGCTGATGTTAATGTTAGATGTTCAGTAACTGACACATCAGCCCCAGGGTTGGGACAGAGGCCAAAGTGGGATTGTGTTTGGAAGCAGGCAGTGGCCAACATGAAGCATGAAGTTGGGAATATTAGTCTAAATATCCCCTACAGGCTTCCAAAGTCTGATCCACAAGAATATAAAACCCACAGACTGCAGAATACAGCGTTGGACAGAAATAGTTCCAGAATGATTGTAATAAACAATGAAAAGCTGAGGTTTGCATGTCCTCTGTTCCCTCCTTGACATATAAACCTATGTCATCTAACTACTGTCAAAATACTCAAACATATCACTGCAAGGCAGTGGATTTTTAAATGCGGAATATTCTTGCTGTGATGGAATTCAGTCTTCAACAGGAAGGGGAACGATTGTGATAGGAAAACTTGGTCTCTTTAAGAATATATAAGCAATCCCATGGATATGGATAAGATTGCCAGCTGGACTTGGTAGTATAAATGCTGCCAACCAAATAGGTACTGCAGGTGTAGCTACTGATTGTCACACCAGATAATGTGACTTAACCCCCCCAAAACATTTATTTTCCATTAGTAGGAGTTACAGGATAGGTACCATCCGACCAAAATTAGCTTGACGATACTGTCGTCGTCCTCGATTCGTGGAAACAGGAGTCTCATAAAATGTTTGTGTCCAGATGTAGGGGTCCGTTTGAATTTAGAAAATGCTCCATTATTCAAATAAATCTTTTTTTTTTTTTTGCTCCCTGAAGTAATCCATCGATGTGTACGCCTCCATCTTGTCTATTTAAAGTCTTCTCTCATTGATCAAGACAGGTGTCTGTCATCATATCTTGCAGCACTTTGGGGTGGAAAACCCACCTATCTGGCAGCATACACATTGTTGGAAAAGGTCATGGATCCAAAAAATTATTTATTTTGATAACAGTGCATTCTCTCAATTCAAACAGACCCCCTCCCACTAGACACAGACATTTTATGAGACTCCTGTTTACATAAATCAAGGACGAAGACACTATCGCCAGCTAAGGGTGGCCGAGAATTCTCTTTGCTAAACCAAACAGTACCTATCCTGTAACTCCCGGTCATGGATACCAAGTTGTTTTTTATGGTTAAAACTGGTGTAACCATTTGTAGCTACTGCAGGAGTTCTTTCAGCGTTTACTGGAAATAGGACTCAAATACACAGTTAAAAACACTTTAGGGGAGGCAAATTTAGGCAGAGGTCGGCCAAGATGTTGAGGATAGAGGGGTTCAGGGGAGTATTGCAGCTGAGGCATCCAGTGATGTACTGTACCTGTTGGGATGGAGCAAATAGACAATTGTGTGATTAGGCCCTCAGCTCAGCTTCGCTGACTTCAAACTCATTCAACCTTTTGTCTTGTCAGGTTGATTGCTCAAGCCTATGCAGCTGGGTGATTGCAAAGTGGCTTCAGTTGCGGGAGTCAGGACCCGTCCAAGATCCTGCCAAGTATGTGGTGGCAGGTGGTTGAACCGACAGCGGTTTGGAGGCATTAGTGGTGCTTTGGAGAAGGCTATGGCTATTGTGCTACACACATGACATACTTTTTTATAATCTACCTCTGGTCATGTGACCACAATACTTCAACAAAAAAATCAATGCCTCTGTAAAGGTTTGTGGAGTATTTTCAATGACACACTGAACGTAGCAGTACCGGTATGGCAGGAGGAAGAAAAACATACAATGGTACACAGAAAAAAAACGTGGTATACTTAAGCAATAAGGCCAGAGGAGGTGTGGTATATTAGCCATATACCACAAACCCCCAAGGTGCCTTATTGCTATTATAAACTGGTTACCAACGTAATTAGAGCAGTACAACTAATTGTTTTGTCATACCTGTGGTATACGGTCTGATATATCATGGCTTTCAGCCAAACAGAATTCAGGGCTCAAACCATCCAGTTTATAATGAGGAAAATACGGGCTCAGTCTATATCTGTTTCTAGACTTGGTTTTATTATGTAGCTTGAACCCATACATTGTTTTGACATAAGCCCATTGTGAGTGAATAACATAATTAGTCCTTACTGAGGATCTTGAGAGGTTTTGATCCTGCACATTGAGAGATGTTTAATCCTCTCTCTCGCTCTCTCTACAATATGCAATAACATGCAATAAAGAACAGCATCATGACAGGCAGTTTCCTGGATCCCCCATGCACTGAGATTCAAAATGAGCATGCATCTGTCTTAGAGAGTGTTCAGAAAGCTTATCTTAATTGATTGCAAGCTATTTCTGGCTTTGGCAGTATACAGTACCCTATCTCTCTCTCTCTCTCTCTCTCTCTCTCTCTCTATCTCTCTCTCTCTCTCTCTCTCTCTCTCTCTCTCTCTCTCTCTCTCTCTCTCTCTCTCTCTCTCTCTCTCTCCCTCTCTCTCTCTCTCTCTCTCCAATGAGAGTGATTTATTGGTGCTGGTCTACCTGAGTTGAATCCTTTCCTGCATTATGTAAATCCTCTGATGCGTAATGCCATGAGTTATCCAGACAAAGGGAAGCCTGCAGCCCAGGCCCAGAGGGCCTCCGCACTTGTCTAAACTGAGCATTTAAATATTCTCCCCCAGCAGTCCTGGATCAAAGACATGCATACACGGACAGACAGACATGTGCACACACAATACGTTGAAAGTGTTTTACAAGCCCTGTTCGGATATATGAACATCGGAGTGTCGATAGAGCCATCACTCAGGCTGCGGTGTCTCTCTCCCTGTCTCTCAACAACATCATGATTAATTAAGAAAGGTTAATGAATTACCTCTGTTATCCACCCAACTGTAGAGTGCATCAGCACATTACACTAGACTTAAACTAGGCAGAACAACTTGTCAACTGTTATTATCGTGATTTTGTACTGCTACTGGAAAGCACATTTCTGTATAAGACAAGCAAAATAAAACATATTTTCAAAACAAACACGGACCTCTTCGTGTGGTGCTACAAAATGAGGCCGAGTAAAAATTGAAACCACAAAAGTGAAGCATTCTTTCTCACGTTCCTAGACATACAGCTTTTCATAAATATGCCTATTGATTTCTTTTTTTGGGGGCCAGCAAAATACCTCATTTGTCTGTCAGAGCTCCCTTGAAGAACACTTCTTTGTCTTTTTAGATGATGGTAGTCTAGGTAAGCTGTGAACCCTACCTTTTATAGGCATGGGCAGGAATGCAACAGCTTCAAACTGAACGTTCTAGGACTAGGAGCTCTGCGGTTGAGACTTCCTGGAATCTTTTCATGGTCAGTTAAAGAATACTTAATAGTACAGAAACCCGTAGGTGTGGATTTGAAAAACATTAGCACAGCCCTCTACAGTACTTACAGGTCTCATAACTAACTTCACTTTGGCCATTCCAAGCCGGACCTTTTCCATACCTTGTCCCATGCCTTGTCCATATTAGCTGATGAAGCATATCCACAGGCCGTGTGAAATGTAGACCATGTCAAGTGTTCACACTTCAAAGTAACGTGCACATTCTGTATCAATGTGAGGGTACAGTGTGAAAACAATTCCTCTCATTACATAGTCCATGCGCTTCAAAGGTTGCAATGCACTCATTCCCACAGTTACTGGTTATAGGTTAAGTGGACTGGCTGGAAGGGGATGAAATCAGGTGTTATTTATGCAGTCGCTATATTCACCGACCGTTGAATGGAAATGCACCAGTGGCGGGACCACGGCTGTTATTCCTTTCCAGGTTTATCTCTGAAGACACTTTTCATTCTCCGCAAGGGCCTTGATTTACCCCGCAGTGGTTAGCCGCCAAGAATGATGGTCCGTGCATGCAAATAAAGCTGCGGTTTAAAGGTGACCAACTGAACTCTCTCTCTCCCTCTCTGTCTCCCCGGTTAGAACAGAAGGCACGGCTCGTTAGCCCTGCAGCCTGTCTGGACCCCGTTTCAGTCGGGAAATTGCTCCATTCCAATGACAGCGAGCAAGGGATTGATGGAATCGGACAGATGACAGCTGGAGACCATGACTGTCCAGACAAAGAGAAAGAGGGTGGGGTAATGAGAAAGAAGGAGAGTGATGCAGAGAGGCCCCTTTAACAAATAACCATGTGTTGAACTTGTGCTATCTCTCTGAATGTACTCATGTTGAATTCGTAGAATTCCTGATGAATTCGTAGAAGTCTGATATATTCCTAGAAATACTCAAGGACCCTACTCACACAGCCTGATTCTTTTGTCCGCTATAATCAATATGTCTATTCATGGAGCTCCATTCACTTAGAGGCATGGTCTAATGGTGTTGCTAGTATTTCCTGATTACATTGTCCCACTCAATTGCGAGTTTCTGTAAAGTACTTTTTATTCGCCACCACTAGTATACTGTTGAAGGCTGCCTTGAATGTGTCATGAGTAGTTGATTTACTGTATACAGTGGTAGTTTATGACATATAAAACATATTACAAAGCTTGAATTACTTGTTATTACTATACAACACTATACAGCCATACACGCCCACACACAGGGCTGCTTGTGTCACTCCTTAAAGTCTTGGGGTTCTGTGTGTGTTGTCAGAAAGGCAGCAGGCCCTGACCTAGCAAGGCCCTTCTGTGCGGAGAGGAACCCACACACATTCCTCAGACACCACACACGCCCCTGTCCTTTTCAATTACCTTCCTCGCTCCACCTAGCACAGAGCCAGCCAAGCGGAGCCATGCAGGGGAGATTATGATGCCAATCTAATTGTATCTCAATCTTTTCTCTCACCCAAAGCAGAGGCGGAACAAAACAGAGAAGAAAAATGGCACTAACAAAACACTGTGGACTAGGGGAAAATAATTGGATATCCATATCTGTGTGTCGGTTGTGTATAGTGAGGAGAATGTCTGAGTGAGCTGTGGGGTATTAGGAGGGAGGCTGCTAGGGAAGAGAGACGATCACTGATGAACTGTGATGTGAGACGGTAAACTTGAAGACATCTCGCCGAATGTATGCAACATTAAGGAGGAAGAGAGCAGGAAAACCTCCCTGGCAGGTGAGAGAGATTATCATGGATGAAACAGGATCAAGGCTGGTGCAGAGGTGACGCTTGTTAACTGTATGGTGGTTATGGGTTGTTCAGGGTTAGTCGGTGCAGTGAGACGTAAAAAGGGGGCACGCCAGCTTGGAGTCTACAATGTTGAGGCTGTTGTCTGCCATTTATTTGGACATGCAAGGGGTTGATTTGCCATTATCCTGCTTCATCTGCACATTATACCTCTGGTTATGACTGGGATCTTGTACTAGATTGAATAGGTCATGCTACCTTTACCCTGGTACTGGGAACACTTCCTGTGCTCTCAGCAAACTCAGATATTATCCAGCTTTCTTATTGTCGTCAGTGCTACAAATGTCATTACAATTTCTTGCACATCCTACGAATAGACAGTTACAGTACGGCATGTACTTGGCCATGTACTTTAAGTGTGGCCAATATTATAGACTAAATAAGGGAGTAACTTTGGGTTGCTTATGTTGGTTCGCTGTGAGGAAAATCTACTTTACGAGGACAATAGCCATGAGTCAATGTCCAGTAGATTTGAGCAGTCAGGGTGTTTCACTTGACCTTGAACCTCTCAACAGTCCAAAACCTCTGGCATCATTTACATCTCTATCATGAGATGTCACAATCACCTAGGACTGTGCCTTCTCCTCATCTAAGAGCAACAGTGTTGACCAAAGCATAAGGGGCCTTATCTATAACTGGCAAATATTTTCAATTCTCTGCCCCCCTTAATGTTTGAGAATCAGATAAATGAGATGAGTACTATGGCTCTACGTGGAGCTGGAGGAGCTCAGGGAGATACAGTCATTTATCAGGGTACTACTTTATTATTAGCCTATTGCTTCCTGATTAATATCTACAACCCTTCATTAAACAGGATCAAAATATCCCCTCCTCTGTTCCAGAAATCTGACTTGTAGCCAACCAATGTTCAACTCCAAGTGTGAATTTACACTGTAGCTTTACTCCATTAACAATCATCATTAACCATGTGAAAAAAGAACCATCACCGACCTCCAGACCAGAAGCATTGGGTTCTGTTAGTTCTGAAGTACACAACAGCAGAACAGAAACGGTATTATTTTATGATTTATCTAATTGCCTGTTTGACTCAGACCCTGAAGACAAAGAGTGAGAAAGGCAAACATTGAGATAATTTGGATGACACAAACCATGAAGGAGAAGAAATTGATTTGTATTCTGTGCAGCTATGCTTCTAAATGCCAATCTTTATGGAAATGTGTTCCTAAGCCCAAATACCTCAGTTTAATTAAAGACAGACAAAGGTGTGTTGTTTTGCATTCCTGAATTTTCCTTACTATTGATGTTTTTAGTTTCCTTTGTTTTCTCTATCAGATATGGATCAACTTTGTGGCGAATTTGAGAGTGACAGATTAAATAACAATGAGCATTTTTAGATACGGTTTCTTATACTGGTCCTTGGGACCTACAGAGGTGCACAATTGTGTTCTCACACATGCAGCACAAAAGCAGCACCTAACACAACTAATCATCAATCCCTCGGTTAGCTGAATCGAGGATGGTTCGGTAACCCTTCATTTTACAGCCCAGTAATTACTAGGTAATAAATTGGAAAATACCTAGTAACAAAAATGAAATAGATGGTAACTATTTAATCCCAAATGTACTTATTAGGAACCAAGCAAGTATTACATACTTACTTAGTAAATACAAAGTAACAAAATGTAATTATTTAACATCTTTTTAGTCCAAAAGGCTAGAATTGAGGACCTTCTAAGTAAGGACAAGGTACTTACTATGTAAACACCTGGTCCCAACATCTGTGATATTTTATATATTTATTACCACCTACTTACCACATAAATACCTTTGTTAGGTTCTAAATTAACCTATTTAAAACTCACGGACGCTTAATAAAGCTCAAACCCAGTTTATTCACCCATTGGTCGATACAGCTAGTTATGACAAAAACATATTTCCACCAATGGTATATATATACCCCACTTTGGGTGGAGTCTCCTCCTTCTCTCCAAACATTACATCTTCATTGCTAGGCAGGAAGTTAAGTGATATGGGCAATAAACTGCTCCTTCTCCCTTAATGCGACCTGACCTGACCTGACCTGACCTGACCTGACCTGACCTGACCTGACCTGACCTGACCTGACCTCGACCCCCTTCCTCACTAATCCACAGCTCTCCACTCTTATCAGTGATCGTCTTCCCTGCACTCAGTACATTCTAAGCTTAATTGCCTCTACCATATACATTCCTCCTACAGATAACCATTAACTTCTGGTGTAGACTCTCTAGAGACCATATCACTCAATATTTCAATAGGATACCTGATAATGAACATTATTCCAAGTTTAGGAGTCAGAACCCAGAATCTTTAAGTCAATCATCCTGATAAAGAGTGTTAGTTGACCTGCAAGTATCTGGAATTCACATGGTATTATCAATGGCTTCATTGTTAATAGGTATTTACCTAGTTGTTACCTAGTAATAAGTGGGCTGTAAAATAAAAGTTTACTGATGGTTCTTGTATTTTTAAGAGTCCACTAGATGCATCAAAATCTTCACATTGTGGCCGTTAGATCATATTCAAATCATAGGCTATGGTTAGGACAGACAACACTTGATATTGGGTCCCTTTGCACCGTGTGTGATATTTTTGCAGACGATACCAATAATTAACTCTCTCTACATAGAAAAGTTAAGGCGATTGAGAAATTCTGATGCAACATTGGGCAACCTAGTGGTACAATCGTGCAGCAAATGAAGTTGCATCATAAATTTAGCATAGAAAGCCAAACATAATTAAATGGTTCAAATTAAATGCATTTACCCGTGTTTCTCACACGTGTTGCACAACTCCACGCGTTTTCAAACCAATTCCCGGAAACCCAAAATGTCTCTGGCCATTACGATCTGTGCAAGAATTTCAAAACAAAGTTTCATTTAGATGTTTGTGCAAAAACATGTTATTGGCTTTTTAACAGTAAATATGCTTCAATGGGATTCCAATTAGCACAGATTTTACTGGGTAGAGTCGGCGCAGCCAGAGCAAGAGACTCCCAAACCAAAGCAAATCCATAGACGCAACAGCATCCCGGTCTTAAATGGGGGTAGGTGGCGGGTAAATTGGAACTGGAGTGAATAATTCAACACTATATTTTTATGGAATTATTTATTTAGCTAAATCGTGTGGATAGATTAGGAGCGATAGCTTGCCTGAGATTTGTTATGTTTTCTTCAACTTTATTTAAGACTTGAGAGAATAAGGTAATTGAAAGGGAATATGAATGTACAATTAGGGTATTGGTAAGAGCAAGAGAGCATTTAACAGTTTAAACCTTTACCAAATATTTAATTGAAATGTTCTGTTAGAACACTACGTAAAAATAAGTAAATGGAGGTGTGGTGTACAGCTAAAACATGTGCCTTTCCAAATGCAGTATTTCCATGCGCAATCAGAGAGACTAGCAGGGATATGTAAAACAAAGAAAGCCATTAAACACATTTAAAATACCTCAGATGATTATCTCCCATCCACTACCTCTCTCTTAATGTCCAGCACACAGACAAGCACCAGCATTAAATGAAGATAGCGCCACGACTTCAGGATACAGTACTTTCAAAACCAAGAGTGCCTTAGATAACTGCAAGCTCTGTGTCACTGTTATTACAAACTGAGATTTCAGAGATGAATGACATTTATTATGAGTTCTGCCTTATGTACACTAACGTTCACAAGTTTGGGGTCACTTAGAAATGTCCTTGTTTTCCATGAAAACATACATGAAAAAGGTTGCAAAAGGAATAGGAAATATAGTCAAGACTATGACACGGTTATAAATAATGATCTTTAATTGAAACAATAACTGTGTCCTTCAAACTTTGTTTTCGTCAAAGAATCCTCCATTTGCAGCAATTACATCCTTGCAGACCTTTTGCATTCTCGTTGTCAAATTGTTGAGGAAATGTGAAGAGATTTCACCCCATGCTTCCTGAAGACCATCCCACAAGTTGGACTGGCTTGATGGGCACTTCTTACGTAGCATACGGTCAAGCTGCTCCCACAACAGCTCAATAGGGTTGAGATCCGGTGACTGTGCTGGCCACTCCATTATAGACAGAATACAAGCTGACTGCTTCTTCCCTAAATAGTTTGGAGCTGTGCTTTGGGTCATTGTCCTGTTGTAGGAGGAAATTGGCTCCAATTAAGCGCCGTCCACAGTGTACGGCATGGGGTTGCAAAATGGAGTGATAGCCTTCTTTCTTCAAGATCCCTTTTACCCTGTACAAATCTCCCACTTTACCACCACCAAAGCACCCCCAGACCATCACATTGCCTCCACAATGCTTGACAGATGGCGTCAAGCACTCCACCAGCATCTTTTCATTTTTGTTCTTCTTTGTGATCCGAACACCTCAAACTTAGATTAGTCTGTAACACTTTCTTCCAATCTTCATCTGTCCAGTGTCTGTGTTCTTTTGCCCATCTTAATCTTTTATTTTTATTGGCTAGTCTGAAATATGGCTTTTTCTTTGCAACTCTGCCTAGAAGGCTATCATCAGAGAGTCGCCTCTTCACTGTTGACGTTGAGACTGGCGTTTTGCGGGTACTATTTAAGGAAGCTGCCAGTTGAGGACTTGAGGCATCTGTTTCTCAAAAAAGGCACTCTAATGTACTTGTCCTCTTTCTCAGTTGTGCATCGGGGCCTCCCACTCCTCTTTCTATTCTGGTTAGAGCCAGTTTGCTCTGTTCTGTGAAGGGAGTAGGACAAAGCGTTGTATAAGATCTTCAGTTTCTTGGCAATTTCTCGCATGGAATAGCTTTCATTTCTCAGAACAAGAATAGACAGACAAGTTTCAGAAGAAAGTTCTTTGTTTCTGGCCATTTTGAGCCTGTAATCGAACCCACAAATGCTGATGCTCCAGATACCCAACTAGTCTAAAGAAGGCCAGTTTATTGTTTCTTTAATCAGAACAACAGTTTTCAGCTATTCAGCTGTTTTCAGCAGTTTTCAGCTAACATTATTGCAAAAGGGTTTTCTAACGATCAATTGGCCTTTTAAAAGTATAAACCTGGATTATCAGAAGTAGCCTAGTAGCCTAGTGGATAGAGTGTTGGGTCAGTAACCAAAAGGTTGCCGGATCAAATCCCTTGGCTGACAAGGTAAAAATGTGTCCTTCTGCCAGTGAACAAGGCAGTTAACACACTGTTCCCTGGTAGGCTGTCATTATAAATAAGAATTTGTTCTTAACTGACTTGCCTAGTTAAGTAAAAAATAAATGAGCTAACACAATGTGCCATTGGAACACAGGAGTGATGGTTGCTGATAATGGGCCTCTGTACTCCTATGTAGATAATCCATAAAAAATCAGGTACAGCTACAATAGTCATTTATTAACATCAACAATGTCTACACAGTATTTCTGATCAATTTGTTGCATTTTTAAATGGACACAAAATGTGCTTTTCTTTAAAAAAAAATTGACATTTCTAAGTGACCCCAAGCTTTTGAATGCTAGTGTATGTATGAGTTATATATGGGTTTTGATGAATCAATCAGGGTCATAAGCAATACTACAAGTTCGTAATATTATAATGTCTTGAATCGACAGTGTTTCCCGTTTTCTCTTGGGGTGTATACATAGATGTGCATCTCTTAACCAGGCTCATTATGCCTCCACGATTACTCTATTTATCATTACCTGTCACACTTTATAATGGCAAAACCCTTGCTCATAATTGAACCGTGAAAGAATTGAGTAATTCCTTCATGTAAACGTGTTCCAATGAGCCCAGGAAGTTTAGCAAAAACATTAAGTTGACCAATTATTTGGACCAATTGCAAAACGGCATACTGTAGAAAAGTGAGTAAAGCCCACATTATATTTTTCACTGCACGTAGATCAACTTAATCCTGATCAACTCGTCTCCTGTTGAAATAGACGTAAAAGGTATTTTGTTTGAGTTAGCCTTTATCTTGCTCAGGTCTCTTGCCTCCAATTGGCGTTTTTCACCTTGACTACCTCTGAAACAATCAATGAAATGGACACAGATTGAGGGAGGCATGCCGATATGGAAGGTGGTTGGGTGGACCAGGGGCTGAAAAACTCAATGAGGCAACAAGACTAGCCATCAGCCATCACCTTCACATACTGTATGAGTACACCAGCAAAAAAGAGAAAAATATATTCTCAGGGTGTGTGTATTATCAACCATTTATTCCGCAATTTACTTTTGTTTGGTCAAATATATGATATTGTTAATATGATGACTGTGGTCTTATAAAGAAATGACCAGTATCATAGACAATACTGCTAGCTTTGAGTATTGGTTGACATCTACTCTCATATATTCCTTTATACGGTACTCCTACCAAGTGTGTCTAGAGAAGAGAGACATAATAGCGTAATACAGTATAAGACATTTTTTTTTTAAACGCAGGGAATGACCTTCACATAAAACCATATTCTGTCTGGCAGAAAGGTCTATATTATCCACTTTTGCAATCATGTCTAGACTGAAGTTACTGCATCTTCTGGAGAGTTTCAATTGTGTCTGCGCCATCCTCTACGCAAAGAGCTTTCAATTGCCCTTGGATCTCTATTTGCAATGCATTCTGTGTGCTGTGGCTACTACTTAATTTGAACAAGAGTAAAGAAAGACATGTATCTTTTAGATACATTTTCAGGACATCTGAAAGTTGTGTCAATTTTAGATTATTGTGTGTAATAAATAATCCTTGTCACCTGGAGAGTTTTTAGATTTACTTAATTAAACAGCCACTATTACGTGTAAAGCACAGTTTATCTTCATCTTCATCTTCATATATATATATATATATATATATATATATATATATATGTTTTTTTTTTTTTTTAATTGCTCCAAAAAGTCCCTACTCTCCTCGACCTTACTGCATGGATGCTGACATTCTACAGTAGGTGACATACAAGAAAGGTTTCTGATGGGTTGGGGGGGGATCTTTTGTGTGATTAGGGACGCAATTACAGTTGAGGCCCTTCCTGTGACATGCACACATATAGAGTAGTGGAGTGATAGCAGGAGGGGGGTGCTAACAAATGAGCCAGCCACAAAAACTCTCACTCACAGCTAGTAGCAATAACCTGGTATAATGGAGGGTGACCTTAAAGCTCTCACCCTGAAATCTTCACGTTGATTACGCTACCAGAGAGGCTACACTTAGTCGGCGCTGATGCGTCAGCCTCACTGAAAAAACATTGTCTCACTACACTACTGTAAAACAAGGGGGTAGGCCAGAAGAATAAGAGGTTGTTTCAATCTTACATTGTTGCTTCAAGTATCGGCCAATCACTGGCCCTTTATACACTGTATAGTCCTCCATTCATTCCTAAAATGTACGCTGTCATAGGCCTACTTCATGGCTGCAACTCGCTTGGCCCAAGAACCAACCAGTGTGAACCAAATGTTTTTAAACCTAAATTCAAGTGAACATGAGATAGGGAAAATAAGGTTCTTTCAAATCAGGGCTAATTGTGTTTTGAGAAAGGGTAGACATTGGGTGAACAAGTGGTGCTGTTTCTTCGTAGTACAAAGCGTGTGGTCTGCCAAACGTAGTGGCTGACTAAACAAGGATGCTCTGCTGTTCCAGCCCAGAAACAACTCACTTGGGCTTGGTACTACACACATTGCCATGTGGCAAACCAGCCAAATTAACAAATTGTTTTGACTTTCAGAAGTTGGATATGCATGACTTGTTTTGATTAAATCTGACATCTCATTAATGTTGTGTAATGTTGGTACCCTGCAACAAAGATGAGTCATTAGGACGTTCCCAAAACTTCACAAAATGGTTACCTAAATTCGTCAGGACGTTGTCTCTTTTGTCCAGGGGAGGTTTTGTGTACTTCCCAGTTTGATCCCAGGACGTCCCCAAGGTCAATATTAAGACGTTCTCGGGTTGTTGTGTCATGGTCACATGTAGGTTTTTGTCTGCTTCCTGGTTTGTTCTGGGGACGCCCATCCCCCTAAAAAATATATATATATATCCAGGGCACGCGCACCCTAGTTTCATTACACATCTCCCTTGTTACTGTTGCCAAGCCATCAAAGAGCTGATTGGTGAACCACTGATCCATTCACAGCTCTCTCTCTTGGCAATGTAAGGGCCACCCACACACAAAAAGTGTTTTTAACATACAGTGTTTTCAACTGAGATATTTGACACACACGCATGATTACATTGTGTATGTTTATTTTGTCATTATTATTCAACATGTCCTCACTTGTCTGTGTCAATGACTGATTTCACCTGTATTCCTAGATTTTGCACTTTGCTCTCAGCTCTATTAAAAAGACACGCAAGAATAACTATTATATTTAGGAGTAACATTAGAGCAGAATAATATACCGCACCAACATTAGACAACTATACAGAAAACCCTCAAAAGACTGAAAGAAGTCAATGAAATCGATGATGAGAAAATAGTCAGATTAACCTTTAGAACTGATCACCCGTGCCTCAATCTAAGTAACATAATTTTTTAAAATCCCATAAAAATCCATCAGTTTAAGACAGAGATATCAGGTTCCTTGCATGGGCTGCGGCTCAACCTACCACATCCGCCTATGTCGGCCGAGCTACATCGTTGTTTGTCAGACCATGAGACATACCAAAAATCGGTCTTCTCACAAAAACTGGCCACAGACATCGGAGGATGCGGTGGATTGAGACAACAGTCCATGCAACAACAACAAAAAAGTCTCTAGCTTAAACAGACAGATTTTGATGCCGATGCTGTTATTATGCTAATTTGAATGCTTGAATTGGTTCCAAGCTTTTGAGTGAGACTACTCTGAAAAGATTAGCTATCAAAATGAATTTTGTCGATGAAGAAACAGTAAAGCTCTAACTTTCCTCAGATTGCTAGGTGTTGCCAGCAGTTAGAGAGCCCTCTTCTCAGTAGCTTTCCCAAAGAGCGGTGTTTTATAGGAAATGGGAATGGAGAAAAGAGACCGTACTAAGCAATGTGGTTAATTCTCTTCAGGGTTTATTGCTCGGCCTCATTAGAAACACTAGACCTTTAAAAGGCTTTTAAATGCCCAGTTAACCGGTGATACAAATGATCAGTGTCAAATATCTCAATGAAAGGAGGGAAAAAAATCTGCTGATTAGGACTAGTGATAGATACTGAGTAGAGGAAAGGGGAGAGAGAGGATGGATGAATGCAGAGTGAACAAAAGGAGGGTAAGGTAAAGGTGAATTGGAAGAATGGTGTAGAGATGAGACAAGGGACAAGTGAGACCTTCTTTTGAAACAAAGATGTACATCCTGTATGAACAAGAAAGAATACATAGTGGGTATTTTCAAACGGTAATTCACTGTATGTCACCCAAGGATAACTCCAAGGCACACAGACCAACATGTTCATGTTGTACTGTTGTACTGGTGGTGCCTTGCCTTGCTGAGATGTTCGTCCCTGGGTGATAGTGCACATGTAGAGGAAGAGTTCATTTTGGCGGGAGGACATCCTGTCAGGTATCTGTATATTTAGCTTGACTGTCACAATAGAAAAGCTTCTTTATTTGAACCTTTTATTTAACTAGATAAGTCAGTTAAGAACAAAGTATTCTTTACAATGACAGCCTAGGAACAGTGGGTTAAACAGCCTTGTTCAGGAGCAGAACAACAGATGTCTCTACCTTGTCAGCTCAGGGATTTGATCTCAAATCAAATTTTTATTTGTCACATACACATGGTTAGCAGATGTTAATGCGAGTGTAGCGAAATGCTTGTGCTTCTAGTTCCGACAATGCAGTAATAACAAGTAATCTAACTAACAATTCCAAAACTACTGTCTTGTACACAGTGTAAGGGGATAAAGAATATGTACATAAGGATATATGAATGAGTGATGGTACAGAGCAGCATAGGCAAGATACAGTAGATGGTATCGGGTACAGTATGTACAAATGAGATGAGTATGTAAACAAAGTGGCATAGTATAGTATAAAGTGGCTAGTGATACATGTATTACATAAGGATACCGTCGATGATATAGAGTACAGTATATACGTATGCATATGAGATGAATAATGTAGGGTAAGTAACATTTATATAAGGTAGCATTGTTTAAAGTGGCTAGTGATATATTTACATCATTTCCCATCAATTCCCATTATTAAAGTGGCTGGAGTTGAGTCAGTGTCAGTGTGTTGGCAGCAGCCACTCAGTGTTAGTGGTGGCTGTTTAACAGTCTGATGGCCTTGAGATAGAAGCTGTTTTTCAGTCTCTCGGTCCCAGCTTTGATGCACCTGTACTGACCTCGCCTTCTGGATGATAGCGGGGTGAACAGGCAGTGGCTCGGGTGGTTGATGTCCTTGATGATCTTTATGGCCTTCCTGTGACATCGGGTGGTGTAGGTGTCCTGGAGGGCAGGTAGTTTGCCCCCGGTGATGCGTTGTGCAGACCTCACTACCCTCTGGAGAGCCTTACGGTTGAGGGCGGTGCAGTTGCCATACCAGGCGGTGATACAGCCCGCCAGGATGCTCTCGATTGTGCATCTGTAGAAGTTTGTGAGTGCTTTTGGTGACAAGCCGAATTTCTTCAGCCTCCTGAGGTTGAAGAGGCGCTGCTGCGCCTTCTTCACGATGCTGTCTGTGTGAGTGGACCAATTCAGTTTGTCTGTGATGTGTATGCCGAGGAACTTAAAACTTGCTACCCTCTCCACTACTGTTCCATCGATGTGGATAGGGGGGTGTTCCCTCTGCTGTTTCCTGAAGTCCACAATCATCTCCTTAGTTTTGTTGACGTTGAGTGTGAGGTTGTTTTCCTGACACCACACTCCGAGGGCCCTCACCTCCTCCCTGTAGGCCGTCTCATCGTTGTTGGTAATCAAGCCTACCACTGTTGTGTCGTCCGCAAACTTGATGATTGAGTTGGAGGCGTGCGTGGCCACGCAGTCGTGGGTGAACAGGGAGTACAGGAGAGGGCTCAGAACGCAACCTTGTGGGGCCCCAGTGTTGAGGATCAGCGGGGAGGAGATGTTGTTGCCTACCCTCACCACCTGGGAGCGGCCCGTCAGGAAGTCCAGTACCCAGTTGCACAGGGCGGGGTCGAGACCCAGGGTCTCGAGCTTGATGACGAGCTTGGAGGGTACTATGGTGTTGAATGCCGAGCTGTAGTCGATGAACAGCATTCTCACATAGGTATTCCTCTTGTCCAGATGGGTTAGGGCAGTGTGCAGTGTGGTTGAGATTGCATCGTCTGTGGACCTATTTGGGCGGTAAGCAAATTGGAGTGGGTCTAGGGTGTCAGGTAGGGTGGAGGTGATATGGTCCTTGACTAGTCTCTCAAAGCACTTCATGATGACGGATGTGAGTGCTACGGGGCGGTAGTCATTTAGCTCAGTTACCTTAGCTTTCTTGGGAACAGGAACAATGGTGGCCCTCTTGAAGCATGTGGGAACAGCAGACTGGTATAGGGATTGATTGAATATGTCCGTAAACACACCGGCCAGCTGGTCTGCGCATGCTCTGAGGGCGCGGCTGGGGATGCCATCTGGGCCTGCAGCCTTGCGAGGGTTAACACGTTTAAATGTCTTACTCACCTCGGCTGCAGTGAAGGAGAGACCGCATGTTTTCGTTGCAGGCCGTGTCAGTGGCACTGTATTGTCCTCAAAGCGGGCAAAAAAGTTATTTAGTCTGCCTGGGAGCAAGACATCCTGGTCCGTGACTGGGCTGGGTTTCTTCCTGTAGTCCGTGATTGACTGTAGACCCTGCCACATGCCTCTTGTGTCTGAGCCGTTGAATTGAGATTCTACTTTGTCTCTGTACTGGCGCTTAGCTTGTTTGATAGCCTTGCGGAGGGAATAGCTGCACTGTTTGTATTCGGTCATGTTACCAGACACCTTGCCCTGATTAAAAGCAGTGGTTCGTGCTTTCAGTTTCACACGAATGCTGCCATCAATCCACGGTTTCTGGTTAGGGAATGATTTAATCGTTGCTATGGGAACGACATCTTCAACGCACGTTCTAATGAACTCGCACACCGAATCAGCGTATTCGTCAATGTTGTTATCTGACGCAATACGAAACATCTCCCAGTCCACGTGATGGAAGCAGTCTTGGAGTGTGGAGTCAGCTTGGTCGGACCAGCGTTGGACAGACCTCAGCGTGGGAGCCTCTTGTTTTAGTTTCTGTCTGTAGGCAGGGATCAACAAAATGGAGGCGTGGTCAGCTTTTCCGAAAGGGGGGCGGGGCAGGGCCTTATATGCGTCGCGGAAGTTAGAGTAACAATGGTCCAAGGTCTTTCCTCCCCTGGTTGCGCAATCGATATGCTGATAAAATTTGGGGAGTCTTGTTTTCAGATTAGCCTTGTTAAAATCCACAGCTACAATGAATGCAGCCTCCGGATAAATTGTTTCCAGTTTGCAGAGAGTTAAATAAAGTTCGTTCAGAGCCATCGATGTGTCTGCTTGGGGGGGGATATATACGGCTGTGATTATAATCGAAGAGAATTCTCTTGGTAGATAATGCGGTCTACATTTGATTGTGAGGAATTCTAAATCAGGTGAACAGAAGGATTTGAGTTCCTGTATGTTTCTTTCATCGCACCATGTCACGTTAGTCATAAGGCATACGCCCCCGCCCCTCTTTTTACCAGAAAGATGTTTTTTCCTGTCTGCGCGATGCGTGGAGAAACCTGTTGGCTGCACCGCTTCGGATAGCGTCTCTCCAGTAAGCCACGTTTCCGTGAAGCAAAGAACGTTACAGTCTCTGATGTCCCTCTGGAATGCTACCCTTGCTCGGATTTCATCAACCTTGTTGTCAAGAGACTGGACATTGGCAAGAAGAATGCTAGGGAGTGGTGCGCGCTGTGCCCGTCTCCGGAGTCTGACCAGAAGACCGCCTCGTTTCCCTCTCTTTCGGAGTCGTTTTTTTGGGTCGCTGCATAGGATCCACTCCGTTGTCCTGTTTGTAAGGCAGAACACAGGATCCGCGTCGCGAAAAACATATTCTTGGTCGTACAGATGGTGAGTTGATGCTGATCTTATATTCAGTAGTTCTTCTCGACTGTATGTAATGAAACCTAAGATGACCTGGGGTACTAATGTAAGAAATAACACGTAAAAAAACAAAAAACTGCATAGTTTCCTAGGAACGCGAAGCGAGGCGGCCATCTCTGTCGGCGCCGGAAGTTTAGCAACCTTTCAGATACTGGCCCAACACTCTAACCACTAGGCTACCTGCCACCACAGTAAGACTTCCAGAAACTAAATTGCATAAGAATCATTGCTAGATCCTGCAGTTTAGCCCAAGTAATGTTAAAATTGGATTAATCAGCAACAATGTCTAAAGGATTGCTAGTTAACTACCTACCTACCATGGCAATGCTGAGTAATGTAATTGCTGTTTTTTTGTCACGTTTCGTGAACAACAAATGTAGACTAACAGTAAAATGCTTACTTACAGGCAGGGGTGTGCTGAGAACTCGGACAAAACTAGTATTGTAACAGAATTAGATTATGACACTTATCTTTTGCAATTATCTGTATTGGGGGGGGGGGGGGGGGGGATCAGCTGCCTACACTTATCTCTTTCACTCAAACAGTGTGAAGCACTGTCTCCTCCAAAAAACTATGAGGTAGCTCTTGTAAAGAAACTTGTGGAGTATCGGTTGAGCCTGCTACAACGATTGGATTAGAACAAGCCACTCTCCATCCGGATGTTCTAACTGTGTCTGAATCCTGGCTTGGGAAGACCACCAAACATTCTGAAATTTTCATCCCTAACTACAACATTTTCAGACAAGATAGAACTGCCAAAGGGGGCGGTGTTGCAATCTACTGCAAAGATAGCCTGCAGAGTTCTGTCCTACTATCCAGGTCTGTACCCAAACAATTTGAACTTCTACTTTTAAAAATCCACCTCTCTAAAAACAAGTCTCTCACCGTTGCCGCCTGCTATAGACCACCCTCTGCCCCCAGCTGACACCATATGTGAACTGATTGCCCCCTATCTTCAGAGCTCGTGCTGCTAGGCGACCTAAACTGGAACATGCTTAACACCCCAGCCATCCTACAATCTAAGCTTGATTCCCTCAATCTCACCCAAATTATCAATGAACCTACCAGGTACCTCCCCAAAGCAGTGAACACGGGCACCCTCATAGATATCATCCTAACCAACTTGCCCTCTAAATACACCTCTGCTGTCTTCAACCAAGATCTCAGCGATCACTGCCTCATTGCCTGCATCCGTAATGGGTCAGCGGTCAAACGACCTCCACTCATCACTGTCAAACGCCCCCTGAAACACTTCAGCGAGCAGACCTTTCTAATCGATCTGGCCGGGGTATCCTGGAAGGATATTGATCTCATCCCGTCAGTAGAGGATGGCTGGTTATTTTTTTTAAATGCCTTCTTAACCATCTTAAATAAGCATGCCCCATTCAAGAAATTTAGAACCAGGAACAGATATAGCCCTTGGTTCTCCCCAGACCTGACTGCCCTTAACCAACACAAAAACATCCTATGGCGTTCTGCATTAGCACCGAACACCCCCCTTGATATGCAGCTTTTCAGGAAAGCTAGAAACCATTATACACAGGCAGTTAGAAAAGCCAAAGGGAGGTTTTTCAAGCAGAAATTTGCTTCCAGCAACACTAACTTAAAAAAGTTCTGGGACACTGTAAAGTCCATGGAGAATACGAACACCTCCTCCCAGCTGCCCACTGCACTGAAGATAGGAAACACTGTCACCACTGATAAATCCACTGTAATTGAGAATTTCAATAAACATTTTTCTATGCCATGCTTTCCACCAAGCTACCCCTACCCTGGTCAACAGCACTGCACCCCCCACAGCAACTCGCCCAAGCCTTCCCCATTTATCCTTCTCCAAAATCCAGTCAGCTGATGTTCTGAAAGAGCCCTACAAATCAGCCGGGCTAGACAATCTGGACCCTTTCTTTCTAAAATGATCTGCCGAAATTGTTGCCACACCTATTACTAACCTGTTCAACCTCTCTTTCGTGTCGTCTGAGATTCCCAAAGATTGGAAAGCAGCTGCGGTCATCCCCCTCTTCAAAGGGGGGGACACTCGACCCTAACTGCTACAGACCTATATCTATCCTACCCTGCGTTTCTAAGGTCTTCGAAAGCCAAGTCAACAAACAGATTAACAACCATTTTGAATTTCACCATACCCTCTCTGCTATGCAATCTGGTGTCAGAGCTGGTCATGCACCTCAGCCTCAAGGTCCTAAACGATATCTTAACCGCCATCAATAAGAAACATTACTGTGCAGCCGTATTCATTGATCTGGCCAAGGCTTTCGACTCTGTCAATCACCACATCCTCATCGGCAGCCTCGACAGCCTTGGTTTCTCAAATGATTGCCTCGCCTGGTTCACCAACTACTTCTCTGATAGAGTTCAGTGTGTCAAATCGGAGGGTCTGCTGTCCGGACCTCTGGCAGTCTCTCTTCTCTGTATACATCAATGATGTCGCTCTTGCTGCTGGTGAGTCTCTGATCCACCTCTACACAGACGACACCATTCTGTATACTTCTGGCCCTTCTTTGGACACTGTGTTAACAACGCTCCAGGCAAGCTTCAATGCCATACAACTCTCCTTCCGTGGCCTCCAATTGCTCTTAAATACAAGTAAAACTAAATGCATGCTCTTCAACCGATCTCTACCTGCACCTGCCCGCCTGTCCAACATCACTACTCTGGACGGCTCTGACTTAGAATACGTGGACAACTACAAATACCTAGGTGTCTGGTTAGACTGTAAACTCTCCTTCCAGACCCACATCAAACATCTCCAATCCAAAGTTAAATCTAGAATTGGCTTCCTGTTTCGCAAAAAGCATCCTTCACTCATGCTGCCAAACATACCCATGTAAAACTGACCATCTTACCAATCCTTGACTTCGGCGATGTCATTTACAAAATAGCCTCCAATACCCTACTCAACAAATTGGATGCAGTCTATCACTGTGCCATCCGTTTTGTCACCAAAGCCCCATATACTACCCACCATTGCGACCTGTACGCTCTCGTTGGCTGGCAATCGTTTCATACTCGTCACCAAACCCACTGGCTCCATGTCATCTACAAGACCCTGCTAGGTAAAGTCCCCCCTTATCTCAGCTCGCTAATCACTAAAGCATCACCCACCTGTAGCACGCGCTCCAGAAGGTATAACTCTCTGGTCACCCCCAAAACCAATTCTTTCTTTGGCCGCATCTCCTTCCAGTTCTCTGCTGCCAATGACTGGAACGAACTACAAAAATCTCTGAAACTGGAAACACTTATCTCCCTCACTAGCTTTAAGCACCAGCTGTCAGAGCAGCTCACAGATTACTGCACCTGTACATAGCCCACCTATAATTTAGCCCAAACAACTACCTCTTTCCCTACTGTATTTATTTTATTTTATTTATTTATTTATTTATTTAGCTCCTTTGCACCCATTATTTTTATTTCTACTTTGCACATTCTTCCACTGCAAATCTCCATTCCACCATGGCCTTTTTTTGCCTTTACCTCCCTTATCTCACCTCATTTGCTCACATCGTATATAGACTTGTTTTCACTGTATTATTGACTGTATGTTTGTTTTACTCCATGTGTAACTCTGTGTCGTTGAATGTGTCGAACTGCTTTGCTTTATCTTGGCCAGGTCGCAATTGTAAATGAGAACTTGTTCTCAACTGGCCTACCTGGTTAAATAAAGGTGAAATAAAATAAAAAATCTAATCTACTCTCCTTTCCTCAGACAGACACATGTGTGCAGCTGTTTCAGACACCAACAGTCACGTCTCAAGGCACAAGTCTCCGCTTCTCCAAACATCATGTATGAATCAGAATCCATAGCTCGTCATTGTTGTTGTGCTCCTCTCAAAAAGGGAAACATAATACCGGGCAAGCAAATTAGCCAATCTTCATATAAATCTGTGTCTGGAGTAAATGCAGGCAGTAGTAGCCTGCCATGCATTATTAGCCTATTAGCCCATTATTAGCCTATTAGCCTAGTATTAGCCTATTTCATTGATCATTGAATAGGACTAAGTAGATAGCCCTAATGTGCATTTTCATCTGTCGAGGTCGTTTACCTTTGAACAATGTGGGTGAATGAGTGAAGAAACATAACGATGCAATTTGACTGATAGCGCAGCAATGCTCACTTGAGGTATGGGCTTTATTCTGGTTTTCCGATCAGGAGTTAAACTGATTACAAGTCTCAAGTGTGATAAATCTGATACGAATACAAGTATGACGACATCGGCTCACCCTTACTTACTGGTCCCTTTTCAACAAAACAGGGTTAAAGATTTTTTTTTAAATATGAATAGTGACTCGAGGAATAAATGCACAGTGAAAAATGAATAACAATTTGTATTTGTATTTATTAAGGATTCCCATCAGCAGCTGCCCTACCTGGGGGTCCAGCAACATTAAGGCAGTTATATACAATTAAAAATATTACATTACATTTCACAACACATTAAATGTGTTCCCCCAGGCCACTACTCTATAATCACATATCTACAAAACAAAATCCATGTGTACGTGCGTTTAGAGTGCGTGTCTTGTCATGTGTATGTGTGTCTGTGCCGGTGCCGTTGTCTCTTCACAGTCCCCGCTGTTCCTTAAGGTGTATTTTTATCTGTTTAAAAAAAATCTAATTCTACTGCTTGCATCAGTTACCTGATGTGTATTAGAGTTCCACGTAGCCATGGCTCTATGTAGTACTGTGCGCCTGTTCTTGACTTGGGAATTGTGAAGAGACCTTTGGTAGTATGTCTTGTGTGTATGCATGGGTGTCCGAGCTGTGTGCTAGTAGTTTAAACAGACACCTCGGTGCATTCAGCATGTCAACAATTCTTACAGAAAAAAATGTAGTGATGAAGTTATTCTCTCCATGAAAGATTCACATGCATATAATTAATGTTAGCTCTCCGTGTACATTTAAGGGCCAGCCATGCTGCCCTGTTCTGAGCCAATTGTAATTTTCCAAGCTCCCTCTTTGTGGCACCTGACCACACAACTGAACAGTAGTCCAGGTGGGACAAAACTAGAGCTTTGTTGATAGTGTTTTTAAAAAGGCAGAGCAGTGCTTTATTATGGATAGACTTCTCCCTATCTGTTCTATTAACATGTTTTGACCATGACAGTTTACAATCCAGGGTTACTCCAAGCAATTTAGTCACCTCAACTTGCTCAATTTCTACATTATTTAATCCAAGATTTGGTTGAGTTTTAGGGTTTAGTGTATGATTTGTCCCAAGTACAATGCTTTTAGTTTTTGAACTAAAAGTGTATAGTGTTGAGTCATCCGCATACATAGACACACTGGCTTAACTCAAGGTTAATGGCATGTCGTTAGTAAATATTCAAAAAAGTAAGGGGCCTAGACAGCTGCCCTGGGGAATTGCTGATTCTACATGGATTGTGTAAAGGTTAAATAAAAATATATTAATAAGCATGCTGAAAGTCTGTTATCAATTTGTTTACAGTAAAATAGCATTGTATCTGATCAAACACAATTTCTCCAAAAGTTTACTAAGGGTTGGTAACAGGCTGATTGGTCTGCTATTTGAGCCAGTAAAGCGGGCTTTACAATTCTTGGGTGCCAGAATTAATTTTGCTTCCCTACAGGCCTAAGGGCACATACTTTCCAGTAGGCTTAGATTGAAGAGATGGCAAATAATAAGAGTGGCAATATCGTCCATTATCATCCTCAGTAATTTTACATCCAAGTTGTCAGACACAGGTGGCTTGCCATTGTTAATAGACAACAATAATTTTTTCAACTCTACCCCACTCACTTTACGGAATTCAAAATGACAAAGATTGTCTTTCACAAATGCCTAAATTTGATAATCTTGCCAATGAAAAAAATCTTTAAAGTAATTGCCAATATCAGTGGATTTTGTGATGAATGACAGAGCTAAGTTAGCCTTTTTGCCCAAATTTGTACTTAAGGTGCTCCAAAGATTTTTACAATCATTCTTTATATAATTTATATTTTTTTCATAGTATAGTTTCTTCTTCCTTTTATTCAGTTTAGTCACGATTTCACTTTTTGTGCAGCCAAACTTATTTGCCATTCCTCGAGCATACATTTTTTCAATTCCATGGGGATTTAAAGTTTTTTTCAGTCATTTTCTTAATGCTTATTAGTAACTGGAATAAGCAATTTTATAAATGTGCAGCGTTTGGTTGCTCCTCATTACACACCACAGACCATCAACAACATGAGAAGCACTACAAAACGCATTGTATGACCTCTTACACACTATATAAGGCCCAGCCTTTTGAACTTTGGTTTTCCTAGATATGCCTGCTATATTGTGATCACTATATCCAATGGATTTGGATACTGCTTTCAAGCTAATTTCTGCAGCATTAGCAAAGATGTGATCAATAAATCAAATCAAATCAAATGTATTTATAAAGCCCTTCTTACATTAGCTGATATATCAAAGTGCTGTACAGCAACCCAGCCTAAAACCCCAAACTGCAAGCAATGCAGGTGTAGACGCACGGTTGCTAGGAAATGCATGTCGATGATTTCATTCCTGTGCTGTTTGTAACTAGGTTGATTTATAACCTGAACCAGATTAGAGGCACTAGTTACAGTTTGAAGCTTTTTCTTGAATGGGCAGCTTGATGAAAGCTAGTCAATATTTAAATCACCCAGAAAATATACCTCTCTGCTGATATCACATACATTGTCAATCATTTCACACATGTTATCCAGATACTGATTGTTAGCACTTGGTGGTCTACAGCCTCTTCCCACAATAATGGGCTTTATGTGAGGAAGATGAACATGTAGCCATTTTACTTCAACAGTATTTAACATGAGATCCTCTCCAAGCTTTACAGGAAACTGGTTCTGAATATAAACGGAAACACCTCCACCATTGACATTTCTGTCTTTTCTGTAGATGTATTGATCCCACTGTATCATCAAAGGATTATTCAAATCTTCTGTAGTCTTAACATTTTGTATACACCCTTTGTCCTAAGGGTAAAACATGTCCTGCATTCACTAAACACCTCAAATAAAGCAACTTAATTGAATTTTAAACCCCAAATCCATTTTGCATAAAGGAAAACCTGTCATTCATCACAAACTTTGTGAAAATCTGGGGTTTCCCTCTTCACAATGCAGAAAGACTGCATTTAATCAGTGGACACCCTCGTTTTTATTACAACACACCTGTCATAATTGTTTTCTTTACTAAAGTAGAGGTTTAATATTATTATTATTATTATTATTATTGCTAAAGTTACTGCATAGGTGTAACCATACATTTTTAAGCAAGAGATAGCACTTGTATAGACTAAGAAAGTAGCAGAAATGTGCATAAAGTAGTTTGAATGCATTTGATTGAATGGAAACAATTACAGTCTTGAACTTTTTTGGCAACATGGTGATATATTCTTATACACTGTACTGTACAATGAGGAATTCAACTACAAAATACTAATCTTCTCCCATTGTTTGAACCATTGCTCCCACCCACAAGGTGTATAAACAACAACAATAAATAAGAATAAAATAAGATAATAGATAGAAAACAAAAATGTGAAGAACATCAATCATTCAACTCTAATTAGCACATGTAGGACCTTATACAAGTGTGTGTGTGCATGGACATTGCAGATGTATTTCTCACATGTGCAGCACATATTATTAGTTTTACAGTCCTTCTTTGGGGGCATAATTGGCATCTCCCCCTCTTGCCTGCCCCATCTATTTTGTGAAGTGCACCAGTCCCTCCTGCAGCAAAGCACCCCCGCAACATGATGCTGAAACCCCCTTGCTTCACGGTTGGGATGGTGTTCTTCGGCTTGCAAGCCTCCCCCTTTTTCATCCAAACATAACGATGATCATTATGGCCAAACAGTTCTATTTTTGTTTGATCAGACCAGAGGACATTTCTCCAAAAAGTACGATCTTTGTCCCCATGTGCAGTTGCAGACCATAGTCCAACTTTTTTATGGCGGTTTAGGAGCAGTGTCTTTTTCCTGCTGAGCGGCCTTTCAGGTTATGTCGATATAGGACTCGTTTTACTGTGGATATAGATACTTTTGTACCTGTTTCCTCCAGCATCTTCACAGGGTCCTTTGCTGTTGTTCTGGGATTGATTTGCACTTTTCACACCAAAGTACATTAATCTCTAGGAGACAGACCGTGTCTCCTTCCTGAGGGGTATGACAGCTGCGTGATCCCATGGTGTTTCTACTTGTAAACTTCCAAATTCAACTGTTCATATGAGACGGGTGATGCAATATTTATACACAATTGAAATAACTAATATACAGTAGAAGAGTATAGAGTACAGATTATACATAAGAGGTGAGTAATGCAAGATACGGAGACATTATTGAAGTGGCTAGTGTTTCATTTCATTAAAGTGGCCAGTGATTTCTAAATGTCTAAAGGCAGCAGCCTATGATTAGCTGGAGATGGCTGTTTAACAGTCAGTGGTGTAGTATAGAATACAATGCAGTACATAAATATGATCAAATCAAATTGTATGAGTCACATGCGCCGAATACAACAGGTGTGGACTTTACAGGGAAATGCTTACTTACGAGCCCCCAACCAACAATGCAGTTTCAAAATATAAGGACAGGAATAAAATATAAAAGTAACAAGTAATTAAAGAGCATCAGTAAAAAACAATAGCGAGACTATGTACAGGGGGGTACCGGTACAGAGTCAATGTGCGGGGGCACCGGTTAGTTGAGGTAGTATGTACATGTAGGTAGAGTTATTGAAGGGACTATGCATAGATGACAATGTCAGAGATTGGCAAAGGTGTAAAAAGGGGGGGGGGGGGCAATGCAAATAGTCTGGGTAGCTTTTTGATTCGATGTAAAACCTTTTTTGAGGATCTGAGGACCCATGCCAAATATTTTCAGTCTCCCAAGGGGGAATAGGTTTCATTGTTTCCTCTTCACAACTGTCTTGGTGTGCTTGGACCATGTTAGTTTGTTGGTGATGTGGACACCAAGAAACTTGAAGCTCTCAAACTGCTCCACTGCAGCCCCATTGATGAGAATGGGGGCGTGCTCGGTCCTCTTTTTCCTGTAGTCCACAATCCTCTCCTTTGTCTTGATCACGTTGAGGGAGAGGTTGTCGTCCTGGCACCACACGGCCAGGTATCTGACCTCCTCCCTATAGGGTGTCTTGCCGTTGTAGATGATCAGACCTACCACTGTTGTGTCATCTACAAATGTAATGATGGTGTTGCAGTCGTGCCTGGCCGTGCAGTCATGAGTGAACAGGGAGAACAGGAGGTTAGTGAGCACACACCCTTTAGGGGCCACTGTATTGAGGATCAGCGTGGCGGATGTGTTCTTACCTACCCTTACCACCTGGGGGCGGCCTGTCAGGAAGTTCAGGATTCAGTTCCAGAGGTAGGTGTTTAGTCCCAGGGTCCTTAGCTTATTGATGAGCTTTGAGGGAACTACAGTGTTGATAGCTGAGCTGTAGTCAATGAATAGCATTCTCACATAGGTGTTCCTTTTGTCCAGGTGGGAGAATGGATGTAAATTGGAGTGGGTCTAGGGTTTCTGGGATAATGGTGTAGATGTGAGCCATGGACAGTCTTTCTAAGCACCTCATTGCTACAGACGTGAGTGCTACGGGTTGGTAGTCATTTAGGCAGGTTACCTTAGTGATCTTGGGCACAGGCACTATGGTGATCTGCTTGAAACAAATTGGTATTACAGACTCAGACAGGGAGAGGTTGAACATGTCAGTGAAGACACTTGCCAGTTGGTCAGCGCATGCTCGCAGTACTCGTCCTGGTAATCCATCTGGCCCTGCGGCCTTGTGAATGTTGATCTGTTTAAAGGTCTTACTCACATCAGCTGCGGCTAGTGTGATTACACAGTCTTCCAGAACAGCTGGTGGCCTCATGCATGTTTAGTGGCCTCATGCATTTTTCCCACGGAGTGAGCATAGAAGTAGTTTAGCTCCTCTGGTAGGCTCGTGTCACTGGGCAGCTCTCGGCTGTCCTTCCCTTTGTGGTCTGTAATGGTTTGTAATCCATGCCACATCCTACGAGCGTCAGAGCCGGTTTAATACAATTCGATCTTAGTATTGACGCTTTTCCTGTTTGATGGTTTGTCTGAGGTCAGAGCGGGATTTCTTATAAGCTTCTGGGTTGGAGTCCCGCTCCTTGAAAGCGGAAGCTCTAGCCTTTAGCTCAGTGCGGATGTTGCCTGTAATCCATGGCTTCTGGTTGGGGTATGTATGTACGGTCACTGTGGGGATGAAGTCATCAATTCATTTATTGATGACGCCAACGACTGATGTGGTGTACTCCTCAACATATTCCAGTCTGTGCTAGCAAAACAGTCCTGTAGCTTAGCATCTGCATCATCTAACCACTTTTTTTTTTGATCAAGTCAGGAATCGGGAGGATACAATTATGGTCAGATTTGCCATATGGAGGGCAAGGGAGAGTTTTGTACGCATCTCTGTGTGTGGAGTATAGGTGGTCCAGAGTGTTTTTCACTCTGGTTGCACATTTAACATGCTGATAGAAATTTGGTACAATGGATTTAAGTTTGCCTGCATTAAAGTCCCCAGCTACTAGGAACGCCACCTCTGGGTGAACGTTTCCTTGTTTGCTTATGGCGGAATATAGCTCATTCAATGCTCTCTTAGTGACAGCCACTGTGGTGGTATGTAAACAGATATGACAAATACAGATAAACTCTCTAGGTAGATATTGTGGTCTACAGCTTGTCATGAGATATTCTACCTCAGGCGAGCAATAGCTCAAGACTTCCTTAGATATCGTACACCAGCTGTTATTTAGAGAAATACATAGTCCACCGCCCCTTGTCTTACCAGGCGCCGCTGTTCTATCCTGCTGGTGTAGCGTGTAACCAGCCAGCTGTATGTTGATAGTGTCGTCGTTCAGCTACGACTCTGTGAAGAATAAGATTTTACAGATTGTAGTGTTGAATTGGTTGTTTAATCTTCCGCGTAGCTCGTCAGATTAGACGTTTTCTAGCAGAATGGAGGGAAGTAGGGGGTTTATTCGATCGCCTACAAATTCTCAGAAGGCAGCCTGCCCTTTGGCCCCTTTTTTCTCTGCCTCGTCTTCATGCAAATCGTGGGGATCTGGGCCTGTTCCTGAGGAAGCAGTATATTCTTCTCATCGGGCTCGTCAGTGGTGAAAAGATAAAAATGATTCTGCTAGTCCGTGGTGAGTAATCACAGTCCTGATGTCTAGAAGTTATTTTCAGACATAAGAGATGATAGCGACAACATTATGTACAAAAAAAGCAAAAAAAGTCTGTTAAAAACAACGCAAATAAATGAACAAAAAAACAAAAAGGTTGGGGACACGTAAAACGTATGTCTTCCTCTCCGGCCCCAGAGAGGGTGATAGGGGTGATGCAATATGTAAGCACAATGTAGAAGTGACTAGGATACCATAGAATAATGTAGAGTGCAGTTTATACATACGAGTTGAGTAATGCTAGATACAGTAACATTATTAACCCTTTCACACGTACCATCATACGGGTGTGATCATTCTACAGTGGACCCTGTAGCATACGATCACACCGATGTGATTAGAACGCTTATTTTGAACTCTTGATTAGAACGGCCAGTTTTGAATGACGTAACAATCAGCATTTGAGTTGGTCACACTTTTTTCAGAAACTTTTTCCACAAACACAGTCCTTACAAAGTTATGTCCAGAATGTGAGCAGTTTATTTTTGGATGCAATGTTCAGACATTCACACAAGTATCTACAGTATAACACAATCATCTAAACCTGAAAATTGTAGGCAACATTTGTCCTAGCGCTAACTGAGGAAACATGACATAACACAAGCGGTCATATTTGTATAACTCTCGGCTGACAAACTGCAATATGAATTAGCTAATAGCTATTACTATTTATAATTAATCACATCACGGGTGAGCTCACCATTGATCAAAAGTATTTAGTAAAACACTCTCTAGAAGTCGAAAGTAATCTGACGATGGGTAGTTTCTGTGCGCTGCCATGCTTTTTTTCCTTTGCAGAAACAAAGATAATAAGAGAAGACAAGATGAGTTTGTTCTCATGTTCAAGGGGTGGGTGTGTCGTCTACCATCTTTCACATCCCACCATTCATTTCCAGAAGTCGTCAAAACATGAGTGAACCCTTACTCACCTCATTTTGTTATAACATCTTTGGTCCAACAGACGATTACGTGAAACCCAGAATGCAATGTATGTCAACAAACATGGCTCCACACACAGCTGGAATTAGTTTAGCTCATCATAATCAGTACAACTTTCAAAAAAGTATTTTACACACATAATATGTGTGTTAATGGAATTTATATGTTTAAATTAATGATTAGAATATTCCACCCTGAAACCAGCCTCCCTAATCTTGGGGGAGGACAGGGTGTGCTTCTCCCGGTCTCTGTAATCTTTGTCGGCTGGGTAGTGATACAGAATGTGTGTAGGATACCTACTGTTCGTGTGTATGTATGTGCCTATGATATCTACTGTTTTTGTGGACTTCAGAACGTTCTCGTGAATAAACTTTACTCACCTTTTGCATAAGCTGAGTCTTTGACTAATTATTATTAAACCCATGGTCTTACAAACCTCGAGGATTGGTCAAAGCTATTGATTGATTGTTATTATCATTGGGAATGAAAATTCTCGTGACAATGTGCCCATTACAATCTATGCAAGAATCGAAATGCATGATTTGTCACCGGTAATTGAAAACGTGACTAAAACAGTAAATATATAAATAATTACCACACAAAACATTTTCTGATAGTGATTTATTGATACAAGTGGCGCGTGCCGGCAGCCAATCACATAACCTCTCACTCTGAGCCATTCAGTGTTGTTGTTTATGTATGTAGCTATTGAGATAAAATGTAGCATTAGCAATGTCTTTCAAAAGGAGAAAACTCACAAATGTCGAAATTCTGGAGATTTTTTTAAAATTCTGACAATGAGTCTGAGTATGAAAGTCAGGAATCAGATTCTGAAAGTCACTGTGAGGGGCTGCCACCCAACCTTGTAGCCATTGAGAACCCTGAAACTGAGGATCCCTTGTCCACTGAGGAAGTACCAGGTCCCTTTGAAGATGCTGGTGGTGATGGAGGCAGACAGACAGTGGATGAAGTACAGGAGTTCTGTGGTAGCTGGAAGGCCGTCAGCCATTTCATCCCTCCTGGCCCTGCTGTTTGCTTTGATGAGTCCCAATCTGGAGTACTACGCCTCTTGCTGTTTACAACTGAGAGAGAGACAGAGTGCTTCAAGATGTTTCTGACAGAGAAGCTGGTGGGAGACATAGCAGAGACCAATCGCTATGCCTTGGAGCTACAGGAGAAGAGAGAGCCAGGAGTGTGTGTGGGGGGGGGGGGGGGGGGCCAACCACAATTAGTGAAATGTATACCTTCCTCGTGACAGTCCTCATGGGGATAGTAAAGAAGAACTCCATAAGAGAATACTAGAGCACAGATCCTGTGTTTGCAACTCCCTTCTTTGCCACACTCTTTTCCCAAGATTGCTTCCTAGTTCTGCTGCGATGCCTACACTTCATCAACAATGCTACTGCCATCCTAAATGACCCGTTATATAAAATAAGAAATCTTCTTATCAGCCTAACATCAGCATTTGGTCAGGTCTTTGTGCCATACAAGGACCTATGCGTTGATGTTATGGAAAGGTAGGCTGGCGTTCCGTCAATATATTCCATCCAAAAGGCACAGGTTTGGGGTCAAGTTCTTTGTCATGTGCGATGTGAAGACAAGATTTGTCCAGGACATTGTAGTTTACACAGAGTCCACCACTGATATCCAACATTATGAGGGGCTTGGAGTGTCCGGGTCCTTGGTGATGACCATGCTGGCTCCTCATCTAGGCAAGGGACACACTTTTTATGTGGACAATTGGTACACCAGTCTCACACTCTTGAAGCATCTGCTCTCCAACAGCACAGGGGCCTGTGGCACAGTCAGGTCAAACAGGAAGGGGATGCCAGCATTCGGATGCAGGAAGATGGAGAGGGGAGGTGGAGTTCAAGGAGGACGGTCAACAGCTGGCAGTAAAGTTTCATGACAAACGAGACGGTGGACCACCTGACGGGAGAGAGAACAATCCAACCAGACTGCGTGCTTGACTATAACCTCATAATGGGGGCAGTGGATAAGGCGGACATGATAAACAGCTTTGTGGAATGCTCTCGGAAAGCGACAAAGTGGAATAAGAAGAAAGTTTTCCATCTGATCGACACCGCTGCCCTCAACGGTCACATAGTTCACCATCAACTAACAGGTGAGATGATTACTGAACAAGGTATTTTTGTAATTGGACGTACAGTTCACATACAAATCCATTATGCAATTATAGTGACAATATCTCACCCACCTACCCACTGCCTTCCCTCATCCTCCCCACTCCCTCATAGGTAAAGTAATGAACTACCAAAAGTACAGAGAGAACCTCATGAGAGAGCTGCTGGAGGAGCACCACACCCCTCGGAACCCATCCACTGGGGGCCGTCCTGCTGCGGACAATCCCCTACGCCTCACTGCACGGCATTTTCCCTGCAAAGTCCCTCAAACTGCTGCTCAAGGTAGTCACACACGGAGGCACTGCAAAGTCTGCCTGTCTGGCACCAGGAGAAGTAAGCAGAGGAAGATGACAAAATACATGTGTTTAGCTTGTGACACCATGCTTTGGGGAGTATCATATGCTCAAGCCCTATTGAGCACATCTGCAGCAATTAGTGACTGACTGACCTGACACGTGACTTGACAGGTGACCTGCCATGATACTATGCCTTTAGAGATGGGGGTGGAAATGCAGTTGTTGTTCAGTCACTGCATGAATATTAAATATAGGTTATGCATATTCAGTTTTTTCCCCTCTAGTTAAACAAGTTGTTGAACCAACCACCACCAATGCTGCAATATTACATACTGTATTGGCCTATGTGTTTTCTGCTGTGTTTTCTTCCAGTAAAACTGTTCAGGAGTGTACGCTAGCATACAAAAGCTGGCCTCAATCTTCAGCTCGAAAGATGTCCCGCTCGAGTTCCAGTTATGATATTGGCAAATACTGTTTGTGGTTTCTGAAAGTACAGAATAAAGAGGAATTATTCATTAGAATACAATCTAAGGATATAGCAATAAAAACCCACCCAAATCACACCCTGACCAAACCAAAAAGAGACATAAAAAAGGCTCTCTAAGGTCAGGGTGTGACAGGTACCTCGCGTGTCTGCGGTAATAAGAAATATACACAAATATATTATGCTCCGTACACACCGTGAGCTACAGTAGAAACGGTATAACACAACATACAGAAACAATGATAAAGTAACAAGGCACTTACTTTGATAGAAACGCAGCCTGGATTTGAACCAGGGAGTCTGTAGTGACGCCTCTAGTACTGAGATGCCGTGCCTTTGACTGCTGCGCCATTTGGGAGTCCTAAGGCCAGGATAGTTTCAAAATACAACACAAGCTAATACTTCTCTGATGCGATTAGCATTGTTTTACAGAGCTAATAGAAGATTGTAGCTAGCTACATAAGCAGGATTGAATATAACACCATAAAGGTTATGAAATGAGTAGCGTTACCTCACGTGTCCATGGTTATAAGGAATGCACACAAATATATTATGCTCCATACATACAGTAAGCTACAATAGAAATGACATACAGAAACTATTACAACGTAATACGGCACGTACTTTGACAGAAACGCACACATTTCCAAAGTTATTATTAGTAACGAAAACAACAATGACTGTGATGCGGGCAACAGATGGAAAATGTGAACACGTGTGTGCAGATCCTGTTCTGACGGGAGATGCGCAAGTGTCTGCAGACTTGAACAGCACAAACAATTGGGAAGTGCTTGGGGAATTTTGTCCGAGTCAGGAATGTCCTAAAAATGAATTGTCCGCAGAAGTAAAAAGGACTATTTTTATGTGAATGAATGAGGAGGCGGAACACACCTCAATTCAAAACTTGTTAGAAAATCATTTGAAATTGATGTTGAAACAGCCTATGAATAAAAACAGGCTAAGTGCCTTGGTTTGAGGGCAATATACTGCTGTGTAACAATCACATTATGGTGTGGAGAGAACGTTCAAACATCACGAGCATTAAAAAACTCATGCTGGGGCAACTGTTAGAGATTGTTGGAACTCACGTATGAAAAGGTTAAAGTGGCTAGTGATCCATTTCTAAAAGTGGACATTGATTTCTAATCTATGTCTATAGGCAGCCGCCTCTGTTTAGCAGTCTGATGGGATAGAAGCTGTTTTTCAGTCTCTCGGTCCCAGCTTTGATGCACCTGTACTGACCTTGCCTTCTGGATGATAGAGGAGTGGGTGGTTGATGTCCTTCATCATCTTTTTGGCATTCCTATGGCATCGGGTGCTGTATGTGTCTAGGAGGGCAGGAAGTTTGCCCCCGGTAATGCGTTGGGCAGACCGCACCACCATCTGGAGAGCTTTGCGGTTGTGGGAGGTGCTGTTGACGTACCAGGCGGTGATACAGCCCGACAGGATGCTGTCAATTGTGCATCTGTAAAGTTTTGTGAGGGTTTTAGGTGTTAAGACAAATTTCTTTATCCTCCTGAGGTTGAAGAGGTGCTGGTGCGTCTTCTTCACCACACTGTCTGTGTGGGTGGACCATTTCAGTTTATCATTGATGTATATGCCGAAGAACTTGAAGCTTTCCACCTTTTCCACTGTGGTCCCATCCATGTGGATAGGGAGGTGCTTCCTCTGCTGTTTCCTGAAGTCCACGATCATCTCCTTAGTTTTGTTGATGTTGCGTGAGAGGTTATTTTCCTGGCACCACACTATCAGAGCCCTCAACTCCTCCCTGTAGGCTGTCTTATCGTTGTTGGTAATCAAGCCTATCAATGTTGTGTCATCTGCAAACTTGATGATTGAGTTGGAGGCATGGGTGAACAGGGAGTACAGGAGGGGGCTGAGCACTCACTCTTGCAGGGCCCCAGTGTTGAGGATCAGCGAAGAGGAGGTGTTGTTTCCTACCTTCACCACCTGTGTGCGACCCATCAGGAAGTCCAGGACCCAGTTGCACAGGGCGGGGTTCAAACCCAGGTCCTCAATCTAGATGATGAGCTTGGAGGGTATTATGGTGTTGAACGCTGAGCTATAGTTAAAGAACAGCATTCTAACATAGGAATGCCTCTTGTCCAGATGGGACAGGGCAGTGTGCAGTGTGGTGGATCTATTGGGGCAGTAAGCAAATTGAAATGGGTCTAGGGTGGTAGGTAAGGTGGAGGTGATATGATCCTTGACAAGTCTCTCACACCACTTCATGATGACAGAGGTGAGTGCTAGGGGGCGATAGTAATTTAGTTAAATTACCTTTGCTTTCTTAGGTACGGGGACAATGGTGGCCATCTTGAAGCATGTGGGGACAACAGACTGGTATATGGAAAGATTGAATATATCTGAAAACACAGATATATTCTCCATTATAATCCCAGTCCCCATTAAAAATAAAAACAGTTGCTGGAGCCAGGTAGAGTATCTGTATTGACCAGTGCTACCCAGAGTGCAATGCAGAGTGCAGTTGATATTTCATGGCAAACTTTCCAGCAAAGAGTTGACAGACTGTCCCACCCCATCTGATTCTTCACAGAGAACAAGTAAACTCTTAAGTGCATTGTCACAAGCTCTGTAGAATGATGTTGCTGTGGTTACTCATAAATCACAAATACACGCTGTCCCATTTTGCCATTTGTTATAACATCATATGCACAGTTGGTGGTGAAAGTATTCACCCCCCTTGGCATTTTTCCTATTTTGTTGCCTTACAACCTGGAATTAAAATTGAATTTTGGGGGGTTTGTAGGAACACCTTCCTAATATTGACTTGCATCCCCCTCCCCCTTTTGCCCTCAGAACAACTTCAATTCAGCAGGGCATGGACTCTACGTGGTATCAAAATCGTTCCACATGGATGCTGGCCCATGTTGACTCCAATGTTTCCCACAGTTATGTCAAGTTGCCTTGATGTCTTGGGGTGGTGGACTGTTGTTGATACACACATGAAACTGTTGAGCATGAAAAACCAGCAGCGTTGCAGTTCTTGACACACAGAAACCGGCGCACCTGACACTTACTAACATACCCCATTCAAAGGCACTTAAATATGTTGTCTTGCTCATTCACCTTCTGAATGGTACACATACACAATCTGTCTCAATTGTCTCAAGCCTTAAAAATCATTTTTGAACATGTCCCCTCCCCTTCATCTACAGTGATTAAAGTGGATTTAACAAGTGATCAATAATGGATCACAGCTTTCACCTGGATTCACCTGGACAGTCTGTCATGGAAAGAGTGTTCCTAATATTTTGTACACGGAGTGTACATACGTGTAGTGTAGGACAGTATGCTTCACTTATAGCATTACATGAACAGGTGAATACATGGTCACATTCCAGAGCTTTACATTGCATAAACACAACTGGCTTATCCAGTTACCCCAAGGCGAGGCATTGATTGGATTTTAGTCTCCACTCACTGTGTATGGGTACCCCCTGGATGGACATACAACCACCAGAAAAGAGAGATGTAGATAGAGGAAGAAAAGGTACAAGCCCTACATGTCTCCCTAATGATGAGGGGGCCTCCTAGGTGCAGTGAGCTGTCACTAAGAGTTGCTGACGTGTGAGAGCTTTAACACGGCAGGCCCACATCCATAGAGTCGTGTAGACAGTTGGATATGAGAAATATCACAGAGAAACCTGCATGTTTCTGTTATCATCTTTGGCATGATTCTTTTATATATATTTTTTTATCCCATTGACAAATTCAGTATTTCACAGAATCCATCAGTAATGCTGGTGGCAAGACTGACTCCAGAATCATAATTGTGATTGCGTTTAACCTGCTAATGATGATAACGTAACGATGACATGGCAAAGGCATCTTCTCTCAATGATGCAAAGTAAGGAGGAGAGGAGAGGACAGGTGAAGACTGAAGAGTCATGTTCTGCTTTTAAAGCAGGCAAAATGCTAGAAATACTCAGATAAATATGACTTGTGCAAACAGAACCATGCAGAGGTTTGCTTCGTCACTTCTTCATCTCTCTTTTTTCCTCCTTCTCCTGTTCCCACAACACACTACTCTGAACACTTGCTGTTGTCACGCTACACTGCACATTTGCTAGTCCCCATTTTTGGGAAACGGGGATTATGCAGTCTGAAAAGGTCTTGTGCTTAATTATTTTATGATCTGTCTCAAAGGTAGAACTGCATGGCGGACGGTAGGGCCATTTCTGTTGATGAATGTAGGAAAGCTGCGAATAATTTCAGTGAGAAAGGACATATGAGTCACATTTTATCAGCAAGGTTTCAGCTGAAGAAAGAGCACAATGTAAACGTATGATGATTTCCCCATCCCCTTTGTCTCTCATGTACATTGAAAATATGCCAATCAATCTGTGCCCATGGTAGCCACCTCCACCCCACTGTCACAGCTATACAAATAGCTAAGGTGCACTGCTGGTTTGGCTCCGTAGCCTCTATCAAGTAATGAGGCCTGAAATGAAATGCAGAGCATTTGGCAATAAAGGCTGCCATTCTATACTCCTTTCTGTGCTTTGGTGTGATTAATGAATGTAGAAATGTTCAGATAAGGTTTAGCTCTTTTGGCAGAGAGTCTGCATGTATATTTTCCTTTGACTACTCTCTATATAGAATGTAATCTAGTGTACAGTATGTCACACACTAACCTACACTACATGACCAAAAGTATGTGGACACCTGCTTGAACATCACAACAACACATTACTATGGAATCGGTCACCCCTTTGCTGCTATAACAGCCTCCACTCTTCTGGGAAGGCTTTCCACTAGATGTTGGAACAATGCTGTGGAGACTTGCTTCCATTCAGCCACAAGAGCATTAGTGAGGTCAGGCACTGATGTTGGGCGATTAGGCCTGGCTCGCAGGCGGCATTCCAATTCATCCCAAAGGTATTCAATGGGGTTGTGGTCAGGGCTCTGTGCCAGTCAAGTTCTTCCACACCGATCTCGACAAATAATTTCTGTATGGACTTTGCTTTGTGCAAGGGTGCATTGTCATGCTGAAATAGGAAATGGCCTTCCCAAAACTTTTGCAACAAAGTTGGAAGCACAGAATCGTCTAGAATGTTATTATATGCTGTAGTGTTAAGATTTCCATTCACTGGAACTAAGGAGTCTGAACCATGAAAAGCAGCCCCAGACCATTATTCATCATCCACCAAACTTTACAGTTGTATAATTTGCATTTGGTCAGGTAGCGTTCTCCTGGCATCTGCCAAAGCAAGATTTGTCCGTCGGACTGCCAGATGGTGAAGCGTGATTCATCAATCCAGAGAACGCTTTTCCACTACTCCAGTGTCCAATGGCAGTGAGCTTTACACCACTTCAGCCGACGCTTGGCATTGCGCATGGTGATCTTAGGCTTGTGTCCGGCTGCTCTGCCATAGAAACCCATTTTATGAAGCTCCCGACTAACAGTTATTCTGCTGACATTGCTTCCAGAGGCAGTTTGGAACTCAGTAGTGAATGCTGTAACCGAGGACAAATTATTTTTACAAACTGCTTATTTCAGCACTCGGCGGTCCCTTTCTGTGAGCTTGTGTGGCCTACAACTTTGCGGCTGAGCCGTTGTTGCTCCTAGAGGTTTCCACCTCACAATAACAGCACTTACAGTTGACCAGGACAGCTCTAGCTAGGCAGAAAATTGTTGAACTGACTTGTTGGGAAGGTGGGATCCTACGACGGTGCCACATTGAAAGTCACTGAGCTCTTCAGTAAGGCCATTCTACTGTCAATGTTTGTCTGTGGAGATTGCATGGCCGTGTGCCCGATTTTATACACCTGTCAGCAACGGGTGGGGCTGAAATAGCCAAATTTAAAGCAGAATTTAAAGGTCCACATACTTTTGTATATATTGTCTATATGATTGTGAATATATACTATTGTTCAGCAATGTATATTGTTAGAGATATTTCTGAGTGACTGAGAACCAGGGAAACTCTCACAACTGTAGGGGATTCCTGTTAATCGTATTGAAAATATGGCTAATCAAGATCAAACTTGGCATCCTCTCACCAGTATCTCTTTTTGTCCAGTTGTATTGAACTCAAACAATCGACACAATATCCTCGAGTGTTACTTGCTGCATGTTTGCCATTGTAATTCGTCTGTGATTACATTTTTTCGGCAAAGGAAATAATTTAGTGAAGTGTCTCTTCTTGTTTGTCTTTCTCTCAGAGGCACAATTTGCACAGGTGAACTGCTGCAATGCTTCTGTTTGGTCCTTGTTTTTTCAGAGGGAACAACATAAAAGGGAAAACAAATGTACAATTAAGATTAAGAGAATGAGTGAAACAGTTTTATGGTTTTTGTTTAGTTTTTTTCCTTTCTGAAACTAATAGGTGGATAACGTTGCTCCGGTGCCTACAGTGGCTTGCGAAAGTATTCACCCCCCTTGGAATTTGTCCTATTTTATTGCCTTCCAACCTGGAATTAAAATTGATTTTTGGGGGGGTTTGTATCATTTGATTTACACAACATGCCTACTACTTTGAAGATGCAAAATATATTTTATTGTGAAACAAACAAGAAATAAGTTTTAAAAAAACCTTTTGCGGCAATTACAGCTGCAAGTCTCTTGGGGTATGTCTCTATAAGCTTGGCACATCTAGCCACTGGAATTTCTGCCCATTCTTCAAGGAAAAACTGCTCCAGCTCCTTCAAGTTGGATGGGTTCCGCTGGTGTACAACAATCTTTAAGTCATACCACAGATTCTCAATTGGATTGAGGTCTGGGCTTTGACTAGGCCATTCCAAGACATTTTAATGTTTCCCCTTAAACCACCCGATTGTTGCTTTAGCAGTATGCTTAGGGTCATTGTCCTGCTGGAAGGTGAACCTCAGTCCCAGTCTCAAATCTCTGGTAAACTGAAACAGGTTTCCCTCAAGAATTTCCCTCCATCGTTCCTTAAATTCTGACCAGCTTCCCAGTCCCTGCCGATGAACAACATCCCCACAGCATGAGGCTGCCACCACCATGCTTCACTGTGGGGATGGTATTCTTGGGGTGATGGGAGGTGTTGGGTTTGCGCCAGACATAGTTTTTCTTGATGGCCAAAAAGAAAAATTTTAGTCTCGTCTGACCAGAGTACATTCTTCTATATGTCTGGGGAGTCTCCCACATGCCTTTTGGCGAACACCAAACATGTTTGTTTATTTTTTTCTGGCCACTCTTCCATAAAGCCCAGCTCTGTGGAGTGTACGGCTTAAAGTGGTCCTATGGACAGATACTCCAATCTCCTTCAGGGTTATCTTCGGTCTCTTTGTTGCCTCTCTGATTAATTCCCTCCTTACCTGCTCCGTGAGTTTTGGTGGGTGGCCCTCTCTTGGCAGGTTTGTTGTGGTGCCATATTCTTTACATTATTTAAATAATGGACTTAATGATGCTCTGTGGGATGTTCAAAGTTTTGGATATTTTTTTATAACCTAACCCTGATCTGTACTTCTCCACAAATTTTTCCCTGACCTGTTTGGAGAGCTCCTTGGTCTTCATAGTATTGCGTGCTTGGTGGTGCCCTTTGCTTAGTGGTGTTGCAGACTCTGGGGCCTTTCAGAACAGGTGTATATATACGGAGATCATGTGACAGATCATGTGACACTTAGATTGCACACAGGTGGACTTTATTTAACTAATTATGTGACTTCTGAAGGTAATTGGTTGCACCATATCTTATTTAGGGGCTTCATAGCAAAGGGGTGAATACATGCACGCTCAACAATTTTTTTAAATAAGTAATTTTTTTCATTTCACTTCACCAATTTGGACTATTTTGTGTGTGTCCGTTACATGAAATCCAAATCCATATATATTTAAATTACAGGTTGTAATGCAACAAAATAGGAAAAACGCCAAGGGGGTGAATACTTTTGCAAGGCACTGTAGTAATTCTTGACACATTCTAGCCATTCCCTTACTCTGCTGCCCCGATCAGTTTTTAGAATCGTACTTTTTTAAGCTATACAGGGGCCTGCCGCCATCAATATAAATGCAAATAAACCGTGGGGCACCGAGAGGCCGTGGTGTGGTTTTGTCATGATAATATTATAGGTTTGCCTTAGAGGAAGGTTCAAGTCTATGTATTGAGCTGCAGATGAGGGCCATGCTTTGAAGATCTAACACATTATCCCAAGTGGAAACACATGAAAAGGCAATGATTCTTTAGCGGGAAGATCATAAGGCCTGAAAGACTCATTTTTGATTCACCAAGACTGGGAGGGTGCCAAAAACAATGAGATATCAAGTAAACAGTGCAGAGGAGGGTCAGCTTTGTATAGTCTTGTAAATAGTAGTGTCTTTGGTGCCTGTGTTTATTTTGCACATCAACTGGGGGCTATAGAGTCATAACAGTCAAAGAGTCATGTGCCATGATGTGTAGATTGAGATGTAATGCATGGAAAGCTAAATGCATTCATTGCTTATTACAAGTCAAACCTGTTAATGCTCTCTCATACGCCTCCCTCTCCCACGACTTGTCATGGACAATCTCAGGATATCATTTTATATATATATATATATATATATATATATATATATATATATATATATTGACACAGTAGTCGAAGATACAAAATTGGACACATCCTAAATTGAGGCCTAGCCGTGATGTATTGTTAGCCAGAGGCGGTGGGTTATTTTTGCCGATTCAGGCGGTTTTGGCAAACAACCTTGTGGAAGGGCGTTGAGCGGTTCCAATCCTCAACACTTAGCAGAACCCAAAATCACTGATCAATTACACCAGCATAGAAGGGCAAACCTAAAACGCCTGTCAATCTATGCATACAGGTATTCTACCTTCAACTCTACTAAGTTAGCCATTATGATAACATCTTCAAAGTGCAGTTTCATCTTTCCGTTCAAACTAGTGATGACCTTATCTGTGAGAATGTAATTCAAGACCTTACATTTCCTCAGCAGTTTCCTCTCAGATCTCGTTCCGCCTGAAAAGTAGACAGGACATGGACAACAATGTCACTCGAGAGATGATATGTACATTTGGGTGTCTCATTTCACATAAATATCACAACAGTGTTAGACTATCTCCGTAAGGTGTGATTTATTAATTGAAGGCAGAGGGCACAGTGGGTCGGGTCATGTTTCAATTCCTGGTTGCATAACTATCACAAAAAGCACCAAATCAAATCTATTTCACATATTGAATCTCAACGAGGCTTGTCTGACTCGGATCAAAGAAGTACTGGGGACTCAGGAGTCTTCAAAATCCAACTTAGTGGCACAACACAGTACTCTCTACACAAATCATATGCTGAGAACACGCATAGAACAACAACAACAATTTAAGTGTGGGCATAACACTTTGAATACAGTTAGTTATGTGGATACTTTGAACTTGCAGAGAACTATAGTTTGAGGGAGAAAGTGGTGGGAGAGAGTGCTAGTTTCCACAGAAGAATGCGTGGGTATGTGAGGAGATTGACTAGAACCGGAAGATAAAGCGAGGCAAAGATGGATGGGGTAAAAGAGTGCAAAGACAGAGATAAATAGTTAAAAGTGGGATAGTGTGAAAGAGAAAGGGATAAAGGAAGAGGGAAGAAAAGACAGTCTGCTAAACAGAGTGACAACTCCTTGTATAATGCAGTGGCGAGGAGCCTGCTGTTTTTGTTTCCCCATGCCGAGAACAAATGGTAGTAATCAGGGACTCTCCAACTGACAATAAATATCAGGATGTGTTCCCTCGCTCAAAAAACAGAGGCGGAGGAGAACATAAAGACATTAGACAAAAAGCTTGCCTTACTTCTCTGAAAAGAGATGCACTAAAAGCCACTTAAGATGCAATTTCAGAAACTGGTGTGCGACATAATGTTTTAAAATACCATATCAAGCTATAAAGAGAAAAAGCAGTGGTGATGGTTTGTACTTCTGTCGTCAATATTTCTTAAAAATGGTGCTGTAACGCGGCAAGACCCTTTTTTGATTGCGACTACCAACCCAACATTTACAGGTTTTAGCTTAATCGCTAGCAAATTGAATGCCAAACACGTTAAAGAGAATGAATACAACTCATTCAAGGTTTTTCATGCCTGTATTTAGTGTATTGACCCAAACGTAGAGGTCAAAAACAACGTTGTATTATGAAGGCTTTGGAAAACATTGAATCTTAGTGTTGTATTCCATCAATTGCAGAAAGCGGCTTCCAAATAACATATTATCAACCACACTTCTGAAAGTGCTACAGAAAGCCACTATCTGCAAGTGTTTGAATACCATATTTAGTCTCATGATTATGTCAGAGCACATAAACACTGAATATTCTATACCAGCATCCCTCCTACCCAGTCACGATGAAAATAACTTCCATTATCTACTTGATCAATGTCTTCATGACTCATTTCTAAAACTTATGAGAGTCTGGACAATTTTTTCCCTCCGCTCGCCTCAGTCTGTCGTTATGTCAGTGGGCTTTTGTTCCCCTTCCTCCAGTAGTTTGCTATGATTAGGGGATGCACAGCGGGGTGCTGGCAGAGCCTCTCCCCATGCTTAACCACGGTAATTTACTGCCTGTGAAGAGGCCTGCTGAGTGCACCGGGAGAAAGGGTGCCTTACCCGCACTGCCCGCTACCTAAACCTTTCATTATCCCGAGTCCACTGCATCCTGTGCATTAAAACTGTCACCTGTTAATTTCCACCTAATCGAAGGGGCTTCAGTGGGTTATCTTTTTCCTGGAGCCTGTGGCATATTCCAGGGAACAGAATAAACAAGGAAGAGAAAGGGAGAGTTAATTTCATAAACATTTAAATTACATGTTTTTTCCTCCCTCACCTCACTATTTCAAAATGGCCTATGTTTAGAAGAGATGTTTAGAAGAGAAAGGGAGAGTTAATTTCATAAACATTTAAATTACATGTTTTTTCCTCCCTCACCTCACTATTTCAAAATGGCCTATGTTTAGAAGAGATGTTTAGAAGAGAAAGGGAGAGTTAATTTCATAAACATTTAAATTACATGTTTTTTCCTCCCTCACCTCACTATTTCAAAATGGCCTATGTTTAGTAACAAGGCTTCATTCGAATAATGAGTCTCCAGTCTCTTTCCCATTTCAAGAGCATTCACTGTCGACTTGACTGTGCTGGTATTTGGAGTATATTGAGTTTGTTGCATCTCAAAGTAATCCCCCTATCAAAATATTTGCATTACAAGGAATGGACTTCATCATTTCGTCTTATCTCGGCAAAATCCAGACTGCGGAGCCATGTACAGTAAATACATGGAAACCAGCCACTGTGATAGTGCTGTAAAAATGCTTCAGTTGTAAACATGCAAATTAATCATGACAGTCGCTGTATCTTGCAGGTATACATCAATCTCTCCTCTCGACTGACATCCACTGGTCTCTTTGTCTCAATGAAGCTGGGGGTTTGAGAAAGTGAAATGCCTTTGCTGTTTTGTGTGTGAATGTGTTTTTTTTATTTCAATAAAGAAGAGGAGTACTGTCACGTTTGTTATGAGAGACGGACCAAGGCGCAACGTGATCGGAGTTCCACATCGTTATTAAAAGTGAAACTTTCCAACAAAAACAATAAACAAGCAACGAAACGTGAAGTAACGTAGTGCAACAAGCACTTACACAAACAATATCCCACAAAAGCAGGTGGGAACAGGGACACCTTAAGTATGATCCCCAATTAGGAACAACTATAATCAGCTGCCTCTAATTGGGAACCATACTCAATCCCAAACATAGAAATACATCGACTAGAACACCCCCTAGTCACGCCCTGACCTACCACACCATAGAGAACCAAGGGCTCTCTATGGTCAGGGTGTGACAAGTACTCTCAATTTAAAACAAGCAATGAGGTTGTTCAATTCTGCATAACAAAGAGAACAGGACACCTTCCACTGATAGTGTGTCAACAGTGGGGGTGTGATGTGTTATCCTCCAAGATTATTATCTTTCTAATCCTTAAAGCTGTATACAAAAATCTTGTGTTATGAAGACATATACACAAGCAGATAAATTCAATTTCTTTTCTTCATATTGGACAACACAATTCCCAGACAGAATCTGTCTCTCTCCCTCCCCCTCCTCTCTCTCTCTCTCTCTCTCTCTCTCTCTCTCTCTCTCTCACTTGTCCTCAAATCTAGCATACTCCAAAGAAATCTAAGAGAGACAGATTCTGTCTGGGAATTGTGTTGTCCAATATGAAGTAAAGAAATTGAATTTGGTGAGGTCAGGGATAGAATATATAACGCCAAACAACCAGTAAGATACACAAGCCTATTCAAGAGAGAGATACAAGGCCACGACCTGTTCATTTTTATGACACCCACTACATACAGCGGACAATACTTTTTAAAATCGTATTTGATATATAATGGATTTTCTTAACCATAAAGCTGTCCTTTTTTATTCCATGGCTGTTTTAATAGGAGTGATTAAGATGTGCAGATTTGCACAGGAGAACAGAGAATGTAATTTATTTTTCTACTAATCTGGCTAATGGTCAGTACTGAGTTGTCCCAAGGTCAGTCAGTATCATAATCGTATCACTGTTTGCAAGTACGTATGTAGGGTCTTGAGCTTGGAGGACATTGCCAGCGCAATAGTATCGTAATGATCGTCCTACCAGAACCTTTGGTTGAGTCTTCGAATAGAAGTCCAAGATCATATTCATATTTGTAAGTAAATGAAAAAAACCTTAAAATGCATGTTACAAGAGGATGATGACGATGATGACGATGATGATGATGATGAAGATAATAACGATGATAAATAAATAAAACAATCAGATCTTGAAATGTATGTAGATGGAACAAATGACAAAAACAATACCTCAATCGAGGGTATTCAAATGTAGGGTTAACTCAGGTTAAAAAAAAAGATGAAAGGGTCTATCTTCTGTAAAATGCACAAATAACAAGATTGAGAATGCACCCATGTTGCCTGAAGCTGCACGACTGGATTTTCTGCGTAACATTAATATCATATGTTGTTTTTTTTATCATGAATAAGACAGAAAGCAGCCTCCATGTCACACCGAGACACCGTTCCCCGTCATACTGTAGTACCAACAGCCAGCCATGCAGTAAGGTCATGAATTACTAAACATGATATTTCGGCTAAATGTAAGAGACTGCACATTTGAGGAGGATTGCCTGACACAAGCAGGCTCCTCATATAGCGCCTTCCCTGCCTTTTACGGCTGCATGCGGGCAGAGCTAAGACCTACGTCACCAGCTATGTCTCTTTAAACACATTTGAGGGAACATGACATCTCATTCAGCCAAATTCCTCTCAATGTGCTCTAATAGGCCAAGAATGAAAAGCAGTTTTACAAAGAGGTATGTTTTGATGAGCACACAGATGCAACCAGTGGAGCTTGTATACATGAGAACTGTTACTCATTTACAGAAATAGAGAATTAGTATAGAATTGACTGTTTTGTTTCATTTGTGAAAATGAACCAATTGGGTGTTGGGAAAATACCACTTGGGAAAATGCAGAGAGGTCAATGCCCATAACACATGAGCAATGCCTTCCTTCCTCCTCTGGCCCATGATGGGTGTCGATGAAACAATCAATAGGTCTTACTCGAGGTCAGTGGTACATAATGGCTGGTTTTGATGGTGTGGATCTCTCGGAGTCTGGGGGCTCGGAATGCTGAAGATCATGATCCATCTTGTGGAATCAGTTGCTCGACTCAAGCTGCCCGTTGTTATTCAGCTCAGGCTGTTCTTCTATTGATATTTCTCCACTGTCAAATAAGACCAGGGACTTGCTGTTCCATGTAAAGAGGTTTTACAAGGAGGTAATCAATAGCACAGTTTGAAAATGCACCTTGATTGGATAGCATTCATGCGCTTTAAATAGAGATATTTTTTCCTGATTCATCTAGTACATTTTTTTACTTTATAGTTTGAACGTGGTGCAGTTTACAGTATGAGCACGCTCACAAACTGCAGTATGGTCTACAGCCTTCAAACTCAACTCTGGACCTCAAAGCCAGGTCCACTGTTTGTTTTTATTGTTCTAATCAGGGACTGATTTAGACCTGGCACACAAGGTAGGTATAATTAATTATCAGGTAGAACAGAAAACCATCTGTAACTGTCCATAGGGTAAGAGTTTAATACCCCTGGACTACAGTATCTGTGTGCAAGTACAAGTGTGTGTACAAGGCTTGCTGGAAATTATATTATGAGCCCCTAAGTGCATGTAGAGGGGTTCTGGTTAAGGAAAGAGAATGTCACTCTCCTGACACTAACTCATTGTCAAGGGACAGCACCAATGCTGCTCCTGGAAACAATGAGGCCATCAGAACTGAAATGGACCTTCCAGCATAACCTTCCAGCATAACTCTTTATTCAAAATGAATTGAGCGCTACTGTTAAAACTAGTGGAAGTCATAATTTCCCACAGTCAACCCTTTCTCTAGCTCTCACGTCCTCTTCTCCCAATTCTCTCTGACTCTAGCACTCTATACTAGCTTTGGATGAAGTGCTAATGGGAAGAATTCAGTGAACAAGCAATGCATTATTGGCAGCTTGGCAGCTGTGAGAGCCGTTTTAGGATTCAGCCAGGGGATCAGTCTGCTGCACCATCCAAGCATCTCAGAAAGACCCTAGATTAAAGCAATAATGGTGGCAATCCACCATGGTCCATACTCCATATAGGTGTGTGTGTGTGTGTGTGTGTGTGTGTGTGTGTGTGTGTGTGTGTGTGTGTGTGTGTGTGTGTGTGTGTGTGTGTGTGTGTGTGTGTGTGTCACATCAGGCTGGTCACACCAATCATCACAATCATCAAACCATAAACCGTTATGACATGTATTAGGTGACATTGACATAATTACGTATTTATTTTCCAAGCAAATAGCACAAAATGATTAAATAGGAGCAAGACTGTGTTGAATGGTTCAATACCATAGTGAGATTGATTTTAATCCGAATTACCACATTGTCTGTTTTAGGGAATGCGGATTATCCCGGTGGTTATAATACCGGAGGCTGTCTAAAGCACTGCTGTTTTTACTGTATGGCTAATTTTAGGGTGGCTTGTTGATTTTGGAGAGAAAACAGCATGAATCATCTTGATTATACATGTTTTAAGGGTTGACATTTCGTTTGGACGTCAGGTTGTGAGAATTGTCCTCATAGGTTGAGCCGCGCGTTGATTTGAGGGAAGGGTTGATTAGGCTTCAACGGGAGTCAGGCTATCGGTGGCGTCGCGCGCATGCCACACTAAGTTAGTGGGTTTGGAAATGCTAAAGCGCCTCCTCGCTGATATGCACTCGCACACAAAGCAAAGGGATCCGCTCGCGAAGCTGGGAACTATCTACTGATCCTCCAGGTCTTAGTACAAAACACAGGAATCTCGTCCTCGGCAGGTCCTCTTTATGGGAGCGGACACAAGGATGGTTATGTAATGGGTCTTGGAGAAGTGCCCGGGAAACCTTCCCTTCATGTGGAAAGCAGAATGAGCAGGTTTCTTTCAGCCGAGAAGAAGTTTGGGTTCGACCTGAAGCACATCAGGAAATAAGGAATCACAGTTATAAAGGGATAACAACAGAATATAGAGTAGCTGCAGAACATTCTCACTAATCAAGAGAGGGTATTCTGGTTCGCACCTTTGGATTGTACGTTTTTCGCCTGGCTGGCAGGAAAACATATTGGAGTACGTTATTTGGATCTTGTGAAATATCCTAAATCTTTGGAAAAGCAGACGAATAACCCAACAGATCAGAGACCAACGCTTGCCCATCATGGAAATGGAAATGCTGATGTTATAAAGATACATTTGTGGTCAAATGACCGTCTTTACGCGCTCTCTAATCTAACTGCCCTAGCCTATCTATGAGATGGAAAAACGAGGACTCAACGGCGTCCTTTATTATTTAATTCTTAACGCACCCTTGTTCTTCTGTGTAAATGGTAAGTCAACTTTGTCAGTCGTGGCATGCCGTGCTATTGATGGTCAACACAAATGCTGTCAAACGAACAGCCCCTGTCGTTAGATTTTTGATTTCAAGCTGTTGTGATATGGACCGGACCCGGTCATTATTTGAAGTCAAGCGCATTATTCTGCTGCAGTAACTTGATCGTTATAAGAAAAAAAATCAAATTACGTTGTCGATTAAATGATAAGTGGGTGAGAAAATAGATTGATAGGAATAAAGTATTAGACGAACACATGTCAAAACTGTGCTTCGGGAGTTATACATAATGTCCACATCTCCTCAGTTATGCTAAGCCTAATGCTAAATGAACACGATCTCTCAAAACACGTAAAGCAACACTAATTAGTAATTTTATGGTGACCAAATACTTGTATTTATTGTGTTACAGGTTATATCAAAAGCCATGGTCATTTCAAATCACAGTGCACGGGTCACATAACGCTAATATGCCTAGTTGTGTAGGCTACCTTTGCGTCATTGCTTCATTGTCTATTTTAAGTCTTAAACTATTATAAACTGATATTTTAGATTGAATGGCAACTTGAATATGATTGTATTGCGGAATAAAGATCAATTTGGTTACGGATATCACTAAAGCGCATTTCAGTTGTCTGTCATGAGGCTACGTAATCTCAGACCTTTGTTCATTTGTTATTCCACCATTTAATCTATTATATCTGTTGTCTTTTCCCAATGGTAGCTACATTTACTGAAGTGCCCAAAGATGCGAGTGTCAGTGAGGGAGAAGACGTTGAGATGCCGTGCGCCTTTCGGGCCATCGGATCATCGCCCTTCTCGCTTGAAATCCAGTGGTGGTACCTAAAGGAGACAACACCTAAAGAACATGTACACGAACTGCAAATAAGCGCTCCTGCGAACAGAGCCAAGGTAATGCTGTCCCCATGACAGGGAAGGCAGGTTGGGCAGCTCCCGGGCAGCTACTGAGAGGGGGTCTGTATATATGTTCGAAGTTGCACCAAAAGTGATTGACACTGACAGCTACGGCTGTGTGCAATCTGTCTTTTCATGATGGCATCGCCATATGTACGACATATGTCGCTATTTATTTGATGGACTGTATTACAACATGTTGCCAACTAAATGCATGTGAGTGGAAATACTGGAGATTATTAACACTGTGTGGCCATTTATATTAAGAAGGGGTGGGGGTGGGGGGGGTGTATTGGGGTGGGCGGGAGGGGGGACGACACAACTAATGATACAAATGGCATTTGTTGGCTTTTAAAATCAGTCCAGGGAGAGTTCTCATGCATGCGGCGGAAATGCCCGTGTTGGAATATTCCATAATGCTGTTGGATAACTGTGATGTGATTACGCCCTCTGCGCCGCTGTTGCAATCGACTCATGGACATTGAACAACCCCATCTGTAGTTTCTGCTCTGTTATTTAACCACATTAAACATGCACTAGAAAACACAAACGACTATTTATGACAGCTGAGAGCTAATCCAGCAGTCCCTGTCCAAGGTGCTGATGTCAATGCACGCTGTTTGGGACAAGTTTGGTAACAGCGCAACTGTTGCTGTCCATGCTGCTGATGCTAATGCGCGCAGTTGTAGAAACTATTTTACACTGTCGAAAGCGATTCAAAACTGCACAGAGGGAATTCCATTGTGGTGAGGCTCATATCAAAACGTGTAATTGCTATACAATAGAGTATTATGCAGTCTTGTGTCTCTGGCTGACCATAACACTTCGACACATTTCTGGTTTCAGGTCACTCAAAAGGATGCCACAAAAATAAGCGTAAGTGTTTCCTTTTGTCACTGACCATGTCCAGCTGAAGCATTCACGTTAAAACTTTATCATAGCGGAGATATCTATCTGATTTCTTCAAATGTTTGCTTTTTTTAGTATTTGGATATGGCTGCACAGTTAAGTGCCATAATGCATTTGAGCAATAAAATGTGTATTTTGTTATTCAAGGCTAGCCACATGATATGGCCAAGTGGCACTATGAAGGCGGAAGGCCAATAATTTAGCACAAGTTATGGAGGTAACTGGCCAGGCCTCTGGTGGGAATTTTTCCAAGCATTTTTTTCTAGACTTAGGACTCCATTTTGTACAGTTGTCCACAACCTGGCTGGCTCACCATTATCATGTCGCCTTTGGAATATAAATATAGCCTCATCTTGTTTTGAAATGTATTCCGACACTTGCCAAACAACAGGCAGCATTAAATCTCCAAACGTTTTTGAATTTTTGGATAATAGGGCTTTAGGCTATCAAACGCATATGCCCTCATCGCGTGATACATATGTGGCAGTAGTCTAATGAGTGGCTGGCCTAGTCTACTTTGATATAGACATATTTATTGTTGAAACCAACAGGTTATATTGTATATGTAGCAATTTCTTCTTTTCTGTTTCTCTTTGTAGACTGTGAGGGTGCAGGGCAGCGCCATATCTCACAGGCTGAGTCTGTCCAAGGTGCGGAAGGAGGACGAGGGGGTGTACGAGTGCCGAGTTTCCGACTTGTACTCCGACGAGACTCAGGAATACAAGGTTCAAGCCACCCTCCGGGTGATTCCGCGTGATGGCATGGTGGCCGAGGAGGCCGTGTCCCACATCCAGAATAGATGGCCACTGAGGAACAGCAAGGACGCGGTGGCAGGGGGGCGGGCTACCTCTGAGCCGGGTCAGGGAAAGCCTCGCGTGCCTCCTCCAGCAGGACATGGCCCCCTCCCCGCCAGCACGACGACCACTGCCTCCGCAGCAAAGTCCTCAGCTTCTCCGAGGCCCGGCAATGCGGCCATCCTCCGACAGCAGCATGGAGCAGGTAAGTTAAAGTGCAACAGTGACACCTAGTGATATAGGGCGAGAATACGTGAGTTTGTGTGTGTTTCTCCTCAATCTCCAGTCAGACATGTCATTCTGACCAGTGATTTGTCCTTTTTAAAGTGAATGATAAATTACACTGACAGTTTCATTGTCATTGAATAATATAATGTTTTTTTTATACAAATAATACATTTGATGATGCTTGTAGAGTACAACACATGTTACATATAATTATATTTCTTACAGGGCAGTGTTTCTTAAGGGGAGGTATTGATTAGTTCATCTTACCTTAATAAATAAATACAAATGATACATGCTGGGACATATATGCCTATAGTCAGACTATGGAGAGTGAGGGAAGGTGTATATATACAGTGGGTATCATAGATACTCCATAATGTCAAAGTGAAAAGAATATTCTACAAAGGTTAACAAATGAATAGGCCTACAAATTAAATAACTAAAATGCAGTTGTTTCAAAAGTATTCACCTCTTTTGTTTTGGCAAAATCACATAATAAATTACATCGACTCACTCTGTGTGAAATAATATGGTTTGACATGATTTTTGAATGACTATCCCTTCCTCTGGCCCCCATACATCAATTATCTGCAAGGTCCCTCAGTATTGAATTTCAACCACAGATTCAATTACAAAGACCAGGGAGCTTTTGAAAGACTGGGCAGTGATTGGTAGATTGTTGACCATGACAAATCAGACATTGAATATCACTTTAAGCATGGTCAAGTTAATAATGATGCTGTGGATGACGTATTAAACCACCCAAAAACAACAAAGACACAGTTGTCCTTTTGAAGTAAGCTCCAGGACAAGATGGAAACAGATCAGTGATGTCACCATGAGGCCATTGGTGTTTTTCAAACAGCTACAGAGTTAAATGGCTGTGACGGGAGACTTGTCAGGTTCGAGGGAAAGATGGACGGAGAAAAGTACAGAGAGATCTTTGATCTGCTCCAGAGTGCTCAGCACCTCAGACTGGGACAAAGGTTCACCTCCCAACATGACAATGACCCTAAGCACACAGCCAAGACAACACAGGAGTGGCTTCGAGACAAGTCTTTGAATGTCCTTGAGCAGCCCAGCCAGAGGCCGGACTTGAACTCAGGCGAACATCTGTGGAGAGACCTGAAAATAGCCGTGGAGCGACGCTTCCCATCCAACCTGACAGAGCTTGAGAGGATCTGCAAAGAAGAATGTGAGAAACTCCGCAAATACAAATGTGCCAAGCTTGTAGCGTCATACCCAAGAAGACTCGAGGCTGTAATCGCTGCCAAATGTGCTTCAACAAAGTACTGAGCAAAGGGTCTGAATAATTAAGTAAATGTGATGTTACATTTTACATATTATAAATTAGCAACATTTCTAAAAAACAGTTTTTTCTTTGTCATTATGGGGTATTGTGTGTAGACTGGTGAGGGTAAAAAAAAAACAATTTAATCAATTAGAGAATAAGGCTGGAACGTAATAAAATGTGGAAAAAGGGAAGGGGTCTGAATAATTTCAGAATGCACTACATATACTGTATATATACAAAAGTATGTGGAAACCCCTTCAAATGAGTGGATTCGGTTATTTCAGCCACAACTGTTGATGACAGGTGCATAAAATTAAGCACACAGCCATGCAATCTCCATAGACAAACATTGGCAGTAGAATGGCATGGCAGAAGATCTCAGCGATTTTCAACGTGGCACCATTCCAAGAAGTCAGTTCGTCAAATTTTGGCCCTGCTAGAGCTGGCCTGATGAGCTGTACGTGCTGTTATTGTGAAGTGGAAATGTCTAGGAGCAACAAGGGCTCAGATGTGAAGTGGTAGGCCACACAAGCTAACAGAACTGGACTGCAGAGTGCTGAAGCCACTAGTGAGTAAAAATGGTCTGTCCTCGTATGCAACAATTACTACCAAGTTCCAAACTGCCTCTGGAAGCAACTTTAGCACAATAACTGTTTGTTGGGAACTTCATTAAATGGGTTTCCATGGCCTAGCAGATTTGTGCTAGGCTCCTTTGTTCCAGTGAAGGGAAGTCTTAATGCTACAGCATACAAAGACATTCTAGATGATTCTGTGCTACCAACTTTGTGGCAACAGTTTGGGTAAGATCTTTTCCTGTTTCAGCATGACAATGCCTCTGTGCACTAAGGAAGGTCCATAAAGAAATAGTTTGTCGAGATCGGCGTGGAAGAACTTGACTGGCCTACACAGAGCTCTGACCTCAACTCCATCAACCACCTTTGGGATGAATTGGAATGCCGACTGCGAGCCAGGCCTAATCGCTCAACATCAGTGCCCGACCACACTAATGCTCTTGTGGCTGAATGGAAGCAAGTACCCAAAGCAATTTTCCAACATCTAGTGGAAAGGCTTCCCAGAAGAGCGGAGGCTGTTACAGCAGCAAAGGGTGAACCAACTCCAAATTCATGCCTATGATTCTGGAATGAGATGTTCGAAGAGCAGGTGTCCACATACTTTTGATGTAGTATATAGTATATGTATATAATTATATATATCTTGCTTCTTGTTAACAAGCTATAGTTTTGGCAATTCGGTTAGGACATCTACTTTGTGCATGACACAAGTCATTTTCCAACAGTTGTTTACAGACAGATTATTTCACGAGGTATTCACAGTATCACAATTCCAGTAGGTCAGAAGTTTACATAAACTAAGTTGACTGTGCCTTTAAACAGCTTGAAAAATTCCAGGAAATGATGTCATGACTTAAGAAGCTTCTGATAGGCTTACTAACTAACATCATTTGAGTCAATTGGAGGTGTACCTGTGGATGTATTTCAAGGCCTATCTTCAAACTCAGTGCCTCTTTGCTTGACATCATGGGAAAATCAAAAGAAATCAGCAAAGACCTCAGAAAAAAGTGCAGACCTCCACATGTCTGGTTCATCCATGGGAGCAATTTCCAAACACCTGAAGGTACGCAAGTATAAACACCATGGAACCACGCAGCCGTCAAACCGCTCAGGAAGGAGACACGTTCTGTCTCCTAGAGATGAACGTACTTTGGTGCGAAAAGAGCAAATCAAACCCAGAACAACAGCAAAGGACCTTGTGAAGATGCTGGAGGAAACAGGTACAAAATGATCTATATCCACAGTAAAATGAGTCCTATATCGACATAACCTGAAAGGCTTCTCAGCAAAGAAGAAGCCCCCGCCACAATAAAAGCCAGACTACGGTTTGCAACTGCACATGGGAACAAAGATGGTACTTTTTGGAGAAAGGTCTGATGAAACAAAAATAGAACTGTTTGGCCATAATGAACATTGTTATGTTTGGAGGAAAAATGGGGAAGCTTGCAAGCCGAAGAACACCATCCCAACAGTGAAGCACGGGGTGGCAGCATCATGTTGTGAGGGTGCTTTGCTGCAGGAGGGACTTTTGCAATTCACAAAACAGATGGCATCATGAGGGATGAAAATTATGTGGATATATTGAAGCAACATCTCAAGACATCAGTCAGGAAGTTAAAGCTTGGTTGCAAATGGGTCTTCCAAATGGAGTATGACCGCAAGCATACTTCCAAAGTTGTGGCAAAATGGCTCAAGGACAACAAAGTCAAGGTATTGGAATGGCCATCACAAAGCCCTGACCTCAAACCTACGGAAAATTTGTGGTCAGAACTGAAAAAGCATGTGCAAGCAAGGAGGCCTACAAATCTGACTCGGTTACACCAAATCTGTCAGGAGGAATGTGCCAAAATGCATCCAACATATAGTGGAAAGCTTGTGGAAGGTTACCCAAAACGTTTGACCCAAGTTAAACAGTTTACAGACAATGATACCAAACACTAATTGAGTATATGTAAACTTCTGATCCACTGGGAATATGATGAAAGAAATAAAAGCTGAAATAAATAATTCTCTCTACTATTATTCTGACATTTCACATTCTTAAAATAAAGTGGTGATCTTAACTGACCTAACTGAAAACTGACTGAGATTCTTCAAAGTAGCCACCCTTTGCCTTGATGACAGCTTTGAACACTCTTGACATTCTCTCAACCAGCTTCACCTGGAATGCTTTTCAAACCGTCTTGAATTAGTTCCCACATATGCGGAGTGCTTGTTGGCTGCTTTTTCTTCACTCTGCTGTCCAACTCATCCCAAACCATCTCAATTGGGTTGATGTTGGGTGATTGTGGAGGCCAGGTCATCTGATGCAGCCCTCCATCAGTCTCCTTCTTGGTCAAATAGCCCTTACACAGCCTGGAGGTGTGTTGGGTCATTGTCCTGTTGAAAAACAAATGATTGTCCCAATTAGCGCAAACCACATGGGATGGTTATTTGCTGCAGAATGCTGTGGTGGCCATGCTGGTTAAGATTGCCTTGAATTCAAATAAATCACTGACAGTGTCACCAGCAAAGCACTCCCACACCATCACACCTAATCCTCCATGCTTCACGGTGGGAACCACACATTTAGAGATAATCCGTTCACCTACTCTGTGTCTCACAAAGACATGGCGGTTCGAACCAAAAATCAAACATTTGGACTCATCAGACCAAAGGACAGTCTAATGTCAATTGCTCATGTTTCTTGGCCCGAGTAAGACTCTTCTTCTTGTTGGTGTTTAGTAGTGGTTTCTTTGCAGCAATTCGCCCATGAAGACCTGATTCACGCAGTCCCCTCTGAACAGTTGATGTTGAGATGTGCTTGTTATTGTAGAATTTATTTGGGCTGCAATCTGAGGTGCAATTAACTCTAATGAACGTATCCTCTGCAGCAGTGGTAACTCTGGGTCTTCCTTTCCTGTGGCGGTCCTCATGAGAGGCAGTTTCATCATAGCGCGTCATGGTTTTTGCGACTGCACTTGGAGAAGCTTTAAAAGTTCTTGACATTTTCCAAATTGACTGACCTTCATGTCTTAAAGTAATGATGGACTGTCTCTTTGCTTATTTGAGCTGTTCTTTCCATAATATGGACTTGGTCTTTTAACAAATAGGGCTATTTTATGTATACCACCCCTACCTTGTCACAACACAACTGATTGGCTCAAATGCATTAAGAAGGAAAGAAATTCCACAAACTAACTTTTAACAATGCACACCTGTTAATTGAAATGCATTCCGGGTGTCTACCTCATGAAGCTGGTTGAGGGAAAGAGTGTGCAAAACTGTCATCAAGATATGTAAAAAAATATATATATATATATATATAAAAAAAATATTTAAAAAAATAAACATTTATCTAACTAGGTAAGCCAGTTTAGAACAAGTTCTTATGTACAATGACGGCCTACCGGGGAACAGTAGGTTAACTGCCTTGTTCGGGGGCAGAGCGAAAGATTTTTACCTAGTCAGCTCAGGGATTTGATCCAGCAACCTTTTGGTTACTGGCCCAATGCTCTAAACACTCGGCTACCTGCCGCCCCGGGTAAAGGGTGGCTACTTTGAATAAGCTAAAAGATAAAATATAATTTGATTTGTTTAACACTTTTTGGTTAATATATGATTCCATATGTGTTATTTCATAGTGTTGATGTCTTCACTATTATTTTACAATGTAAATATTTAAAAAATAAAGAACAACCCTTGAACCAAACTTTTGACTGGCACTGTATATATATATATATATATATATATATATATATATATATATATATATATATATATATATATATATATATATATATATATATATATATATATATATATATATATATATATACTGTACACTAAAGTAATACTGGGAGAAACAAAACACAGCAAAGGAAAATACTTTTTGGCCTAAATGCAAAGACTTATGTTTGGGGCAAATCCTTCACAACACTTCACTGAGTAACTGCCTCATTATTTTCAAGCATGGTGGTGGCTGCATCATGGTATGGGCATGCTTGAAATCGGCAAAGATTGGGGAGTTTTTCAGGATAAAAAGAAACAGGATGGAGCTAGGCACAGGCACAATACTAGAGGAAAACCTGCTTCAGTCTGCTTTACACCATACGCTGGGAGAAAAACTCATGTTTCAGCAGGACAATAACATAAACTCAGCAAAAAAAGAAATGTCCTCTCACTGTCAACTGTGTTTATTTTCAGCAAACGTAACATGTGTAAATATTTGTATGAACATAACAAGATTCATCAACTGAGACATAAACTGAGCACGTTCCACAGACATGAAATGGAATAACAACAGAAATGGAATAATGTGTCCCTGAACAAAGGGGGGTCAAAATCAAAAGTAACAGTATCTGGTGTGGCCACCAGCTGCATTAAGTACTGCAGTGCATCTCCTCCTAATGGACTGCACAAGATTTTCTGTGAGATGTTACTCCACTCTTCCATCAAGGCACCTGCAAATTCCCGTACATTTCTGGGGGGAATGGCCCTAGCCCTCATCCTCCGATCCAACAGGTCCCAGACGTGCTCAATGGGATTGAGATCCAGGCTCTTCGCTGGCCATGGCAGTACACTGACATTCCTGTCTTGCAGGAAATCATGCACAGAACGATCAGCATGGCTGGTGACATTGTCATGCTGGAGGGTCATGTCAGGATGAGCCTGCAGGAAGGGTACCACATGAGGGAGGATGATATCTTCCCTGTAATGCACAGCATTGAGACTGCCTGCAATGACAACGAGCTCAGTCCGATGATGCTGTGACACACCCCCCCCCCCAGACCATGATGGACCCTCCACCTCCAAATCGATCCCGCTCCAGAGTACAGGCCTCGGTATAACGCTCATTCCTTCGACGATAAATGTGAATACGACCATCACCTCTGGTGAGACAAAACCATGACTCGTCAGCGAAGAGCACTTTTTGCCAGTTCTTTCTGTTCCAGCGACGGTGAGTTTGTGCCCATAGGCGATGTTGTTGCCGGTGATGTCTGGTGACACCCTGCCTTACAACAGACCTACAAGCCCTCAGTCCATCCAGCCTCTCTCAGCCTATTGCGTCTGAGCACTGATGGAAGGATTGTGCGTTCCTGGTGTAACTCGGGCAGTTGTTGTTGCCATCCTGTACCTGTCCCGCAGGTGTGATGTTCGGATGTACCGATCCTGTGCAGGTTTTGTTACACGTGGTCTGCCACTGCGAGGACGATCAGCTGTCCGTCCTTTCTCCCTGTAGCGCTGTCTTAGGCGTCTTGCAGTACGGGCATTGCACTTTATTGTCCTGCCCACATCTGCAGTCCTCATGTCTGCTTGCAGCATGCCTAGGGCACATTCACACAGATGAGCAGGGACCCTGGGCATCTTTCCTTTGGTGCTTTTCAGAGTCAGTAGAAAGGCCTCTTCAGTGTCCTAAGTGTTCATAACTGTGACTTTAATTGCCTACCGTCTGCAAGCTGTTAGTGTCTTAACGACCGTTCCACAGGTACATGTTCATTAATTGTTTATGGTTCATTGAACAAGCATGGTAAACAGTGTTTAAACCCTTTACAATGAAGATCTGTGAAGTTATTTTGATTTTTACTAATTATCTCTGAAAGACAGGGTCCTGAAAAGGGACTTTCTTTTTTTGCTGAGTTTACAGCACAAGGCCAAATCTACACTGGAGTTGCTTACCAAGAAGACAGTGAATGTTCCTAAGTCGCCAAGTTACAGTTTTTCACAAACCATCTGGAAAGCTCTTGGAGACTTACCCAGAAAGCTTCACAGTTGTAACAACTGCAGAAGCTGTTTCTAACATATATGTATTCGTTTTATCAGACTCAGGGGTGAATACTTATCTAATCAAGGTAAATGTGTGTTTTCTTTCACATTGATATTGGAATATTTTTGTCTTGCTCGATGCCCCCCCAGAAAATCACAATTTAATCATTTTCATACACACTATGTAATGCAACAAAATGTGGAAAATCCAACGGGGGGTGAATACTTACAATTACCCACTGAGGAGAGTGACATGTTCTTGCCTTTATAGTGTCCACCATACCGAGAAAGAAATGATGAAGATATGATTCACAATGGATATGTCTCCTCATGATCTCCACATTATAACGTGAGAGCGCCTTAATGTAGCCTTTGGAGGGAGCGAGCATGGGGTTATCTCACACGCCAGACTCGCTACTGATCGATGAAGCGCACTGCTGAATAATTAAATTTCACAGACTCCGCAGGAGAGTTTCATTCTCCGTTCTGCCATATCAGACTTACAGCTGCTGGCGCAGTGGTGGTCTGGCTGGGGATAGGGAAGGTGGATACTTTTATTTCTCAGTATGTGGGATCACACTTGTCTGTTTATGTGCATTAGCATGTGTGCTGATGTATGTTTTGATTGTGCCTGCGTGTGTGTACAGACATGATGTGAAAGCAGCCAGGGAGACCATGTTCATTTCTCTGGCTGGAAGCATGTGTCCAGACTTCTCCTCCTCTTTCCTGGCTATTGCTGTCAGTGCGTTGGTGGTTTGCAGGGTAATGTAGAAAAGTCCCCTCCTCTAATGATAGGCTGTTGCCAGGGTTGTGACCTCTTTACTTGGGGGTCCTCAAGGGTTTTTTAAAAAGACCTTAGAGGCCCTTGGAGGAGACTTGGTGGGGAGTTCCATTCTGTGTTCCTTCCCTATTGTGTCTATCTTACTCAGTGTTGTGCCTGCTCAACGTATGTTGTGGCGAGTCGGGATGGCTGTTCTCTCCTCGCTGGGGCTTTGTCCTCAGGGCAGAGGAGGAAAGCTGGCGGGCCATGACTGGAGGAGAGGACTCCAGGGGAAATATTTCTACAGTTTTTACAACTCTACCTGTGTCCTTGAGTGCAGTGCTTCACCTCTGCTTTCACAACTAGTCCAGACTTCTGATTCAGTAATGTCACCCAACAACACGTATATCTAAATGTATGCTTGAAGCCAATGCCATCTACAGAGCCTTGAGTTCTATTGAAAATGTAACCAACAGTGTTGTGCAATTTAGTAATCAGAGCATACATTTACTTCTACATGTTAGTCATTTAGCAGACACTCTCATCCAGAGGCCAGGGATCCATTTGGTCTTCTCTATTTGAGTCGAATCCCTTACTTTCTGAATGAAGCTAACTGCCAACCGAGGAGTAATCATGCAAAAAACACCAAGCTAATAGAATGGCACCATGCTGTTAGTCCTCCTCGTGTTGGACTGTTCATAACACTGATGCTGCCATCCTGGACATGTACTGTGGACGTGAGCATAGCCTGGAGCACGTTAAATGCCCTCTCCTAGGAACTGGCACTGTGGAATCAGCATGCTCGGCCAGCCCTGTCCTTAGCGAAGCGAGACAGAGGCGGCCATTTGGCAAGAAAATCAAACAATACCACTGCCAGTTCACGGACTCTCCTCTCCTCTCTCTCTCTCTCTCTCTCTCTCTCTCTCTCTCTCTCTCTCTCTCTCATTAACCTAAATGTCCAAATAGTCTAATGTCATCGATTTTTCAATATTACCGCTAGGTAATTTTAAATTCTAAAATCAGAATCCTTTTCACTGTTTGATTGGTAGACTTGAGTACAATTGTGCTCTGCTTTGCTTACACAACGAGCTAAGGTCAGGCATTGTCAGGGCAATTGAATTGACTGATCGACTTTCATATATGCCTCATACTGAGTAGTAATACTTGTGTGCTTCAGTTCTAAATTCTGATTTAGTATCGAAAAACAACATCCTCTAAGGTTTAGAGGTATTACAGACTGACTTCTGGGCTTGTTGTTTAAACATGATTGTACATGACAGAGCAAGGCAAGCTCACCTGTTTATTTAGGATAATCTGAGGGATATTATTTTTCATATTTTACTGTTTGCTCATGGCTGCTATATTACTTCAAATTGGCTGGTCAATATTTGCTTCTCTGTCTCTCGTCATGTATCTCTGACAGACTAAATCAAATACAGTAAATTAATCCATGTGAAAGTGCCTCCCTGACACTTACATTGAACGGAGGGACACAGAATTTGTCTTGGCTTTTAAAAAAAAAAAATTAAGTGAACCCCTCAACATATTTGTCAACAGATTGTGAAGGTTAAAAAGCACCCTGGCATATTTGAAAGATTGGCCCTCTCCTGTCTTACCACAATAACGACAGCTGAGGGGGGAAAAAATGCGATCTGCCCACCTCTCGGGAAATGCGTGCATCTGTCACTTTTCTGCAATGTCACCTGGCTGAGTGGCAGAAACAATTAATATTAAAGGGGAAATGCCACGGGCATGTGGCAGATAAGCCGCGCCCTCAGCACACTGTCAGGTGTCTCAAATTGCCTCTCACATTTTCATTTTTCATCTGGGGGTTTGGCGGCCTTGCTGTGATAACATAAACTTGCAGTGCACCATTCTCCAGTGCTTCACAGGGAACCAGATAGATAGTCCCATGGAGGATCAGTGGCTAACTAACACTTTGGGGATGGAGGTTGTCTATCATGAATTCAGAGCGGAATGTGTGGCGACTGCACAGCTGTGAATGTTCCTCTAGGTTCTCAGTTCACTAACAGAAAATCTACTACTTAGCAGTGAAACGGAACCTTGTTGAAACTTTGAACTGTGAAAACAACCCTCCATGGAATCACAATTACTAATCCCAGCATTTTTCAACATTAGAAACATAATATTATTGTAAAGATTTTAATCTCATCACATCTCTTTGTTTGTGGCACCTCCCAAGCATAATATACAATACTGTTTTCCCTTACTTTAAATTCATCTGAAATATTATTATTTTTTACGTATCTCAGTAATTCGCCTCACTTGTTTCACAATATCAACCTGTATATAGGCCAATCTGAAAGCCAATTACAATGTGAACCGCTAATACTTTGATCATTAATTGAATAATCATCAAACTAATTCACTGGAATATTCTAATTAGAATTTTATTGACTATCTATATTGATTACGGACTGCGTGATTAAAAGGAACATTTGGTTTGTGGAAATATTCCACATTGTGGATGTACAGTTGAAGTTGGAAGTTTACATACACCTTAGCAAAATACATTTCAACTCAGTTTGTCACAATTCCTGAGATTTATTCCTAGAATCGTTACATACACTGTAACGATTCTCCTCCTCTTCTGAGGAGTAGGAAATAACGGACCAATGCACAGCGTGGTAAGTGTCCATGCTGTTTATTAAAACCGGAACACTGAAGCAAGACAAAAATAGAACCAAATGCACCAGTTCTGTCAGGTACTCACACACAACACTAAACAGAAAATAATCACCCACAACTCAAAATGGGAAAACAGGCTACCTAAGTATGGTTCTCAATCAGACACAACGATTGCCAGCTGCCTCTGATTGGGAACCATACCAGGCCAAACACATGGAGATAGAAAACATAGAACACAAAACATAGAATGCCCACCCCAACCAAACTAAAATAGAGACATAAAAAAGGTCAGGTTGTGACATACACTCAATTAGTATTTGGTAGCATTGCCTTTAAATTGTTTAACTTGGGTCAAACGTTTAGGGTGGCCTTCCACAAGATTCCCACAATAAGTTGGGTGAATTTTGGCCCATTCCTCCTGACAAAGTTGGTGTAACTGAGTCAGATTTGTAGGCCTCCTTGCTCGCATACGCTTTTTCAGTTCTGCCCACAAATTTTCTATAGGATTGAGGTCAGGGCTTTGTGATGGCCACTCCAATACCTTGACTTTGTTGTCCTTAAGCCATTTTGCCACAACTTTGGAAGTATGCTTTGGGTCATAGTCCATTTGGAAGACCCATTTGCGACCAAGCTTCAACTTCTTGACTGATATCTTGAGACGTTGCTTCAATATACCACATAATTTTCCCTCCCTCATGATGCCATCTATTTAATGAAGTACACCAGTCCCTCCTGCAGCAAAGCACCCCCACAACATGATGCTAAAACCCCCGTGCTTCACGGTTGGGATGGTGTTCTTCAGCTTGCAAGCCTCCGCCTTTGTCCTCCAAAACATAACGATGGTCATTATGACCAAACAGTTCTATTTTTGTTTCATCAGACCAGAGGACATTACTCTAAAAGGTATGATCTTTGTCCACATGTGCAGTTGCAAACCGTAGTCTGGCTTTTATTATGGCGGTTTTGGAGCATTGGCTTCTTCCTTCCTGAGCAGCCTTTTAGGTTATGTCGATATAGGACTCGTTTTACTGTGGACCTAGATACTTTGTACCTGTTTCCTCCAGCATCTTCACAAGGTCCTTTGCTGTTGTTCTGGGATTGATTTGCACTTTTCTCACCAAAGTACGTTCATCTCTAGGAGACAGAACGTGTCTCCTTCCTGAGCGGTTTGACAGCTGCGTGGTCCCATGGTGTTTATACATGGTACCTTCAGGCGTTTGGAAATTACTCCCATGGATGAACCAGACTTGTGGAGGTCTACAATTTTTTTTCTGAGGTCTTGGCTGATTTCTTTTGATTTTCCCATGATGTCAAGCAAAGAGGCACTGAGTTTGAAGGTAAGCCTGAAATACATGCACAGGTACACCTCCAATTGACTCAAATGATGTCAATAATCAGAAGCTTCTAAAGCCATGACATCATTTTCTGGAATTTTCCAATCTGTTTAAAGGCACAGTCAACTTAGTGTATGTAAACTTCTGACCCACTGGAATTGTGATACAGTGAGTTATAAGTGAAATAATCTTTCTGTAAACAATTGTTGGAATAATGACTTGTGTCATGTACAAAGTAGATGTCCTAAACGACTTGCCAAAACTACAGTTTGTTAACAAGAAATTTGTGGAGTGGTTGAAAAACGAGTTTTAATAACTCCAACCTAAGTGTATGTAAACTTCCGACTTCAACCGTAACTGTGGGAGGTAGTTCAATAATGTTGCTGTTTGTATTATTCACAATGAAAGTGAGGTATGAGAGAGAGAGCAGTAGGAGCAGTTGACTATGCAATAGGATATGAAAAAATATTAAAAACTGACTGTGTTCACTCAGCAGTTCGGGAGCAATGACTTGGCAGGTGAGCTTGTTTGGTAGGAGGTGAGGAGGATGGCATAGAGCAATAGGACAGCCAGACAGTAGATGCTGCAAGAGCTCACTCAAATACACCTACCCAAGAGTACTTGTCTCTGGCTGGACAGCTGTCTCAATCCCTCATTAAACACCCAGTCTATCTCATCCTATGTGTGTTTGTGTGTGTGTTTATGCCATGTATACCTGTTAGTTGCATTACTATCAAATGTGGTTCAAATTAATTTAAATATTATAAACTGTATATTGGACATGGTTGTTTTTCCTGTCCGTTTGTGAAGACTTGGCGAGGGAGGTAGCAATGTGAGAGAGCACATTCGTCTGAGGTAATGGCCACTGTGTGTGTCTGCATGTTAACAGGCTGATGTGTTTTTTCAGGTGTCAGTCTCCTCTCCAAGGATAATTATGACAAGTGTTAGGTAACTGTCAGACTGTGCGGGAAGGTACTTTACTTCTCCCAATGTGGTGTTGATTGACTTCCGTTAATTTTTTTTCACCTGGCAATAGACACTGTGGTGGTTTTGTCATCTCTGTGATAGATGATGGCTGGATGGTTATGGGAACTTTACATTACTCTATTATTATTGGGCCTTTGTGTTGCTGCCTATAGCTCATCCAATACCACGAGACAGTGGGATAAGTGGTAGAGAGGTGGAGAGTTCTCACTTCAATGAGTGGTCACTTTCACCTATAAGGAAAGACACTACATGACACATAGAGAACAATGGTAGCTGGCTATCCATAACGGTAGATCTATGTAGCAGTTCTCTCTGTTGCAGCTACCCCAAGCAGTCAGAGTTAAAAAACCTATGGCGCACTGCAAGCTGAGGGTGAAGTGGTGGAGGAGGCCTTGTTTGCCTCGCCCTCAGCTTGTATTATTGAACTTCCAAGGCTTTTTGTTTCCTTGTGGTGAGGAAGCCTGTTGGAGTTCAACCTCCCCCTAACGAAAGAGAACGTTGAATTTTGACCTGTATGTATCCATGATGACAAACTTAGGCACACACCAGAGAAAATATCATACAAAATCCTTCTATGTATGTTCAGTCCAATTAAACGAATAGAACAAAGTCAACCACCTGTCAATAGTTCCCTCTTTTTTTCTCTGTCTCTCTTTGTTTGTTCTCCCCCATATGCGATTCCTAATCATCCCCCTTCTAGCAGATGCCAACCGTAACCTTTGAGAATAGTGATGTCATCCTAATGGCCATTAGTTACAGGTCTACACAGTGCATAGCTGTTACTCTACAGAAACACTTGTATCTAACCAAGGGGTTCTGTTTTAGGTAAATTCTCAACGTCTGCTAATGTTTGAGGGAGAAAATGAGAGAGGGAGAGAGGGAGAGAGGGAGAGAGAGAGAGAGAGAGAGAGAGGGAGAGAGAGAAGAGAAATCAAGTGTGGAACCTTCCAACCTCACAGCGTTGGTGTACTAATGACAGTAATTATTGTGCGAACAGGGCATGTAGCTGAGTCATAGCTAGTGTTGTACACTGTATGAAAGGTATATTGTTTCTGCTTCCCTTTGGCCCCAATGAGCTGGAATGCGATCTCCAAATAATGTGTTGGGCCCATTCATTTCCCAAATTTCAACACCCCCACTTCATACACCACAGATGACTTCTTAACCTAATGTCCAGGTTTTAGTTTACGAATATATGAATGTGGTGGGTTATATGAAGTATAGCAGATTGTCGGCAGTTAAATAGACTATTGAATTAATTGCATTTTTAAAGGTCGAGGTTACTCTCACAAACCTGCATTTCCATTGGATGTAAAATATTGGCTAAATGATTTATCTGCAGTAGACAGATGCTCTTACAGACACTGAGGTGTCCTGAGGTTAAGTGTATGCTTTGATTGATTCAAAACTCAGGGGAGAATCATCTGAACCTCAAGGCAAAGCAATGTCATTCCTACAGAGAGATATCCACTGGTACTAAAACATGGTTCAAAGATAAACAAGACAGATCCCGACAGAGTGTCATGTGAATTTGGAGTTGGAGCAGTGTTTGCTCTTATGAGAGTAAACAAATAAATCAAATCAAATCAAATTGTATTGGTCACATACACATGGTTAGCAGATGTTATTGCGAGTGTAGCGAAATGCTTGTGCTTCCAGTTCTGACAGTGCAGTAATATCTAACAAGTAATATCTAACAATTGCACAACAAATACCTAATACACACAAATATAGGTAAAGGAATGGAATATGAATATATAAATATAAATATATGTATGAGCAACGTCAGAGCGGCATAGGCTAAGATGTAATAGATGTATACAATACAGTATATATATATATATATATATATATATATATATATATATATATATATATATATACAGTGCCTTGCGAAAGTATTCGGCCCCCTTGAACTTTGCGACCTTTTGCCACATTTCAGGCTTCAAACATAAAGATATAAAACTGTATTTTTTTGTGAAGAATCAACAACAAGTGGGACACAACCATGAAGTGGAACGACATTTATTGGATATTTCAAACTTTTTTAACAAATCAAAAACTGAAAAATTGGGCGTGCAAAATGATTCAGCCCCCTTAAGTGAATACTTTGTAGCGCCACCTTTTGCTGCGATTACAGCTGTAAGTCGCTTGGGGTATGTCTCTATCAGTTTTGCACATCGAGAGACTGACATTTTTTCCCATTCCTCCTTGCAAAACAGCTCGAGCTCAGTGAGGTTGGATGGAGAGCATTTGTGAACAGCAGTTTTCAGTTCTTTCCACAGATTCTCGATTGGATTCAGGTCTGGACTTTGACTTGGCCATTCTAACACCTGGATATGTTTATTTTTGAACCATTCCATTGTAGATTTTGCTTTATGTTTTGGATCATTGTCTTGTTGGAAGACAAATCTCCGTCCCAGTCTCAGGTCTTTTGCAGACTCCATCAGGGTTTCTTCCAGAATGGTCCTGTATTTGGCTCCATCCATCTTCCCATCAATTTTAACCATCTTCCCTGTCCCTGCTGAAGAAAAGCAGGCCCAAACCATGATGCTGCCACCACCATGTTTGACAGTGGAGATGGTGTGTTCAAGGTGATGAGCTGTGTTGCTTTTACGCCAAACATAACGTTTTGCATTGTTTCCAAAAAGTTCAATTTTGGTTTCATCTGACCAGAGCACCTTCTTCCACATATTTGGTGTGTCTCCCAGGTGGCTTGTGGCAAACTTTAAACAACACTTTTTATGGATATCTTTAAGAAATGGCTTTCTTCTTGCCACTCTTCCATAAAGGCCAGATTTGTGCAATATACGACTGATTGTTGTCCTATGGACAGAGTCTCCCACCTCAGCTGTAGATCTCTGCAGTTCATCCAGAGTGATCATGGGCCTCTTGGCTGCATCTCTGATCAGTCTTCTCCTTGTATGAGCTGAAAGTTTAGAGGGACGGCCAGGTCTTGGTAGATTTGCAGTGGTCTGGTACTCCTTCCATTTCAATATTATTGCTTGCACAGTGCTCCTTGGGATGTTTAAAGCTTGGGAAATCTTTTTGTATCCAAATCCGGCTTTAAACTTCTTCACAACAGTGTCTCGGACCTGCCTGGTGTGTTTCTTGTTCTTCATGATGCTCTCTGCGCTTTTAACGGACCTCTGAGACTATCACAGTGCAGGTGCATTTATACGGAGACTTGATTACACACAGGTGGATTGTATTTATCATCATTAGTCATTTAGGTCAATATTGGATCATTCAGAGATCCTCACTGAACTTCTGGAGAGAGTTTGCTGCACTGAAAGTAAAGGGGCTGAATAATTTTGCACGCCCAATTTTTCAGTTTTTGATTTGTTAAAAAAGTTTGAAATATCCAATAAATGTTGTTCCACTTCATGATTGTGTCCCACTTGTTGTTGATTCTTCACAAAAAAAATACAGTTTTATATCTTTATGTTTGAAGCCTGAAATGTGGCAAAAGGTCGCAAAGTTCAAGGGGGCCGAATACTTTCGCAAGGCACTGTATATATATATATATATATATATATATATATATATATATATATATATATATATATATATATGAAATGAGTAATGCAAGATATGTAAACATTATTAAAGTGGCATTATTAAAGTGACTAGTGTTCCATTTATTAAAGTGGCCAATGATTTCAAGTCTGAATGTAAGCAGCAGCCTCTCTGTGCTAGTGATGGCTGTTTAACAGTCTGATGGCCTTGAGATAGAAGCTGTTTTTCGGTCCCAGCTTTGATGCACCTGTACTGACCTCGCCTTCTGGATGGTAGAGGGGTGAACAGGCAGTGGCTCGGGTGGTTGTTGTCCTTGATTATCTTTTTGGCCTACCTGTGACTTCAGGTGCTATAGGTATCCTGGAGGGCAGGTAGTTTCCCCCCGTGATGCATTGTGCAGACCGCACCTCGCTCTGGAGAGACCTGCAGTTGTGGGCGGTGCAGTTGCCGTACCAGGCTGTGATACAGCCCGACAGGATGCTCTCAATTGTGAATCTGTAAAAGTTTGTGAGGGTTTTGGTTGACAAGCCACATTTTTTGCGCCTTCTTCACCACACTGTCTGTGTGGGTGGACCATTTCAGTTCGTCAGTGATATGTATGCCGAGGATCTTAAAACTTTCCACCTTCTCCACTGCTGTCCCGTCGATGTGGATAGGGGGGTGTTCCCTCTGCTGTTTCCTGATATCCACGATCATTTCCTTTGTGCTGTTGAAGTTGAGTGAGAGGTTATTTTCCTGACACCACACTCCGAGAGCCCTCACCTCCTCCCTGTAGGCTCTCTCGTTGTTGTTGGTAATTAAGCCTACTACTGTTGTGTCATCTTGACGATTGAGTGGGAGGCGTGCATGGCCATGCAGTCATGGGTGAACAGGGAGAACAGGAGGGGGCTGAGCATGCACACTTGTGGGTCCCCAGTGTTGAGGATCAGCGAAGTGGAGTTGTTGTTTCCTACCTTCACCACCTGGTTCCGGCCCGTCAGGAAGTCCAGGACCAAATTGCACAGGGTGGGGTTGAGACCCAGGGCCTCAAGCTAAATTATGAGCTTGGAGGGTACTATGGTGTTGAATGCTGAGCTATAGTCAATGAACAGCGTTCTAACATATGTAGCTATTCCTGTTGTCCAGATGGGATAGGGCAGTGTGCAGTGTGGTGGCGATTGCATCGTCTGTGGACCTATTGGGGCGGTAAGCAAATTGAAGTGGGTCTAGGGTGACAGGTAAGGTGGAGGTGATATGATCCTTGACTAGTCTCTCAAAGCACTACATGATGACAGAAGTGAGTGCTACGGGGCGGTAGTCATTTAGTTCAGTAATCTTTGCATTCTGGGGTACAGGAACAATGGTAGCCATCTTGAAGCATGCGTAGACCCAAGACTGGGATAAGAAGAGATTCAATATTTCCGTAAACACACCAGCCAGCTTGTTTGCGCATGCTCTGAGGACGCGTCTAGGGATGCCGTCTGGGCCGGCAGCCTTGCGAGGGATAACACGTTTAAATGTCTTACTCACGTCGGCCATGGAGAAGGAGAGCTCACAGTCCTTGGTAGCAGGCCGCAACGGTGGCACTGTATTATCCTCAAAGCGGGCAAAGAAGGTGTTTAGTTTGCCTGGAAGCAAGACTTCGGTGTCCGCGATGTGGCTGGTTTTCCTTCTGTAGTCGGTGATTATCTGTAGACCCTGCCACATACGTCTCGTGTCTGAACCGTTGAATTGCGACTCAACTTGGTCTCTATACTGAAATGTTGCTTGTTTAATTGCCTTGCGGAGGGATTGCCTACTCTGTTTGTATTCTTCCATATTCCCAGCCGCCTTGCCATGGTTAAATGCAGTGGTACGCGCTCTCAGTTATGCTCGAATGCTGCCATCTATCCACGGTTTCTGGTTAGGTTAGGTTTTAATAGTCACAGTGGGTAAAACATCTCCAATACACTTCCCTAGAAACTCACTCACCGAATCAGTGTATACATCAATATTGTTCTCTGCGGCTACACGGAACATATCCCAATGATCAAAACAATTTTGATGCGTGGATTCCGATTGGTCAGAAAAGCATTGAATAGTCTTAGCACAGGTACTTCCTGTTTGAGTTTCTGCCTATAGGAAGGGATGAGCAAAATGGAGTCATGGTCAGATTTGCCAAAAGGAGGGTGGAGGAGGGCCTTGTATGCATCGCGGAAGTTAGAGTAACAATGGTCCAGTGTTTTTCCAGCGTGAGTGCTACAGTCGAAATGCTGATAGAATTTAGGTAGCCTTTTTCTCAAAGTTGCTTTGTTAAAATCCCCAGCTACAATAAATGCAGCCTCGGGATATATGGTTTCCAGTTTGCACAAAGTTCAGTGAAGTTCTGGAGGGCCGTCGTGGTATCGGCTTGAGGTGGGATATATACCGTTGTGACAATAATTGAGAGAATTCTCTTGGGAGATAATACGGCTGGCATTTGATTGTGAGGAATTCTAGGTCAGGTGAACAAAAGGACTTGAGTTCCTGTATGTTGTTACAATTACACCATGAGTCGTTAATCATGAAACCTATATCCCCGCCATTCTTCTTCCCAGAGAGATGTTTATTCCTGTCGGCGCGATGCACTGAGAGTCCGGGTGGCTGTACCGACTCCGACAGCATATCGCGAGAGAGCCATGTTTCCGTAAAAGAGAGTATGTTACAATCCCTGATGTTTTCTATTCTCGTATGTAGTGCTTCCAGTAGGGGGATGAGTGTGGATGGAGTAATGCCTTGGTGTTACACATTTGGTGACTGCTGTGTTAACGTGCGGAGTGATTCTGGCTACAATGGTCCTAGGAGAAGTTCTCAGGTTTTAGCTGATTCGTGTGGGTTTATTCATTTTGTTATTTTCATGGCTTTTGTTTGACCTTTGTATTTAACATAACTTTACCTGAATTCCATCTACAATGAACACATATTTTAATTGTCTGAGTAGGAGAGTGTCTGATAAACATTGCCACAGATGACACAGGGTGAACCAATTGATTTAATGTAAATAATAGCGTTTCCTTGAGTCTGATGAAGTTCTAGAATATTCTATAGAATCGAGTAGAATAGAACATAGAATAGAGTTTTGTGCCAAAGATGTTATATACATGTTACAGGCATCAGTGTGTGAGAAGAAGTTCTGGTTTCTCAAACGGTGTAGCTGAAAAGTGTGGGTTTTCCAAGTGCTAAATTAATATCTATCAACACCAGATATGACCTTTTTTACCAGATGTGGATCATTCACACATTGCGTGATTAACCCATTTCAAAAGGTGATCTGACGCAGTCCTCTGGTCCTTACCAATACCACAACTGATAATCCTGCTCTGTTTCCACATTTCAATCCCAAAGTGCTTTTCTAATACTAAGGTGGTTGTATGTTATCACGATTTCTCTCAGGAAATCATTTGTTCAACAAATTTAGATTGGATTGGACATTTTAAAGATGTCTGTGTAAGCACCTGCCATAAGGGGTGATTGTAAGGGTCTGATTGGGGCTGAGGTGGGGTGCATCACGAGGGGCAGGGTGACTGACAGGGATCGTCAGAGCCGGCTGTCTCCAGATAGCCTCAAATAAACACCTGTCATTTGTATCCTTGGTGAGGAGGGTCCGATAAGCTGCCCTCTCCAGATGCTGTCCATCACTCTATAGCCAATCTACTCAATGACCATGGAAGACAGAGAGAGTGCAGATCGGATAGAGAGAGATTATTATTATTATTATTTTTTATTTTTTTTTCATGGTATCCAATTGTTAGCTAGAGAGAGATTTTAAAGGGCAAAGAAAGAGAAATGTGGCAAAAAATAAAATGGGGGTGGGACACAAAAGAACAGATACAGTTTACAAAGAGGTACAGAGCCAGAGACATAAACAGAGAGCGGCTGGAGGGACATGAGAGATTGAAACAATAGAAGTGGAATGAGGGAGAAACAAGGGGAATTGATGCGAAGATTAGAGCCAATCAACAAATCAGCAAAGTACGGAGAAAGACATTTGGTCTAACGCTTTCTCACTCCACGCCATTTTGTCCTGAATCCACTGCAGTTCTGTTTGGGATTAAGACAGCTGGCCTGGCTCCGGGTGAGTCTTGTAAGTCACGGTTAAGCACGTGTATTGCCCTGCTTGCGTGTGGTAGAGTTCATGTCTTTGAGTTGATGCTGTGTCTTTGGGCTGGGGGATGATGGAAACGTTGGTGTATGGACGTGTTGTGGGGCATGGCCCGGGGAAGGCACGAGAATGAAAAAACAGACTGCTGTTTCACACTGTAGCTGTCACAGAAACTCCAGCCTAGTTAAACATTGACTCATTACGCTTGTTTCTCTCTGTGTGTGTGTGTGTGTGTGTGTGTGTGTGTGTGTGTGTGTGTGATCTGAAAAATCCATCTGGCCTGATTTTTGTTTGTTGGGGTCTGTTTTTCGTGTAACCGTGCGTGTCCGTTTCTGCACTTGTGTGTGTGTGTGTGTGTGTGTGTAAACAAGCATGTGTGCCCGTGTGAGAGAGTGTGCTTGTGTCGTAATGAAACAGCTTTTAGCCAGCAGTTGCTCTACTGCTCAAACAGGAAATGAAACGTGTCAAACAGGGATTAGGAGCTATATCCAAGGGCCACTATTCCTCATAGCCAGGTTCTACCCCGGGATGTCTCCCACCTTTCCTGTACAAAACCATCAGCATAAGTAGATGCTGCCATTTCATCTACTCAAAGGTAGCCAGGCAATGTGGATGAAACTCTCACCTCTATCTCACCTTTATCTTCAAGTGGCAGCAGAAGCGTGAACGAAAGTAGATTTGAGATTTTCTGCGACTGCCATTTTGTCAGCTATAATTGTGTGAAATATGGCCCAGGTAATACAGAATTCTACTCCTCGCAGGGAGTTAATAGCCATCATGAGCTACTGTGAGCTTCCTTTATTCTGGAGGATCCCCCATTGTTCCCATTCACCACAGCCAGGCATCCATGGTACTGTCTTAACACTGTATCTCTCCTCAGTTTCTGTGTGCAGGTTTGATTTGAAGCACAGAGACATTTCCACTGACCTTTCTACCCCTTCTGGTTTTCTTTGTCTGGCCAGGTTCTGGAGCCATTACCACCACTGACCCGTTCCTCTTCATCACTCTCCTGATCCTGCATAAGCTCCTCCCCTTCCTGTTTGCCCAGTAAGAGACTTCAACCAAACGACGACCCGAAAGTGTTAACTTTATGTACCAAACAACGAAAGGGAAATATATATAGATGTAAACCGTTATGGCACATCACTGAGGATGAGGAAACTAATGGCAAAGAGAGGAGAAGAAAGGACTGATGATATAAGGACTGAATGAAAGAAAAGGGGAAGGAGGAGACGGTGGTCTTCTGACTGGGACTAATAGAGGACACGTCTAAGAACTGGATTCATATGGATTGTATGAGAAGCATGAAACAAGGAATCTATGTGAATAGGAACTTCACCTCTGTGTCATACACACAACCAACATCCACTAAACGCTGCATCCAGTTTCCAAATAGTATCTGCCGTGCTTCATGCATGGCTGTTCTTATTTATTTTCGGGTGGATACGTTTTTACGTTTTATTTTCTATTTGTGTTATATTTTCAGTTCTATGGATTTTATTTGGAAGTCATTTTTCAGGATTTTGAAATTATTTTGATCATATCTGCTTTTGGTAGATTTTTTTAATATTTTTTTTTCTAAAAGAGATCCACTCATGTTTGTTTAAGTTGATTTGCATGAGCTGTTGAACAGAAACACATCATGTTTTTTCACAGACATCAAAGATGGGGCTTTTTTATGTTTGGTTCATTCATGGAGACTGTGAGTTTATGTAGTTCTGTTGCCCCTCTCTCTCTCTCTCTCTCTCTCTCTCTTATGATTTCTCAAGCTTTGTTTCATGATGTATACAAATATGACCTTATATATTTTGATTAAATAAGGCACACATTACCATAGTTGTTGTTAGTCACCTTCAATAATGTTTATTTTTATTAAAGATTTGGTGGTCAAAAGGTAAGACATTCATTTATAAAAACAAACAAAAAAAACGTATTGGTATGTTGCCAACACCAGTTGAAATAAAAGTTGTTGTTTTTTTTAAATAAAAATTGACATCAAAGCGTTATATGTGAACATTAAATCTATGACGCTTTCTTTGACCATACAGGAAGCCATGCCTTAGTGCTCTCTAAAGTATATGGTTGACCCATATCATGAGATGAATCATTCCATGAACTGGAGGTGAATTAGGCATTAGGTCACTGTCCAGACAGATCTTTCATGCCAGTGCCACAAGCACTAATGTCTAATGAAGCGCCTGCGTGCATCCCTGTCCAAGTCTATCTCCAAAGTCAGTTGCAGAACCAGTGTCTGAGCTCTATTGAATCCATGGGAGATATGTGACAGCTGAGCAGCTGTTGATACTGGCAAAGCAGACGCAAGGTACCACTTGAGCGCCCACGTTGTAGACTGAGGGTCGCAACGCAGTCCCCTGGGAGTAGTGAGCTGTGATGTAGTCTTTCCGGCAGGATAGGCACACATTCAGCGGAAGAATTCTTGCTCGTGTAAGCATGTCTAACTAACTAACCAAAAAAAGGAGCACGATATGCCACTACAGTTCATTTCATTAGTCGAATGTGCATCCCAGGGAAGAGCAACGGCAACTCCCTACCTAGTCTCCTCTTGTTGTCTGTTTCAAGATCTTTCATCGTTTATCAGTTTATCACATTAATATTGGTGGAGAATGGGAACTTTAGTTTGGCTCCAGACAGTCCTTTGGTCTCAATAGATGCCTAGCAGACATGATACAAACACAAACAGAATTCTCATTGCAAGTGTTGAATGTCAACGTCTTTGGACATTGGGTAGTTTATTATCTTTCCCTAAAACTATCGTTGTGATTCACTCTTGTGTACGGACTGTGTTTGTCCCGAAAACCGAATACCACCACAAAATAATAAACAGGTCGGATAGTTAAAAGCTAACAGCAGCAAAGTGGCAGAAACATTATAACATGTTCGGTTATGTTTCAGTGCCTTTTTTTAGGGGCTGTTTGCCCACCAAATGAATGAGTGTTTGACAAGGGCATTTAAATGTGTTACACAACATCCGACAAGAATACATTCTGTGTCTCCTTCTCGCCCTCTAAAGCCATTCTTCTAACCAATGACCGAGGTGGACAATGACATCCAGGGTATTGGATGCGTATTAGGAAGTTTCGCCACATCTCGTTTGCGTAATACATGACGGCGTTCTGTACGGCGAGGCAGGCAGTCAACAAGGAGCCCAATGATTACTCCTCGTCGGCGTCTGATTCATTCTGGCGCACACCTCTCCCCTGCCGTTATAGATGGACTGCATTGAAGTGACAAAGCCAAGTGAGAGTAAAGCAGACACTCTCCTGCTCTGTGGATTGTGCATATGGAAATAAAAACTTTGGCTTAGTGCTGCACAGAGAAAAGCACATGACCAATACGCATGAGAATATCTTAAATAAAGAATAGTTAGCCTCTTTGTTTTAACTCTGAAGATACTTATTGAGGAACCTCATGTGCCTACTAACAAGCTGCTTCTGCCTTAGTTAGGCTGGACTAACAATACACTTGAATCAATAATGGGGCCATTAGACGTTCTCTCTTTTGTACTGTTGGAGCACAACATCAGTTTGGTTTATATAAGACCTATAAATATATAATTTGCTGCGTTTACTGGCTCACCAAGAGGTAGACGTATTACCTTCACCATAATCCAGACTTTACGACAACAACAAAAAAAGATCCGCCAAAAAATAGAAAAAGAAATGCATTATGAACATGTCTTTCCATTTACAGCATTGGGACATGGCAGAACATTTAAGGTCAGGGTGAGAACACATCATTCCTATCCTGTGGTGTGAGAGTAAGGTCAAATTCAAATGTCGTTACAAGGGGTGGCTAGAACAACAATTCACCACCAACAACTTTTCGTCTGTCTGGAAGATATCCAGCAGATCAACAACTACAAATAAGAGACCACCCCCCAAGCACCAGGTGACCCTCTACTACCAAACCTGCTGAACTAGTTCTACTGTCGTTTTGAAACACAAAAGGGCCATCTGCCATCTAGCCCCTCAGCTGACAAAACCCTCAGCCATTAGGACTCTACCCTCCCTTACACCCCCCTCCTCCCTCACCCCTAGGTCTGTGGACGATGCCGTCAACATGGGCCTTCACTACATCCACCAACACCTCGACAACCCAAGGACATACGTGAGGATATTGTTTGTGGACTTTAGCTCGGCCTTCAACACAATCATTCAGGACCTGCTACTGCACAAACGTACCCAGTTGAACGTATCTGGCTACAGGCAGGTGGATCACCGACAGGACACAGCACATAAAGCTGGGGAAACATATTTCATATTACCGGTCGGTCGGTCTCATCTGTGACGGTGTATCGTCTCACCAATTACTGTTGAGAGGTCACAGTCAAAACCATGGAGAAGGTGCTTGACTACAGGGAATGATCCCCACCATATCTCCCCCTTAAGATTAATGGCTCAGCCATCAGCACGGCCAAGTCATTCAAATTCCTGGAGACCATCATCCCCCACGACCTCAAGTGTAAGGACAATATCACAGTGGTCACCAAGAATGCTCGACAGAGGATGTACTATCTGCGCCTGCTGAAGAAACTCAAACTCTCTCCATCAATTCTGGTTCGGTTCTACAGAGCCAGTTGATCCTCACCTCTTCTACCACCGTGTGGTTTGGGTCTGCGTCTGCCCGCTGTAAGGGCAAACTGCAGTGCATCGTCTGGTCTGCAGAGAAGGTCATCGGCTGTCACCTGCCTCCATCAAGGACCTGCACATCAACAGGACAAGGAAACTTTCAGGAAAGATCATCGCCAACCCTGCCCACCCCAGACACCCCATCTTTCAAAGACTCCCCTCTGGCATACGGTTTAGGTCAATCTGACCAAAACCACCTGAACAGTTTCTTCCCTCATGCTGTGGCCCTCATCAACCCACCATCAGGCTCATAGGAATTAAGTGACTGCCTCAAATATGAATCTGCACTATACTGCATTGGCACTAGGTACACCTCCGCAAGGCACTGTATATATTTGTCACAGCAGAATCCCCCCCCTGTATATTTAAGCAATACGGTACGAGGGAGTGTGGTATGTGGCCAATATACCACGTCTAAGTGCTGTTCTTAGGCAGGACAAAAATCTGACTGCCTGGATTCACCCCTAGCCGGGGTATTGGTCATATACCACAAACGCCCAAGGTGCCTTATTGCTATAATAAACTGGTTACCAACGTAATTAGAGCAGTAAAAATAAATGTTTTTTTCATACCCGTGGTATACAGTCTGATATACCATGGCTGTCAGCCAATCAGCATTCAGGGCTCGAACCACCCAGTTTATAAATAGATATACCCCTCTGTAATATACCCCTCTATATTCGCACTGTAGTCAGTCTATACTCCAGAGTTCTATGTTTTATGGTTACTGTTCCGATACTCTATATTCTGTATGATGTCTATGTGGACTTGTGTATGTATTCTGTTTGTATATTGTCTGTTGCCGGCGGCACCTTCTCACCAAGGAAAATTCTAGGTATGTGTAAAGGTACTTGGTGAATAAAGGTGATTCTGATTCTGATGTGCAATGTGGTCACAAGCTGTTCTAGAAATGTACACATCTGGACAATTCCCTGACTACGCCGTGCAGGATGAGCACGGTGATGCAGAGGACTGAGACATGTCAGAAGTCTATTATTTAAATGCAACAGGGATGAATGAGCTAGATAAAGACCTCTGAATGCTGCCTGGGGCATTACATAAAGTTTATTTCTCCCCTTAGCCAGTTTTTAGATGTATCATCAACCAGAGCATACTGCAGCAGACTGGCAAAGAGAGAACAGCAGAATCATGATCATATTTTCAGTCATCCTGAAATCAAGGGCTACTGATAACTGTCAAACTTGTACATGGCAGTGTGTGTGTTTGTGTGTGTGTGTGCGCGCGCATGTGTGTGTGTGTTTGTGCGTTTGTGCATGTGTATGTACATAATAATCCTTCACCTGAAACATTCAATGTTGAGATGAAGTATCCTTGCTCCAATCTGTTCCTCTCTGATAAAGCAGGGAGCCAATTAAACAGCATGGTCAACAGTGGAAGAAGCACAGTGGCAGTAGGGCATAAACAAAACATTTCAGCCTTCATGTATGGCAGACAACCTCCCCAGTGACAGTGTCTAAACCATGGTCAAACTTACACAGCCATATCAGGCCCAGCCATGCTACAGCAGAACCCATGCCTGAACAGACACTGATGCTACCTGACACTCTCTGAGGATTGTCTGCACCTCAGCCCACAACACCGTGTCTCCTGCTAGCAGGCCAGGGAATAGACAGCAGAGAAGACTGGTGGACAGCAGGTGCTGCCCTTCAGTAAGATAGACTATTCTCATTTACAATGCTTTAGGCTATCCTGTAAACCTGGCAAATATTAGTTTATCCACTATCAGTAGGGCTGGCTATATTGTTGTGTAGAATTACTGCCCACAAAGTTAATGGAAGGTTATTGTTGTGAAAACGCTACTGACAGGGTCTCAGAACATTTCCTATTATTCTGTATGTAAATCTGAGACACTTCATATGTTACGTTTTGTAAGGTATGTACAAAGTTGTGGATATCCATCACCCATTTTGTATGATATGTTGCGAATTACAATTCATATTCAATGTTATGAATTTGCAAAACGTACAGTATGTTACGAATTTGCGAAATGAACAATATGTTAGGAATTTTATCTAGGCGGCTAATGTTAGCTAGCTGGCTAACATTAGCTAGGCTAGGGGTTAGGGTTAGGAGTTAAGTTTAGGAGTTAGATTAAAGGGTTAAGTTTAGGGTTAGGGGAAGGGTTATCTAACAAAGTAGCTAAACTGCTAAAGTTGTTCGTGATGAGATTCAAACTCGCAACCTTCAGGTTGCTAGACGTTCACTTTACATGCCCAACCATCCAACCTGACCAACCACCCTACTTTCGTTTTTTGCCTCAAGTAACCATCCGTCTCATGTAACCATACCAAACGTAACATATCATACTAATTTGAAAGTCTCAGATTTACGTTTAATATGTTACGTCTAGACCAGGCTGCATGAGGACATAGAGGACGACAGATAAACAGACACGTTTTGCAGTGATTGAGAGGAGGTGGTGGAGGGAAGTTGTTTTTTTTTAAAGCACAGAGACTCTGATATCACTGAACATCTGGCAGCTCAGCCCAACAGGGAGCTGGTGACATTGAAAGACAGATCCTTGACTAAATCTCCACAAGCTGATTGGATTGCAGCAGGTTAAACAGGGACAGACGGATAGAAAGCAAAATGGTTCAAAAACAGTTCTCTCTGAAAAAAAAAGAACAGTATAGGCCAGATCATTCGGCTTATAGTTAACATTAGGAAAAAAAAATGTCTGTTCAGCTTGTGCATGCTGTATTTGAAACATCTTGCACATCGTGTATTTAAACACAACTTTCATATCCTTAACATCAATTATATTGCACTGAAAAATAACTAAACAAGTGACTAATCGTCCAATGGTGCCACCTCCCCCTCTCCAAACTCACATGCATACATTGAGTAGGATGTGTGGATTGTGTGGATTATGTGTAGGTAGGTATTTATTGAGACAAATCTAATGCAATTGTCTTATTGAATGCAAGCCATGGAAATTGCTTTCTCTTTACTAAAAAACTCCCTCTCTTAGTTCCTCTTCCTCCGCCCCCAGCCCTATATAAATCATACCAGCAGTACACTGGGACCATGGTAGCTACATTGTATAATTAATTCCAAACCTGCAGGGTTTCTGGAGAACTCATTTGCACTTGTTATTACACATGGCATTGGGCTAGTGGAGATTATAAACGCCCTTCTTAGGAAGAGACAGGGGGGCTTACGCCTGATGCATGGTGTGTAGGCTTTTATTTATCATGAGTTGCTCAGTGGAATTATTTTCATTATTTGATTATTTACCTTCTGCAGCTCACTGCCCAAATTACATACATTTGTGCTGGATTTTACTGTGGAAATTTCTAAACCAGAACCAACTAAAATAAATCCCTGAACAATAGCTATAATTTAGAAAAAATAATTTTGTAAGTAATTGTAATTACATTAGAAGGCAAGCATGGGGCATTACATACATACTATAAATATACTCGGTACACCATGTGTGTACTCTAATTCAGATTTTGAAAAACGGAACTCAAAAAACCTAGGAAAGTCTTATGTCCCTGCCAAAATGATGACTCCACTGTGCAGCCTCTTGATTGCTGAGTGGATTGAAGAGGGTGATTAGGAGCTGTCCATGGTCCTGCACGTGTTATGGAAACTGCTGCAGGAGTGCGTGTCAATGATCACTGTCCGTGGTGCTGAATATGTTGAGAGAGCTGCTGCAGCGCTGGATTCTCACCGCAGCTGTCCGTGGTCCTGAACCTGTGGGGGAAAACCACAAGAAATGTTCCTGCTAAACTCGAATGTGCATGCAGCCCTATTTCTCCTGCCACTACCTCAGATTCACAATGGTGGCTGAGCCATAAGGGTTGGTCTATTTATAGATTTCTGTAACCCAACAGTTGTCACAGATTTATTTTAGTTGATTTGCATGCGTTAAACTTTTTTCTGAGAGGTGTAGATTTGCCAGCAATATCCGTAATACAATTGTTTTGCGCTACGCATTCCTAGCTGTTAGAGATTGCCAGTGTTGATAGGTACATTCTGTATGAAATGTCAATTTCAACCCCCGCACTAGCCCTGGATGCCAGAACACATTTAATAGCACACAAATATGTACACACCGTCAGGTACACATACACACCGCCCAAATGCCTGCCACATTAAATGACCGAACCAAGACAAATCTCACCACTGAAGAAGGCGAGGTCACGAATCTCAATCTCCAGCACCAATATCTTTCCCTGCATTTATGTTTATGCAATGCTTTGTCTTTATGTAGTCGAGCACATCAGTTCTGGCAGGTCTGTAGAGTGTTAAATTATTTCAAATACAACACTTGTCTCCCAGATCCCAAGTTCAAGGTGAAAGTGAAGCGGCTGTGAATGAAACAAAGTAGCACTTTTATAAAGAAAAAGAGACTGCCTGGCTTGCTCTCCATTTTATCCTCAAGACATATTTTGCTAAGTGATAATAAAATGTAGATACATATTAATGACGATCGACATGGAACCTTTAATTGGTTGTTGAGGATCTACTGTTATTACCCAATCGTTAGAGGGCTTTTAGAGCTTCCCATCTCTCGCTGAGTGATGTTTTACCTAAAGTACATTGGTGATTTATGAGGCAAATCCCTGCGGAGCTACGGAACAGTGGCGAGAGAGGGAACACTATGAAGGAGCTCAGTGGAGTGATTGATAGTGACAGACGCAGCATAGCTACAGATATACTTTACACTCCTCAGCTCCTAAACATAACAGCCGTTTTTATTGTGTGGTGGGATAAAGTACAGGATGAGATGGTAAAGTCACAAATTTCCATAAACTGTCTATTGAGGAAACAATAGGTTTTCTGAGAGTGTGCTATTAGAAGACCTTGGTGACCTGCATTACATGAGTAAATGAAAGCTTTTGAGTCAGTCCAAGAGAATAAAGAAGGCTGTCTGTTTATATGAAAATGATTGCATGTCCAAGTTATCTGGAGAGACCTATGGTCTGACTGGGTTTTAAGTGTTGTTTTGCAAACATCCTAAGATGACAAGAGGCTTTTCAGCCAGTTCTATTCTGTTTGCCATTCACATTATCGAAGACATTGAAAATGGAGACATGATCAAGAGGGTCATTTTTATCTCCAATGCTACAAAATAACCTCTCCTAAACACAACCATTGTGATTGCCACATCAAGCAGGTTCAAATTAAATAAAACTTTATTTGTCACATGCGCCGAATACAGCAGCTGTAGACGTTACCCTGAAAGGCTTACTTATAAGCTCTTAACCAACAACGTAGTTCAAGAAAGAGTTAAGAAAATATTTATCAAATAAACTAAAGTAAAAAAATAACGTGTCAATGTGCGGGGGTACAGGTTAGTCGAGGTGATTTGTACATGTAGGTAGGGGTAAAGTGACTATGCAAAGATAATAACCGTGAGTAGCAGCAAATGGGGGGGAGGGTCAATGTAAATAGTCAGGGTTAGGTGAAAGCTTAGAGAATGATGAGGAGAAGGAGGAGGAGGAGGAAGATGACGAGAGGCGGAGGAAGAGGAGGATAAGAGGTGGTGGTGGAGGAGCGGTAGGAGGAGAAGGAGGAGGAAGACATGCCACGGAAGGACATTGGAGTCGTTATTATCAGACAAATGGGACAGGTTCCACCATGAATCCTTAACAGTCCCACTCTCCCTGTCCATGGGGACAAGGATGTCTGGTAGCAAAGTTATCGTTGTCCAATCCTTTCAAGATGCTCTCCTCCTTCTTTTCCCTGTTGAATGTATACTTTTCTCTTACAGTAGTTCACAGATTTAAAATATCTCTGAGTTCTAGTTCTGGTTTATTTCTCCTCTTTGGTTTTATGTATCCATCATAACGTTTGAATTAAATATTTGCATTTATTGTAACTAGTTGATCAACATTTTCCACGTTTCATTGGTTTCAGCTCACTATTCTGTGAAATCGTTTGGAAATGCTCGGGATGGAGAAGAGAGGAACCATTCTAACACACACCAGACTGCTTATATGCCTTGTCATGTGATTGGGGAGGATAATATTAATTACAGAAAACAATTGAAGCAGTCCATTTCAGAGAGCCTGTGTGAGGGCTGTGGACCATGCTGCACACGTTTATGACTTCAACAGGTCGCTCTGCATACTAACTGGCCCGGTTGTGCATGTGCATGGCAGACTGGCTCCCGGCGGCACTCAGCCACACAGCCCAACAGAACCAGATCCTACTGGGATTGTGGAGCGCAATCCAATCTCAGACCTGTTAAAGGTTCATTAGAGCTCACTTACGTCTTGTTTCTTTCCCTCTGCTCCTCCCCTATCAACTGGCTAAACCCCCTGTCTCACTCTCTAACTATGCCTGTTAGCTTCACCGTCTCCCATTTACCCTTACGCCCTGCCTCCACCTCATCTCAGAAAGTCGTCACACTGTCTCCTCTTCATCCAGTCTAATAGTGCTGCTTATCTAAGGAACCTGATGCCAAACCACCTAAGCTTTTAATGAGGTATTTAATTAAGAGGCCATTCACTTATTTCAATTTTTATGCATTCATTAAAATCGTAAGCTGGCTGAAGGCTTACAACAAATCCTGTTTTAATTCTGTTTAGACCCTAAACTGAGTTTGTTTCATCTCTCAGACAGAAGTAGTGCTGAGTAAACCCACTGTTCTTACTACTCTCATCTCATGAACGAGCAGATCAGACAATGTCAGGGGATACATGAACCAAATACCTGAACGTCAGAAACAATGGGACCTCCCCGGACTTATTCTGATATCAATGGACAGTGAACTCAAAAGGACAACAGACCCGATCTGTTCTTACTTGATGCACCATGTCATGCAAAAGGGACATTTACCCGGGCATCAACTCATGCTCCATTTGTTTCCCCCACATGGCAGCCATAAAGTTTAGAATAATGCCAATGCTGGGCAGCACTGGCGTGTGTCACTCACTACAGTCAGTGTAATTGGGCCAGCCCCTTAACTCCCAGAGAGAGAGAGAAAAAGAGAGAGAAAAAGAGAGAGAGAAAGAAAGAGAGACAGCTAGCGAGAGAAAGAGAGAGAAAGAGAGAGAAACTGGCTAACCTCGGGTTCCCTGATGCTACCAGCGAGAAATTTAAAAGCCCATTTGGCGAGATTGCCTCGTCCATTACATCCACAGTTCTAATGATGGAGGCGTTTTAGCTCCACTAACAGAGCTGTGTCATTGGGATGCCTCTAAGAGTCACGCTAAGTGATAATTCCTTCTGTTTTTTCTTCTTGTTAGAGCCTTGCCAGTGGAACAACAAAGGCATTCAGTGCTGCCTGGTGTCGCCCACAGCCTTTTCGATTAGCTATCAGCTTGCCCATTACTGTGATTATGACAGTGAGAGGGCCAGCGGCTGAGCCATACAATCACACGTGCAAATTAAGTCCTTGCAGTGGTCACCAATCACAAGACTGTCAGAACTGCTGGAAGAAACTCTCTGAGTACTCCATAACACTCATTGATTTTATGATGACTGAAATGTCCAATCGTTAAAGATGCCCTTCCCTCACAGAGCCATATCATTGTCTGGATCCATACACTCAAGTGGGCCATCCTTAAGACCTTCCCAATATGATAGTGTTACTGCCAAAAAGGATAGGACTGAGAAGACACACAATCACAGCTACACACAGATGTATCCACAACACCAACATACAAGAGTAGAGAAATGTGTTGCATAAATGCACCATAAAAATGTCATTAACTCCAATGAATAGACCTACACATGTACACAAACTCACACACATGCACTCACACACTCTCACACTCTCACACCAATCTAAACCACACTGTACGCTGACACAGTGCAGATTGATGGGAGAAAGGATGCAGTAAATTAGCTGGCGATTTGCAAAACCGAAACACCAAACTGTTCCCTGCGCCAAACTGTCCCCTACAGCTATTTTCTGCTGAAGCCATTCAGAGGTCCCGTTTCACTCATTTCTAGTTGAATTTCTGTCCACTTTACATAAAGTACAGCCTGGAAACTGCTTCTGAGAAAAGGACCCTACTGAGACAATGGACCAAGAGGAGACCAGCTTGACAGGTGGACACTATTTGAAATTGGCCTGCCTACATAATTTAAAGGTCAAGAAAAAAGTAGGTGGCGCTTTGCTTTTGGGATGTTCATGACCTCAGTGTAGGTCCTCACCGCATTAGATAATACAAGACACATTTACCTGAAGAAACTAGTGTATGTTCAGGTATTGTCTTTCTCTTCATGCTCTTCTGTCATATTGTTTTGGGAAGGTACTGCATTCTGCCTAAGGAGGCTGGTGGTGGTGACTGAATCCTAGTCATGACCACAGGGCAGTTGTGAATCGGGAGAGAGATGAGAGGGAGTAGCTATTCAGATAGTAATCCCATTTCCTTTCATTACCCTGTTGTGCCTGCCTGGAGTCTCTGGCCTCTGCAGGAATATAATCCCTTTAGCTCTCATTATCAACCCTCTTTATCTGAGCCTTTCACTAGCAGGCCCTGTAAGCTATTGTAGCATTGGTGCAACATGAAGACGAGCTGGGTATTTCCACCTGTAGCTCTCGAGGGAGAACAAATCCCATTGTCAGTGTACCCAGAAGTGGCCCGTGACCAAAGAAGCTCACCAGATTTAATCTGAGAGCTCATCATTTTTATTTTAAAAGGTTTGGCTGAGTGAGAGGTGGGTGGTTTGGTGGATGGCTAGAGGACGTGTGAGAAAATAATAGCAATGACAGAGGAAGCATTAGTGTAATTACACTATTCTATTTGAGCTGAAACTCAAGGTTTTGGGAATGTTATGGTCTACGCTGCTACAATGTCGCAATAAGAATCCCTGCCTTTCACTAAAGATCTTTCTCCAGTTTTAAATGTATGCCCATACGATGTATACACAAACACACCCACCCACTAGCTACCAATCACAATGTCCCCTCTCTCCTGTCCATTTCAAATGCCTGCGCACTCAAAATTACATTACCGTGTTTGACATATTGCATTGCTTTTTTGATCGTATTTATTGCCTAGTGTTTAGCATCCCAACGACGCCTCTCGTATTATTTAACACATCCATTATGGTTTGTAGGAATCATCATCACCACCCCCCCCTCCCCACCACACACACACACACACACACACACACACACACACCTCTTTCTCTCTCTCTCTGTGGTCTGTTTGTATATGTATAATCATATCTAGATAATTAGGTTGGGAGCAACGCAATTGGAGGTGCACAACAAAAGCATTATGGTAGGCCATACACCTCCCGCTCAGACACAGGAATTAGAGAGACCACGAGTCCACGACTCAAGGGAGACTGAAGAGGCGGAGAGAAAAGTGCTGTAAAAAGTATTAATTTCATTTTGACACAGCGAGGCTTCCATACCAAATGAGCAGACAAGAGCCTTTCAATTTTGTTTTGGCCTCGCCTTTGTGCTCTACCATTTTCATTTCCTCCCCAAAGTGGATTTAGAAAAGTGAATTTGGAACAAAGCAATGGGTTGATTCAATAAACCTCAATTATTTTTGATAGCTGTAAGAAGAGCAATGGTTGAGATCCAAGCCTTTTGCCTGGGGGTAATTGAGAGCAGGTCATTCCTAATGGCAGGCCTTTTCTTCTCCTCTGTTCTTGCTTCCACCACCAAGATTTAGACAGGGTCTAGAAGCAAAAATGCAGAGATCCCGGCAACCCTGAAAATGATAAACACCTCTGGTTTGTATTCTTACACTTTTAGATAGGCGCTCTTTGTGATGGCTTTGTAGTGCTCTACGGAGGAGCTTAAGCTCTAAGCTCACTCTACAAAGCCATTAGTTTGTCTGAAATATGGTAATCCATAGACTTATCCGTGACTACATCAGGCGCTCAGAAGCCCAGCTGGAGTGTTCAGAAGCCAGTGTTGAGTTAAGAGTGTGTGACGGGTGCCCACTGCGCTGTGTGATTTAATCAATGTTATACGGACCAACTACACAGAGTGAAGTGAAATGAAGCACGGGTAGTCTGCATTGTGAGTGAGTGTGTGCCCATGTGTAAAGACTGCGGGACCTGTTTTGCTCTGTCATTTGTGTCTTTCCATGTGCTAGAGATATGTAGTATGAGCTGATATGGTTCAGTCTGTATGGATACTGTAGGCTGTCGAACTAACCTCCTTTCTCCATGTCATTTCCGTTCTAACTCAATGGAACGGTGTAGGCCTATTGTTAAACATAAGAGTCCAGGCTGAATGGAGACATCAAAATACACAGAGTCAATTCACCCTCTCCAGGAGTTGCAGGGTTTTTTTGCCATTGAAGATTGTTTAGCAGCCTGTCTAGAATAATGTATTGTTTGTCAACAACCCAGAAACCGTCATTATTTCTGTTTGTGTTGCTGCAACAGTCAAGGCTTCCATCACTGTAGAATACTGCCCTTGTGTTGAACAACATTTCTCCTTCACTTTCTTCAGAGAAATGCTTTCGAATGCCTTGACACGTTTTCAACAGCCTATGCTAATACTTTGTTGATGCGATTATAGTAACAAGCAATGTCAACTTTTGGTTCAGTTTTGTTGCCATTGTTAACATACACTGAGTATACAAAACATTAAGAACTTTTGTTTGGAGATATCATTCTTCCTTACCGTCTGTGGGCTAACTTTTCCCTTCTCTAATGGAAAACGCTGAATTAATTAAGGTTATAAAAATGGATCTCAATCAAATGAGCAATGCATGATGGCCATTTGAAATTCCATTGGGCCGGGAGAAATAGAAAAACAACGGAAATCTCTAATTGGTCAATTAGATTATCAGATCAAGCCCTAAATAGCTGACATATTCCGTAGATACATCCCTCAACAAAGGAGAGTGAAATAAAACATTGTCTCAAGGTAAAAATTATACTTCGTTCCAATATACAGTGCCTTGCGAAAGTATTCGGCCCCCTTGAACTTTGCGACCTTTTGCCACATTTCAGGATTCAAACATAAAGATATAAAACTGTATTTTTTTGTGAAGAATCAACAACAAGTGGGACACAATCATGAAGTGGAACGACATTTATTGGATATTTCAAACTTTTTTAACAAATCAAAAACTGAAAAATTAGGCGTACAAAATTATTCAGCCCCTTTACTTTCAGTGCAGCAAACTCTCTCCAGAAGTTCAGTGAGGATCTCTGAATGATCCAATGTTGACCTAAATGACTAATGATGAAAAATACAATCCACCTGTGTGTAATCAAGTCTCCGTATAAATGCACCCGCACTGTGATAGTCTCAGAGGTCCGTTAAAAGCGCAGAGAGCATCATGAAGAACAAGGAACACACCAGGCAGGTCCGAGATACTGTTGTGAAGAAGTTTAAAGCCGGATTTGGATACAAAAAGATTTCCCAAGCTTTAAACATCCCAAGGAGCACTGTGCAAGCGATAATATTGAAATGGAAGGAGTATCAGACCACTGCAAATCTACCAAGACCTGGCCGTCCCTCTAAACTTTCAGCTCATACAAGGAGAAGACTGATCAGAGATGCAGCCAAGAGGCCCATGATCACTCTGGATGAACTGCAGAGATCTACAGCTGAGGTGGGAGACTCTGTCCATAGGACAACAATATTGCACAAATCTGGCCTTTATGGAAGAGTGGCAAGAAGAAAGCCATTTCTTAAAGATATCCATAAAAAGTGTTGTTTAAAGTTTGCCACAAGCCACCTGGGAGACACACCAAACATGTGGAAGAAGGTGCTCTGGTCAGATGAAACCAAAATTGAACTTTTTGGCAACAATGCAAAACGTTATGTTTGGCGTAAAAGCAACACAGCTGAACACACCATCCCCACTGTCAAACATGGTGGTGGCAGCATCATGGTTTGGGCCTGCTTTTCTTCAGCAGGGACAGGGAAGATGGTTAAAATTGATGGGAAGATGGATGGAGCCAAATACAGGACCATTCTGGGAGAAAACCTGATGGAGTCTGCAAAAGACCTGAGACTGGGACGGAGATTTGTCTTCCAACAAGACAATGATCCAAAACATAAATCAAAATCTACAATGGAATGGTTCAAAAATAAACATATCCAGGTGTTAGAATGGCCAAGTCAAAGTCCAGACCTGAATCCAATCGAGAATCTGTGGAAAGAACTGAAAACTGCTGTTCACAAATGCTCTCCATCCAACCTCACTGAGCTCGAGCTGTTTTGCAAGGAGGAATGGGAAAAAATGTCAGTCTCTCGATGTGCAAAACTGATAGAGACATACCCCAAGCGACTTACAGCTGTAATCGCAGCAAAAGGTGGCGCTACAAAGTATTAACTTAAGGGGGCTGAATAATTTTGCACGGCCAATTTTTCAGTTTTTGATTTGTTAAAAAAGTTTGAAATATCCAATAAATGTCGTTCCACTTCATGATTGTGTCTCACTTGTTGTTGATTCTTCACAAAAAAATACAGTTTTATATCTTTATGTTTGAAGCCTGAAATGTGGCAAAAGGTCGCAAAGTTCAAGGGGGCCGAATACTTTCGCAAGGCACTGTACCATCTACACTGAGTGCATAAAACATTAGGAACATATTTTCTTTCCATGACATACTGACCAGGTGAATCCAGGTAAAAGCTATGATCCCTTATTGATGTCAATTGTTAAATCCACTTCAAACAGTATAGATGAAGGGGAGGAGACAGGTTAAAGAACGATTTTTAAGCCTTGAGAAAATTGAGACATGAATGTGTGCCATTCAGAGGGTGAACGGGCAAGACAAAAAAATTAAGTGCCAGGCTCACCAGTTTGTGTCAGGAACTGCAACTGATTCACGTGTGTATCAAGAATGCTGCACCACCCAAAGGACATCCAACCAACTTGACACAACTGTGGGACACATTGGAGTCAACATGAGCCAGCATCCCTGTGGAATGCTTTCAACACCCTGTAGAGTCCATGCCCCTTCGAATTGAGGCCGTTCTGAGGGCAAAAGCGGGAGGGGGTGCAACTCAATTTTAGGAAATTGTTAATGTTTTGTACACTCAGTGTATATTCATGTCCTCGTTCAGCAACGACTCTGAGAAACTGAGGTCCAGTTGACAGGACCATCTCGAACGGGGCTCATCCAATTTGTTCTCCAGTGACTGCACGCTCGCCAACAGAACAGAGGGCAATGGGGTCAATTTGTTCGCTGACGTGGTCTCGTCAGAATGCCGCCTCTTTTTTGACGACACTTTCTCTTTCGAGTCCGAGGGATTACTCCCTGGTCCGGAGTAAGCAGAACATCCAGAGCTGCCGACTCGTTGAAGTAGACATTTTCATCCAAATCGAGGCTAGCGATCGCTGTTCTGATGTCCGGAAGCTGTTTCCAGTCATAGGAAATGATGGTGGAGACATTATGTACTCAATATTAGGAAGGTGCTCCTTATGTTTTGTACGCTCAGTGTATTGGAAAATATTGTCATCGTCATTACTTGAACAATACAGAGCACTGTAACAGCAAATAGGCCCCTCAGAACAAAAGTAATTGATCTGAACTCCACAGATCTGAACATCATGTTCCCTGAAGCAGCAACATTATTGTGGTATTGAGTGGTCACCGGGCCATGCCTAGCATGATAGAAATATTATTATCTACATTCACCCTAGGGTAAGGTAATATCATCTTTCAGTGGACCACTGACACGGAGACCAAATCAATGACCGCTACGGAACAAATCCATTTATGTTGTTAGGAAAACCTTAAACCATGCTCTCAAATCCTACCAACAGTGGAAGACATTTTGTGTAAAAAAAACTAACAATCTCATAAGGATCCAACCATTTTCTTTTAATTTTCGCCCATAATGACATACCCAAATCTAAATGCCTGTAGCTCAGGACTTGAAGTAAGGATATGCATATTCTTGATAATATTTGAAAGGAAACACTTTGAAGTTTGTGGAGATGTGAAATTAATGCAGGAGAATATAACATATTAGATTTGGTAAAAGATAATACAAAGAAAAAAACGTGTTTTTTTAATGTATAATGTATTATTCCAGCCCAGGCGCAATTTAGATTTTGGCCACTAGCAGTGTAAGTGTAATGTTTTAGACTGATCCAATGAACCAGTGCATATCTCTTCAAAATGTTGTATTAAGACTTCTCAAATGTGCCTAATTGGTTTATTAATACATTTCAAGTTCATAATTGTGCACTCTCCTCAAACAATAGCATGGTATTATTTCACTGTAATAGCTACTGTAAATTGGACAGTGCAGTTAGATTAAGAATTACATATTACATATGTCTATGTCCTGGGAAATGTTTTATTGTTCCTTAAACCCCATGCTAATCACATTAGCCTACGTTAGCTCAACTGGGGGTGGTGGGGGGGAGACACCGATCCTGTAGAGGTTTTTAATCTGATAATCAATCTTTGTTTCTACCCTCAACTTTTTGTATAAAAGTGTCCACTCACTTTGACATTCACAATTGACAATTTCCACATTTGTTAGAACAAAACAAACCTAACCTTACTCTGCTCCAGATTTTCACAGCAAACAGGAACACGTAATTTCTCACAACAGAAGGGATCTGTAGATGCTACTGCATTCATCCTTTCTCTCCAGGTAAGATCAAACTGCATTCACATCACTGCGTTAGGTAGGCATGTGGAACTGTAAGGATCCAAGGGGAATAATGGAATATAATGCATTATTGTAAATTATTGTGTCTGTCACAATCGTCGTCAAGGACATGACATGACCGGACCAAGGTGCAGTGTGGTAAGTGTACATTCTTTGATTTTAAATGTCGCCAACAAAACAATAAACAACTAAACGAACAGAAGCTCTGTAAGGCTATACATGTCAGGCCCCGGACTGGGGACCCTCGCAGCAGGCACCGGACTGGGGAACCTTGCTGCAGGCCCAGGACTTATCAGGCTGGGGAGACCTACTGGAGGCCTGGTTCTGGGAGCAGGCTCAGGACTCACCAGGCTAGGGAGACATACTGGAGGCCTGGTTCTTGGAGCAGGCACAGGACTCACCAGGCTGGGGAGACATACTGGAGGCCTGGTCAGTGGAGCAGGCACAGGTCTAACCGGGCTGTGGGGGAGCCATACTGGAGATCTGGTGCTTAAAGCTGGCACCACTCGTCCTGGCTGAATGCCCACTTTGGCCCGGCACATGCAGAGCGCAGGCACAGGACACACTGGGCTGTGATAGCGCACCCAAGACACAGTGCGCAGAGCCAGCGCAGGATACCCTGGGCCGAAGAGGCGCACCGGAGACCAGGAGCCTGGCTGGGCGTCCTGGCTGGATGCCCACTCTAGCACGACACATGCAGAGCTGGCTCAGAGCGCACCGGGCTGTGAACGAGCACTGGAGTCACCATGCGCCATGCGCAAAAATATTTTAATCAGATTAGTGCCGACTTTAGAATGCAAATCTTGGTGGGGCAAAGCCACTAAACAACACAACACTAAACAATACATTAATTGCTCAATAACGGTGACATACGGTGCCCACAAACTGTTAGGGCCTACATAAAGCTGTCCCAACAGCAGAGCTTTCTTTTCAGCACCATGGAGTGAATCCTTACAATGCTACACCTGTCTGGCAGCGACACAGTTCATTCAGCCTCATTTACTGCATTTAAAAAAACATTGCTGATATGGCTGACTTGCTTAAACAAATATGGTTTCTGCTGACAATTGAGATATACAAACTATGGCATAAGGGAACGTTGTGCGGATAAGAGGCAATCCATAATTTCAATTAAGACATTAATGAACGAGCTAAGATGGACAAGTCAATATAACTATTTGTTCAACACTTTTGAAATGTACAGTGTCAGAATTCAGAACATGGGTTGTTCTTACAGTATTCTCACTGTACACCAAGTCAGAACCGTAGGATAAATAAAGGGGGTATATAAGCAGAGAGTGAAAGCTCTTACAATATTCGATGACGACATTTCTCTAAATCAGGCTATAGGCTACATGCGCACCAACAAGTCAGAACAGTAGGCTAAGTTATGAGGGGAAAGGTACCAAATTAATAGGGTGGGGCACATAGGCTACTAACAGCTTAATACAAAACATATACCTAGTATTAATTTCTTAGCTACAGTATACATATCTCCCTGGCATATTACATACAGTAATTTACTCAGCAGCATACAAGACACTTTTGGACTCACCATTGTGCTGTGCTCACTTGAACAGGAAGGTGGAGGGGTGGTCCTTCTTGTGGGCAAACATTGTTATCAAACTTTGTCATCCAAGTCTGGCATTCTCTGGATTTGAGAGCTCTGAAAAAAACAAGGCTGAATCATGACGTCAGTGATCTTCAGGTCGGAGCTCTAGAAAGAGGCCCGAGTTCCCGACTTGGAATTCTGAGTTGGATGACCTTTCAAAACGTATTTTCCTAGTCAGAGCTAGTTTTTTTCAGAGTTCCCAGTTCCCAGTCTTGAACTCAATGAAGTCTGAGATTTCCCAGTTCAGAGTTTCCAGTTGTTTTGAATGCTGCAGAAGTCAGCATGGCCAAAGTATTCAACGTTTTCTGGCCCATGGTGTTGCATGTGAAAGTTGATCCTTTTAAGCTTCGAAAAGAGACCCTTAAACCCAGACTTAGACCACATACTCTGTCCACCGAATAGCAGGGGAAGTGAAATAGTGATTGTTTTGCAACGCTTGCAACGCACTGAATTTGCGATTTCCAACATGTTGTGTAAAGTGTATGTCCAATGGCATTTTATCTACAATTTATCTTCATATGATAAGGACTGAAAAGGATTTGCCCGTAGATTGTTGACGTGATTGATGACGACTGCTTGTCTAGCAATTTTTAACTACGATTCTGAAAGTATGATGTTGACATTGTCAGTCCAATCAAAGCTACGGTACATGTAACGTGATTTGACGTCAGTTTATCTGTGGTCAATGACTTTGAGCCTTCTTGGATGAGCACTTCTAATTCAAATCTATGGTAGCACCCAAAGGGGCTTGAACTTTCTAGCTCTCCCTGTAGATTTTGCAGTGACGTAGTGTACCCATGAGTGACAGAACACTGAGCCAATCACAGTGGAACTAGAAAAGACTACCAACCATTACACTCTTTATTTTCCGCTGGCTGCCACTCCACCACAGAAAGCACTGAGCTAGGCTGAAACACCTACATTTTGAGCTGCTTTAGTCAAGAAAGCAAAAAAGAGACCATATGCAGCCTTAAAAAACATTTATTTTATTTTTGTACATTGTTTGCAAACTGACATGTGACACGTAGTAATGCCTAAAAAACATGCAAAAAAAAATATTTACATTATAAACAGTTGAAGTCGGAAGTTAACATACACTTAGGTTGGAGTCATTAAAACTCGTTTTTCAACCACTCCACAAATTCCTTGTTAACAAACTGTAGTTTTGGTAAGTCGGTTAGGACATCTACTTTGTGCATGACACAAGTAATTTTTCCAACAATTGTTTACAGACAGATTATTTCAATTATAATTCACTGCATCACAATTCCAGTGAGTCAGAAGTTTGCATACACTAAGTTGATTGTGCCTTTAAACAGCTTGGAAAATTCCAGAAAATTATGTAACAGTGTTAGATGCTTCTGATAGGCTAATTGACATCATTTGAGTCAATTGGGAGGTGTACCTGTGGATGTATTTCAAGGCCTACCTTCAAACTCAGTGCCTCTTTGCTTGACATCATGGGGAAATCAAAAGAAATCAGCCAAGACCTCCACAAGTCTGGTTCATCCTTGGGAGCAATTTCCAAACGCCTGAAGGTACCACATTCATCTGTACAAACAATAGTACGCAAGTATAATCACCGTGGGACCATGCAGCCGTCATACCGCTCAGGAAGGAGACGCGTTCTGTCTCCTAGAGATTAATGTACTTTGGTTTCGAAAAGCGCAAATCAATCCCAGAAGATGCTGGAGGAAACAGGTACAAAAGTATCTATATCCACAGTAAAACAAGTCCTATATTGACAATACCTGAAAGACTGCTCAGGAAGGAAGAAGCCACTGCTCCAAAACCGCCATAAAAAAAGCCAGACTAAGGTCTGCAACTGTGCATGGGGACAAAGATTGTACTTTTTGGAGAAATGTCCTCTGGTCTGATGAAACAAAAATAGAGCTGTTTGGCCATAATGACCCTCGTTATGTTTGGAGGAAAAATGGGGAGGTTTGCAAGCCGAAGAACACCATCCCAACCATAAAGCCCGGGGGTGGCAGCATCATGTTGTGGGGGTGCTTTGCTGCAGGAGGGGCCGGTGCACTATGTGGATATATTGAAGCAAATCTCAAGACATCAGTTAAAGCTTGGTCGCAAATGGGTCTTCCAAATGGACAATGACCCCAAGCATACTTCCAAAGTTGTGGCAAAATGGCTTAAGGACAACAAAGTCAAGGTATTGGAGTGGCCATCACAAAGCCCTGACCTCAAACCTCTAGAAAATGTGTGGGCAGAACTGAAAAAGCATGTGTGAGCAAAGAGGCCTACAAATCTGACTCCAGCTCTGTCAGGAGGAATGGGCCAAAATTCACCCAACTTATTGTGGGAAGCTTGTGGAAGGCTACCCGAAACATTTGACCCAAGTTAAACCATTTAAAGGAAATGCTACCAAATACGAATTGAGTGTACTGTCTGTACATTTCTGACCCACTGGGAATGTGATGAAAAAATTAAAAGCTGAAGAAAAAAAATCACTCTAACATTATTTGGACATTTCACATTCTTAAAACCTCTAGTGACACCCCATCCCAGATCCAGGAACGTAATCATCAACTGACACTAATTAGCATAACGCAACGGACATAAATATTACTCGAAAATATTCCTATTCATAAAAATCACAAGTGAAATATATTGAGACACAGCTTAGCCTTTTGTTAATCACCCGGTCATCTCAGATTTTCAAAATATGCTGTACAGCCAAAGGAAGACAAGCATTTGTGTAAGTTTATCAATAGCCTAGCATAGCATTATGTCTAGCTAGCAGCAGGAAACTTGGTCACGAAAATCAGAAAAGCAATCAAATTAAATTGTTTACCTTTGATGCACTTCGGATGTTTTCACTCACGAGACTCCCAGTTAGATAGCCAATGTTCCTTTTTTCCCAAAATATTTTTTTTGTAGGCGAAATAGCTCCGTTTGTTCTTCACGTTTAGCTGAGAAATCGACCGTAAATTTCGGTCACGACAATGCCGAAAAAATATTCCAAATTAGCTCCATAATATCGACAGAAATATGGAAAACGTTGTTTATAATCAATCCTCAAGGGGTTTTTCAAATATCTATTCGATAATATATCCACCGAAAAAATTGTTTTTTCAGTAGGACCGATTGGAAAAATGGCTACCTTTGTATTTTACGCAAGAATCACTCTGAGAGACATCAGATGACCACTTACACAATGTAGCCGCTTACGGGTATTCTTCAACATAAAGGCGTAAAACTACGTCACAATGCTGTAGACACCTTGGGGAATACATAGAAAAAATAATCTGGTTGATAGCCCTTTCACTGCTCAATAGGGACGCATTGGAACGCAGAGCTTTCAAAACATGAGGCACTTCCGGATTTTTAATTTTTCTCAGGCCTCTTTCATCTTTAAAAGAGAACTCCTACTTGCTCAAATCAAATTGTATTGGTCACATACATATATTTAGCAGATGTTATTGCACGTGTAGCGAAATGCTTGTAAAAAGAGATGCAACCCAGTTGTTTGTTTGATTAGTTCGATATTTATGGACGGGACCCAGGTGTCCGTTCTATATGTTCCATTGCCATGCTCGCTGGCAACGTTCTTGTCGCTTGCTTGGTAGCTAGCGAGCTACGGCTAACCCAGTCACGACCTCTGCAGCCAGAATAACAGCAAAGAAGCTGCATTTGCGTTTGTTTAAGCTGTATTCTATTGACATTCATTTGGATATGTCTGTAACAATGAGCTGATGATGCCCAATTTTGCCTGGCATAGCTAGAAGAGGAACACTCAACACTGTTCATTACGAGGGGATAGCATTCCATTTCAAATGCAATAGGCTAGAAGCTAGCTAAATAGTTTGCTGCTAGCAAACCTGCCAATATGATAACCGATAACAGGATTTGACAGGATAGCGCCACTTGCTTCATGACTGCAACATAGTGACCGGAGAAATTTGTGTTCATCACTCACCAAGGTCATCAGATGCTACAAAAAATATGTATCTGCAAAAACAAATCAGCTAGTTAGCTAGCTAGCGTGGAACCCCATATTATCGGCATATTCAACAGCGTTTAAGACATATATTACCTTCAACAGTGTTATCTTGTGATCAAGCCATCAATGTTTTGTGATTATTGGTGTCTTAAAAATTTTAGCTAACGGTTAAGCAATTGGCATGTTTGACATTTCAGTCAAAATACTACTACTATCAGCTTTTTGATAAACGGCTTATCAACAAAAATACGTCCCATATTATCGGCATACGGTCCCCAGTTATCGGCCATCTTACTATTTTCTTCAATTATAAGATACAGTATATCTGTTTCATTTTGTTCAGAAATTAGAAACCTACCTTGTATCCAAAGTGTTTACTAGATAGTTGACTAGTTGGCTAGCCTTCCGGTAAAAAATAAATTACTTGCACATATTGGGCCTCCCAGTGTGTAGTGGCCACCAGGGAAAACTTGGGGTAGATAATAAACGGGGGGACATCCTCCCCAGCAGTGTTGAAGCAGGCCAGCACTGTGATGTGCTCCTCAGTCCCCAGAGCCTGCTGGTACACATGTTTTGCACCCCGGGGAGCCAGCACTTTGTGCCTGCTCAAGTCGCTATGTTATAGATTTGTCTGGGATTCTCCCTCAATCCACTCTCCTCCAAGTGCTTCTCATAAGAAGTAAACAAGGTATCCATCGTCGGACGTGTGGCACACTCAGCTTTCCCCATCTAGGGTGTCCAGCCTCCTCATGCTCAGGTTCTTGTCCCTCCTCCTGAACATTTCTCTCCACCTCTTCCCCAGTGGTGGGATTTTCCCCTGGGTGCCGAAACCTACAATAGAATATAAAACCAAATTGTCCATCCAGGAAGAAAATGTTTGTTTTGGAATCACCATCCACATCCACATTTACATCACACACATTGAGAACAGTCAGTCCAGCATTCTACATGCATAAACACATAGAACACAGTCAGGACTTTGCCCTCTTGGGTGAGTGTCATAAAACCCCCTTTCCCTCTCTTCCCCCCACTGGTTTATGACCCCCTCATAAATAGATTTCCCCCTCTCTCCACTCTACAAAAATTGACTTATGAAAATCTGCTGTTACCACAGAGAGAGACTTTGCAATACAGTAACATCAAAAGGTTGGGAATGTAACAATATTTATGTAATCCAACCAGTTGAAAGTATCCGTCAGTACTTAAAGAATATAACGTCAGATCAGTTGGTGTCTGGGACATTATATCTGATAATAGGGCGACATAAACTGCATCTTGGAAAGTCTACACATTCTAGTTATTAGATTCAGATGGAATTGTTGTGCAATTTAAATGTTTAAATATGAAACTATTTGTGAAAAGATGAAATGTAATTTTAGCTTCTAAATGAGAGAATTGTTTTCATAAGTAAACTATGCTCACTCAGTGGCCACGTCTAAGTGAACAGACATTGGTTGAGAACTATGAAACACGCCATTCTCTCCCCCAATACAAAAGCCTGTTGACGGAAGTCAACCTTGGTTCCCAATGACGCGAGGACTGGTGTCCATATGTTCAAAAGGGCTTATTTCAAATACAACCTAAAAAAATTAACATTTACAGTGCCTTGCGAACGTATTCGGCCCCCTTGAACTTTGCGACCTTTTGCCACATTTCAGGCTTCAAACATAAAGATATAAAACTGTATTTTTTTGTGAAGAATTGTGGTTGTTGGATGGCTGTTCACATGTGTATTTTAACACAGTAGCCTAATGGTTGAATTTAAGACGTTTAAGCTGCCTATGAATCATATATATATATATATATATATATATATATATATATATATATATATTTTTTTTTTAACATTTTTTTCTAAGGGTGGATCATCTTAATATTGCGGAAAGAATGTTGCTTCCAATGTAATTGTCCCCATATTTTTGGGGTAAATATATATATCCATACATGCATGCATATATATACGCATATATACATACACATACCTACATAGACATGCATACTTTTTTAAAGAATATACCTTTATTATTATTCCCCGCAAACCCTTCCACCGATCCCCCAATTGGAGTAAACTAATAAACACTTCTGCTTCTACCTTCAATCCATACATCTTATACACACTCTACAGACAGTCTACTTTACAATAGTTATCTCTTGTTTGTTCTTAGTCCTTCCTCTATTTCCGATGTCCATCCAGTTTGATGATTTCTATTTGTAACTATGCTATTTCACAAAAGGTCCGAACCTATATACATTCTACAGATCCCTTATGCCCTACATTGTTTCTTGTTATTATCAACCCCTCCCATCTGTCTCTCAACATCATCCATTTCGGATTTCTACTTGCCATATATTTTTCAACTGTGCTGTGATGCTTCACAAAATAATTGAACTTCCTATTCTCATAGCTTCTACAGATTGTAAATAAAAATAAAAAATGTTGCTAAAATAATTATTATATTATTGATTGATTGACTATGGCTTTTCAAATCACCCAGTATTGCAGTATCTGTAGTGTTAGTTCTAGGCAAATGTTGCAATTCTTCAGCCATTCCTGGACCTGTGACCAAAAATGAGCTACATATGGACAATACCAAAATAAATGATCTAATGACTGCCTCCTCACAGCAGAATCTGCAGAGCTGGGAAGATTGTATCCACCATAGATTTAACATTCTATTAGTTGCAAGAATTTTGTATAGTAATTTATATTGAAAAATAAAATCAAAAAATGTTTTGCGTATCAATTCATAAACCATGTGCCATGGAATGGGTACATCGAAAATCTCTTCCCAACTATTTTGCAATTTATATGGCACCACTGTCAGTTTTTTGGTCCTTAAATGAAATTGGTATATGTTTTTATTTATCACACTTTTCTTTAACCATTTATGTTCTTTAATACAGGGCCGACATACAAGTTCCTTATTTTTTTCCCCTTCTACTTGCCTCTTCCATTTTTGTGGTAATGCTGCAATTAATTGGTTGTAATTTTGGGTAGAGCAGACATTTCCATATGTCTGTGTTAGCTGCATGTGCGACATAACTCCACCAGTCCTATTTAGGATATCATTCACTAAATGTATACCTTTCTTAAACATTTCTTTGATAAATACAGTTTTTAATTAGTATATTTGAATTTAACCGCAATATTTGTTGTACTATTTGTTCCGTCCTTTCAGGTGGATTAAACTGAAATTGCAACCAACTTTCTAAGGCTTGTTTAAAAAATAAAGATATTTTGGAGATTATTTCCTTTTCAAACAACCGAAAGTGAGCAGGTGTAATCTGAATAAAGGGGAAAAGGCCTTTCCTGAATATAGGATGAGACATTCGTCCCAATTGACTAGAGAACCAGTTTGGATTTAAGTATAACTTTTGTATGACTGACGCCTTTAGTGAGAGATCTAATGCTTTAATATTTAATCATTTCTGCCCACCAAATTCATATTCGTTATATAAATAGGCCCTTTTAATTTTATCTGGTTTTCTGTTCCAAATAAAATGGAATATTTTTTGTTCATATAATTTAAAAAGCAGGTTAGATGTAGGTGTAGGCAAAACCAAAAAAAGCAAATAGGTCAAATGTGATATAACTAAGGAGTTAATCAGGGTGATTTTTAAACAAATACAAGTATTTTCCTTTCCATGGTAGCAAGATCTTATCTATTTTTGCTAACTTTCTATAAAAATGTATTGGAGTGAGATAATTTCTTTCCTTTGGGATTTGTATACAGAGTATGTCTACATCTCCGTCACAGACCATTTCATTGTTAAACTACATGGTAATGTAAAATGTGCATTTTTTAGTGATCCAATACGTTATATCATAATATCACATTTATCATAATTTGGTTTTAATCCAGAGAGGATAGCAAAAGTATCTAGATCCTCTAAGAGGCCGTGGAGAGACTCCAATTGTGGTTTTAAAAGAAAACATGAATCAGCGTACAATGACACCTTAGGCCACGGATTTCTAATCCTTTAATATTATTGTTTGATCTAATCTTTGCAGCAAACATTTCGATGGCAATAATAAACAGATATGCCGATAGTGGACAACCTTGTTTTACTCCTCTAGCTAGTTTAAAACTTTATGAGATGTAGCCATTATTTATTATTTTACACCTAGGGTTACTATACATAACTTTAACCCATTTTATAAGAGATTCCCCCAAATTGAAATATTCTAGGCATTTATATATAAACTCCAGTCGTACTTTATCAAAAGCCTTTTCAAAATCAGCTATGAAAACCAGGCCTGGTGTCCCCGATATTTCATAGTGTTCTATTGTTTCCAGGACTTGTCTGTATATTATCTCCAATGTATCGTCCATGTAAAAAAAACTGTCTGATTAGGATGAATAATATCTGACAATACTTTTTTAATTCTGTGTGCCAAGCATTTTGCTAGGATTTTTGCATCACAACACTGAAGTGTGTTGGGGAATAATCAGAATTAGTTGGTAACATAGGTAAGATGTTTTATATTCATCATATGTTTGTAAGTTACTTCTCATCAGAATGTTTATTTTTGTATAATACTGTGGCCGGGTTTGCAGTCATCTGTTCTCTGTCAAGACTAAGTTACTGGGGCCGGAGAGAGGGGAGAGGTCAAGCGTGTATCTCTTGTCTGTGTGCTAGTCAATGTGTCTCTGTGATCTTGTCAAGGAGGGGTGGATTTGATATATGCCTGTTGATATGTGGATTTGGTTTATGGTTCTGAGTTTGAGAAAATAACATAGTTTAGGAGACAAAGCTGAATGATAAATTATGGCCAATGCTATCTGGCTATGTGTGTCTTTGCTATAAAGGATCTCAGTTGCAATGTGTAAGGGACTCTCAGAGAATTCATTTATAGACACTGAATTGATCTGAGAGTCACAGGGTTGTGATGGAGCTCATATAATTAAAGATGGACTTTGTGATAAACTCTGACTTGTGTGTGGTTTGCTCTCATGATTTGGTAAATACAGGAAATTTCCACGACAAGTGTAAGAGGTCTCCAATTTTTTAAATGGACTGGATCTTTATATACAGTATACCACTTGGGTCCTGTTTCAGTAATAAGGATATCAGACCTTCTTGTTGCGTGTCTGATAATCTACCATTTATATAGGAGTGGTTAAAACAAGCCAACAATGATCCTTTGAGTATACCCAAAAATGTTTTGTATACTTCCACTGGTATGCCATCCAGCCCTGGAGTTTTCCCATCCTTAAAAGCCGCAATTGCCTCAAGCAGTTCCTCCTCTGTAATTTGGCCTTCACATGAGTCTTTCTGTACAGATAGTAATTTTAGATTATTATTAGGAAAAAAATCCATTAAATTAGTTTCAGTTAGTGGAGATGGAGGAGTCTGAAATGAAAACATATTCCCAAAGTACTTTACTTCCTCCTTCAAAATATCATCCGGTGAATCATGTGTGACTCCATCATTTGTAACAAGTTAATACATTTTTTTTGGTAGCATTTCTATATTGAAGATTGAAAAATAATTTGGTGCATTTTTCCCCATATTCCATCCAGTTCGCTTTATTTTTATAATATATTACACTAGATCTTTCTTGAATAAGTTCCTCCATTTCTTTTTGTTTTTCCTCTAACTTCCTCTATAGTACTGTTTTTATTGCTCTCTAACTGTACTGTTAGTCCTTCAATTTCCTTTGTTAATATGGACTCTTTTGATCTAAATTGCTTTTGTTTCATAGATGAGTACTGTATTGCATTGCCTCTAAAGCCACATTTAAAAGTGTCCTATACAGTAAGGGGATATGCTGTACCTATGTTATGTCTGAAAAAGTCAGTTATAAATTCTTATGTCCTAGTTCTAAACAATTTATCATCTAGTAGGCTTTGATTAAATTTCCAATATCCTCGCCCACGTGGAAATTCTGTAAGAGTAATATATATATGCCAATTATGTGATGATCCGACCGCATTCTGTCCCCTATCAACACTTTAACTTTTGGTGACAGAGAGAATGGTATAAGAAAGTAGTCAAGGCGACTAACTTGATTAAGCCTCGCCATGTATATCTCACTAGGTCAGGGTATTTAAGTCTCCATATATCCACTAATTCCAATATATCCATGACATTCATGATTTCCTTAAATGCCTGAGGGTGATAATTTGTAGTGTGATTTCCTTTCTGGTCCATAGGAGGTATTTAAGACCGTATTAAAATCTCCCACCATAATAATAGAGTCTAGTGTTGCTTGTAGAGTTGATAGATTCTTATATATTTTTTCAAAGAAGCTTGGATCTTCATTATTCGGACCGTATAGGTTAATAAGCCTTATCTGTTTATTGTCCAATAACATATTTAAAATAATCCATATACCTTGAGGATCTGTTTGGACTATTTGCACGTTTGGATCAAAATTATTGTTAATTAAAACCATCACCCCTTTTGAATTTCTTTGCCCATGGGAGAAGTATATTTCACCCCCCCCCCCCCCCCCCAGTTCTTTTTCCACAAAACTTAATCTAAAACTGTTGAATGGGTTTCCTGTAAACAATAAATATTATATTCCCTCTTTTAGCCAGGTAAATACTGATTGTCTTTTCTTATTATTACAATTGTAACTGGCTATACTTATTTCACCACTTACCATAGTGAGACACAACTTTCAATTCTATTTATCAAAATATATGTTTGTAAACATACCATTAAAAAGTAACATGATGATGGAGTGTCTATATAGCTGTACCATGATCTTTGCCTTTCTACTAAGTAAACCTCCAATTGGTCCCTACTGTTCCACACGCTAAAAGCCCTCCTCATCCCGAGTTGGTTTGTCATCCCAATGCCCGGCAGACCACCCTCGACCCCCTGTATCCCATAACCCATAACCGACTGGGATCCATCCTTTGGAAAGAGCACACAGTGCCATTTACCGAATTGAAGTAGATTAACTGCCAAATGCATTTCCATCGCCCTCACCTCAATTTGTATTATATATAGCTGTGGATCATCCTCTATTGTCCCTAACATCTTTTACTTATTCGCAACAGTTGTGGGATACACACATACATCCACACACACACACACACAACCCATACCCCTAGACAACCATAAGCTCACTTACTTGACAATTGCACCACCCCAGAGCCCAACTCAAGACAGGTCTTGAATTACAAATGTACTCGCAGTTGCAGCTGCACGAGAAGGCCTGCAATACCGCACAAAAAATTTGGCAAAAATTAAGAGATTTTATTTACCATTGTCAGATCCTAGATGGAGGTCAAATGTACACCTCTAACCTGAAACCCCTACAATACGGTCACCCGTATTGACCATATTCCCAAGCATCTCCATGCAGTCCAACTTTGATTCTGTGCCACTAGGGTCACAATAATATACCCCTTCTCTGAATGTCCGAGTGTGACCCCCTCCCCATGGGTTACTGAAGCTAGTGTTGCCAGCACTGCCACTGCCTGGGTGGGGGGCACCCCACCGGAATCCCCACCGGCTATGCCTATGAATCATTGTTTTTTGCGACCAGGGGTGTATTCATTACAGAAACCGTTTACCGTTTATGAACCAAACGGAAGCAAACAGCAAAACAAGAGTTTCTATTGGACAAATACAGTTAGGTCCCTCCCCGTTTAGTTCCATTTAAGAAACATTTTGGAACAGAATCGGCATAATGTACACGCCCCAGTGGACAGACAATGAAAATGCGCTCTTGCAAAAGCTGTATAGTACAGATCCCAGCCTTTGGGATAAAATGTTGAGTTCCTCCCTTCTAAACTCCCCCGCGGTATTGTGCTCCATATTGTCAAAACTAGTTTAATTTAAGAAGACCACGAGTTAGGCTTTTATTTTCTTCATGGAAAATGACCAATTTAGTTTTTCACATACAAATAGTACTTTTCGGTAGTGCTCGAATCATGCCATTTTGAGAGCAACATTTATTTTTCAACTCAACGCAATGAGCCCAACCAGTCCTCCAGAATAACAAAATCATAAACAACAGAGTAGGCAAATTAGTCCTTGGTTTTGGAGTTATGCTCAGGTAAACCAATTTGGTTCATCTACAGTGCCTTGCGAAAGTATTCGGCCCCCTTGAACTTTGCGACCTTTTGCCACATTTCAGGCTTCAAACATAAAGATATAAAACTGTATTTTTTGTGAAGAATCAACAACAAGTGGGACACAATCATGAAGTAGAATGACATTTATTGGATATTTCAAACTTTTTTAACAAATCAAAAACTGAAAAATTGGGCGTGCAAAATTATTCAGCCCCCTTAAGTTAATACTTTGTAGCGCCACCTTTTGCTGCGATTACATCTGTAAGTCGCTTGGGGTATGTCTCTATCAGTTTTGCACATCGAGAGACTGAATTTTTTTCCCATTCCTCCTTGCAAAACAGCTCGAGCTCAGTGAGGTTGGATGGAGAGCATTTGTGAACAGCAGTTTTCAGTTCTTTCCACAGATTCTCGATTGGATTCAGGTCTGGACTTTGACTTGGCCATTCTAACCCCTGGATATGTTTATTTTTGAACCATTCCATTGTAGATTTTGCTTTATGTTTTGGATCATTGTCTTGTTGGAAGACAAATCTCCGTCCCAGTCTCAGGTCTTTTGCAGACTCCATCAGGTTTTCTCCCAGAATGGTCCTGTATTTGGCTCCATCCATCTTCCCATCAATTTGAACCATCTTCCCTGTCCCTGCTGAAGAAAAGCAGGCCCAAACCATGATGCTGCCACCATCATTATTGACATTGGGCATGGTGTGTTCAGGGTGATGAGCTGTGTTGCTTTTACGCCAAACATAACGTTTTGCATTGTTGCCAAAAAGTTCAATTTTGGTTTCATCTGACCAGAGCACCTTCTTCCACATGTTTGGTGTGTCTCCCAGGTGGCTTGTGGCAAACTTTAAACGACACTTTTTATGGATATCTTTAAGAAATGGCTTTCTTCTTGCCACTCTTCCATAAAGGCCAGATTTGTGCAATATACGACTGATTGTTGTCCTATGGACAGAGTCTCCCACCTCAGCTGTAGATCTCTGCAGTTCATCCAGAGTGATCATGGGCCTCTTGGCTGCATCTCTGATCAGTCTTCTCCTTGTATGAGCTGAAAGTTTATAGGGACGGCCAGGTCTTGGTAGATTTGCAGTGGTCTGATACTCCTTCCATTTCAATATTATCGCTTGCACAGTGCTCCTTGGGATGTTTAAAGCTTGGGAAATCTTTTTGTATCCAAATCCGGCTTTAAACTTCTTCACAACAGTATCTCGGACCTGCCTGGTGTGTTCCTTGTTCTTCATGATGCTCTCTGCGCTTTTAACGGACCTCTGAGACTATCACAGTGCAGGTGCATTTATACGGAGACTTGATTACACACAGGTGGATTGTATTTATCATCATTAGTCATTTAGGTCAACATTGGATCATTCAGAGATCCTCACTGAACTTCTAGAGAGAGTTTGCTGCACTGAAAGTAAAGGGGCTGAATAATTTTGCACGCCCAATTTTTCAGTTTTTGATTTGTTAAAAAAGTTTGAAATATCCAATAAATGTCGTGTCAATGTCGTATCATGTCCACTTCATGATTGTGTCCCACTTGTTGTTGATTATTCACAAAAAAATACAGTTTTATATCTTTATGTTTGAAGCCTGAAATGTGGCAAAAGGTCGCAAAGTTCAAGGGGGGCGAATACTTTCGCAAGGCACTGTATATTTCCAATATTTCCAAGTCCTATTCTTGGAGATCAAGGGTTATTAAATTAACCATATGATAATCTGTAGACTACACTATCCACCAAGAGAGTTTCTGTATTGTTCGTAGCCGTCTATTTACCACCACAAAGTGAAGCTGGCACTAAGACCGCTCTCTAAGACAACATTTTCCGTCAAGAAAGAACTGACAAAGGGGGAGGAGTTGCAATCTACTGCAGAGATAGCCTGCAAAGTTACAGTATGTCATACTTTCCAGGTCTATGTCCAAACAGTTCGAGCTTCTAATTTTAAAAATGAATCTCTCTAGAAATAAGTCTCTCACTGTTGACGCCTGTTATAGACCCCCCTCAGCTCCGAGCTGTGGCCTGGAAACCATATGTGAATTAATTGCCCCCATTTATCTTCAGAGTTTGTTCTGTTAGGTGACCTAAACTGGGATATGCTTAACACCTTGGCAGTCCTACAATCTAAACTAGATGCCCTCAATCTCACACAAATTATCAAGGAACCCACCAGGTACAACCCTAAATCCGTAAACATGGGCACCCTCTTAGATATTATCCTGACCAACTTGCCCTCCAAATACACCTCTGCTGTTTTCAATCAGGATCTCAGCGATCACTGCCTCAATGCCTGCATCCGCTATTGGTCCGCTTTCAAACGATCACCCCTCATCACTGTCAAACGCTCCCTAAAACACTTCTGCAAGCAGGCCATTCTAATCAACCTGGCCTGGGTATCCTGGAAGGATATTGACTTCGTCTCATCAGTAGAGGATGCCTGGTCGTTCTTTAAAAGTTATTTCCTCACCATCTTAAATAAGTATGCCCCTTTCAAAAAATGTAGAACTAAGAACAGACATAGTCCTTGATTCACTCCAGACCTGACTGCCCTCGACCAGCACAAAAACATCTTGTGGCGGGCTGCACTAGCATCGAATAGTCCCCACGATATGCAACTTTTCAGAGAAGTCAGAAACTAATACACGCAGTCAGTTAGGAAAGCAAAGGCTAGCTTTTTCAAACAGAAATTTGCATCCTGTAGCTCTAACTCCAAAAAGTTTTGGGACACTGTAAAGTCCATGGAGAATTAGAGCACCTCCTCCCACCTGCCCACTGCACTGAGGCTAGGAAACACTGTCACCACCGATAAATCCACGATAATCGATAATTTCAAGAAGCATTTCCCTACGGCTGGCTTTCCACCTGGCTACCCCAACCCCAGCCAACAACTCTGCACCCCCCACAGCTACTTGCCCAAGCCTCCCCAGCTTCTCCTTCACCCAAATGAAAACAGCAGATGTTCTGAAAGAGCTGCAAAACCTGGACCTGTACAAATCAGCTGGGTTAGACAATCTGGACCCTCTCTTTCTAAAATTATTGTTGCAAACCCTATTACCAGTCTGTTCAACCTCTCTTCCCTATCGTCCGAGATTCCCAAAGATTGTAAAGCTGCTGCGGTCATTCCCCTCTTCAAAGGGGGTGACACTCTAGACCCAAACTGTTACAGTTTTGGGCGTGCACAATTAAATTGGGCGTGCACAATTATTCAGCCCCCTTAAGTTAATACTATGTAGCGCCACCTTTTGCTGCGATTACAGCTGTAAGTCGCTTGGGGTATGTCTCTATCAGTTTTGCACATCGAGAGACTGACATTTTTTCCATTCCTCCTTGCAAAACAGCTCGAGCTCAGTGAGGTTGGATGGAGAGCATTTGTGAACAGCAGTTTTCAGTTCTTTCCACAGATTCTCGATTGGATTCAGGTCTGGACTTTGACTTGGCCATTCTAACACCTGGATATGTTTATTTTTGAACCATTCCATTGTAGATTTTGCTTTATGTTTTGGATCATTGTCTTGTTGGAAGACAAATATCCGTCCCAGTCTCAGGTCTTTTGCAGACTACATCAGGTTTTCTTCCAGAATGGTCTTGTATTTGGCTCCATCCATCTTCCCATCAATTTGAACCATCTTCCCTGTCCCTGCTGAAGAAAAGCAGGCCCAAACCATGATGCTGCCACCACCATGTTTGACAGTGGGGATGGTGTGTTCAGCTGTGTTGCTTTTACGCCAAACATAACGTTTTGCATTGTTGCCAAAAAGTTCAATTTTGGTTTCATCTGACCAGAGCACCTTCTTCCACATGTTTGGTGTGTCTCCCAGGTGGCTTGTGGCAAACTTTAAACAACACTTTTTATGGATATCTTTAAGAAATGGCTTTCTTCTTGCCACTCTTCCATAAAGGCCAGATTTGTGCAATATACGACTGATTGTTGTCCTATGGACAGAGTCTCCCACCTCAGCTGTAGATCTCTGCAGTTCATCCAGAGTGATCATGGGCCTCTTGGCTGCATCTCTGATCAGTCTTCTCCTTGTATGAGCTGAAAGTTTAGAGGGACGGCCAGGTCTTGGTAGATTTGCAGTGGTCTGATACTCCTTCCATTTCAATATTATCGCTTGCACAGTGCTCCTTGGGATGTTTAAAGCTTGGGAAATCTTTTTGTATCCAAATCCGGCTTTAAACTTCTTCACAACAGTATCTCGGACCTGCCTGGTGTGTTCCTTGTTCTTCATGATGCTCTCTGCGCTTTTAACGGACCTCTGAGACTATCACAGTGCAGGTGCATTTATACGGAGACTTGATTACACACAGGTGGATTGTATTTATCATCATTAGTCATTTAGGTCAACATTGGATCATTCAGAGATCCTCACTGAACTTCTGGAGAGAGTTTGCTGCACTGAAAGTAAAGGGGCTGAATAATTTTGCACGCCCAATTTTTCAGTTTTTGATTTGTTAAAAAAGTTTGAAATATCCAATAAATGTCGTTCCACTTCATGATTGTGTCCCACTTGTTGTTGATTCTTCACAAAAAAATACAGTTTTATATCTTTATGTTTGAAGCCTGAAATGTGGCAAAAGGTCACAAAGTTCAAGGGGGTCGAATACTTTCGCAAGGCACTGTACCTTCTCCGCTGTACAATCCGGTTTCTGAGCTGGTCACGGGTGCACCTCAGCCACGCTCAAAGTACTAAACAATATCATAACCGCAATCGATATTAGACAGTACGGTGCAGCCGTCTTCATCGACCTGGCCAAGGCTTTCGACTCTGTCAATCAACGTATTCTTATCGGCAGACTCAACGGATTCTCAAATGACTGCCTCGCCTGGTTCCCCAACTACTTCTCAGATAGAGTTCAGTGTGTCAAAAATGGGGGGCAATTCTCAATTCTCGGGCTGACTGACTATATATCAACGATGTCGCTCTTGCTGCGGGTGATTCCTTGATCCACCTCTATGCAGACAACACCATTCTGTATACATCTGGCCCTTCTTTGGACACTGTGTTAAAAAATCTCCAAACGAGCTTCAATGTCATACAACACTCCTTCCGTGACCTCCAACTGCTCTTAAACGCTTGTAAAACTAAATGCATGCTATTTAACCGATCACTGCCTGTACCCGCCCGCCGGACTAGCATCACTACCCTGGAGGGTTCTGACTTAGAATATGTGGACAACTACAAATACCTATGTTTCTGGCTAGACTGTAAACTTTCCATCCAGACTCATATTAAACATCTCCAATCCAAAATTAAATCTAGAATCGGCTTCCTATTTCGCAACAAAGCCTCCTTCACCCACTCTGCCAAACATACGCTCATAAAACTGACTATCCTACTGATCCTCGACTTCGGCGATGTCATCTATAAAATAGCCTCCAACACTATACTCATCAAGCTGGATGCAGTCTATAACAGTGCCATCTGATTTGTCACCAAAGCCCCATACACTACCCACTATTGCGACCTGTACGCTCTCGTTGGTTGGCCCTCGCTTCATACTCGTCGCCAAATCCACTGGCTACAGGTTATCTACAAGTCTGCTAGGTAAAGCCCCGCCTTATCTCAGCTCACTGGTCACCATAACAACACCCACCCATAGCACGAGCTCCAGCAGGTATATCTCACTGGTCATCCCCAAAGCCAACACCCCATTTGGCCGCCCTTCCTTTCAGTTCTCTGCTGCCAATGACTGGAACGAATTGCAAAAATCGCTGAAGTTGGAGACTTGTATCTCCCTCACAAAATTAGAGCATCAGCTATCTGAGCAGTTTACCTATCGCTGCAGCTGTACACAGCCCATCTGTAAATAGCCCATCATCAACCTACCTCATCCCCATATTGTTTTTATTACTGTTTTGCTCTTTTGCACACCAGTATTTCTACTTGCACATCATCATCTGCACATCTATCACTCCAGTGTTAATTTGCTAAATTGTAATTACTTTGCTACTATGGCCTATGTATTAACTTACCTCCTTACGCCATTTGAACACACTCTATATCGATTTTTTCTATTGTGTTATTGACTGTACGTTTGTTTATTCCATGTGTAACTCTGTGTTGTTGTTTGTGTCGCACTGCTATGCTTTATCTTGGCTAGGTCACAATTGTAAATGAGAACTTGTTCTCAACCATGCTGTCTGTGTGGGTGGACCATTTCAGTTTGTCCGTGATGTGTACGCCGAGGAACCTAAAACCTTATACCCTCTCCACTACTGTCCCGTCGATGAGGATAGGGGGGTGCTCCCTCTGCTGTTTCCTGAATTCCACGATCATCTCCTTTGTTTTGTTGACATTGAGTGTGAGGTTATTTTCCTGACACCACACTCCGAAGGCCCTCACCTCCTCCCTGTAGGCCGTCTCGTCGTTGTTGGTAATCAAGCCTACCACTCTAGTGTCGTTTGCAAACTTGATGATTGAGTTGGAGGAGTGCATGGCCACGCAGTCGTGGGTGAACAGGGAGTACAGGAGAGGGCTGAGAACGCACCCTTGTGGGGCCCCAGTGTTGAGGATCAGAGGGGTGGAGATGTTGTTACCTACCCTCACCACCTGGGGCGGCCCGTCAGGAAGTCCAGGACCCAGTTGCACAGAGCTGGGTAGAGACCCAGGGTCTCGAGCTTGATGACTAGTTTGGAGGGTACTATGTTGTTAAATGATGAGCTGTAGTCGATGAACAGCATTCTCACATAGGTATTCCTCTTGTCCAGATGGGTTAGGGCAGTGTGCAGTGTGATTGAGATTGCGTCGCCTGTGGACCTGTTGGGGCGGTAAGCAAATTGGAGTGGGTCTAGGGTGTCAGGTATGGTGGAGGTGATATGGTCCTTGGCTAGTCTCTCAAAGCACTTCATGATAATGGAAGTGAGTGCTAAGGGGCGGTAGTCATTTAGCTCAGGTAACTTAGCTTTCTTGGGAACAGGAACAATGGTGGGAACAATGCGTAGTAAGTAGTGTGAACGGCCCAGTACATCACTGGGGTCAAGCTTCCTGCCATCCAGGACCTATATAATAGGCGGTGTCAGAGGAAAGCCCATCAAATTGTCAGAGACGCCAGTCACCCAAGTTACAGACTGTTTTCTCTGCTACCACACGGCAAGCGGTACCGGAGCGCCAAGTCTAGAACCAAAATGCTCCTCAACAGCTTCTACCCCCAAGCCTTAAGACTGCTGAAGAATTCATAAAATCGCCACTGGACAATTTACATTGACTTGCAAGCCTCCCCCTTTTTCCTCCAAACATAACGATGGTCATTATGGCCAAACAGCTCTATTTTTGTTTCATCAGACCAGAGGACATTACTCCAAATAATACAATCTTTGTTCCCATGTACAGTTGCAAACCGTAGTCTGGCTTTATTATGGCGGTTTTGGAGCAGTGGCTTCTTCCTTGCTGAGCGGCCTTTCAGGTTATGTCAATATAGGACTCGTTTTACTGTGGATATAGATACTTTTGTACCTGTTTCCTCCATCATCTTCACAAGGTCCCTTGCTGTTGTTCTGGGACTGATTTGCACTTTTCGCACCAAAGTACGTTCATCTCTAGAAGACAGAACGCGTCTCCTTCCTGAGCAGTATGACGTCTGCGTGGTGCCATGGTGTTTATACTGGCTTACTATTGTTTGTACAGGTGAATGTGGTACCTTCAGGCATTTGAAAATTGCTCCCAAGGATGAACCAGACTTGTGGTGATCTACAATTTTTTTTCTGAAGTCTTGGCTGATTTCTTTTCATTGTCCCATGATGTCAAGCAAAGAGGCACTGAGTTTGAAGGTAGGCCTTGAAATACATCCACAGGTATACTTCCAATTGACTCAACTTATATCAATTAGCCTATCAGAAGCTTCTAAAGCCATGACCTAATTTTCTGGAATTTTCCAAACTGTTTAAAGTCACAGTCAACTTAGTGTTTGTAAACTTCTGACTCACTGGAATTGTGATAGAGTGAATTATAAGTGAAATAATCTGTCTGTAAACAATTGTTGGAAAAATTACTTGTGTCATGCACAAAGTAGATGTCCTAACCTACTTCCCAGAACTATAGATTGTTAACAAGAAATTTGTGGAGTGGTTGAAAAACGTGTTTTAATGACTCCAACCTAAGTGCATGTAAACTTCCGACTTCAACTGTACTTAACCAACATGCAAGATACATTTATGGTCGACTCTAACATTGATTTAGTCTGCAAATGTTCAGTTGGTAATATTCATTTTTTGTCCTATTTTAATGCTTCTAAAGCAGGTTGACTTTTTTTGGAATGAGTCTTGTCCTTGAGGCAGACCTGAGCGATTTCCGCTGGGTGTGCCAACTGCAAAGTCAAACTGCAAAGTCTTGTAAAAACAAAAATGTGCTTTTTGGTCTTAATTTAAAGTTAGGGTTAGGCAGTAGGGTTAGCAGTGTGATTAAGGTTAAGGTTTAAAATATGATTGTATGACTGCGTGGCTGTGCCAGCTTCTAACCTGTGCCTCTTATTAAGGGGAAAGTAATGTAAAAGTAACAAAGTAATCAGATTACATTTTGCGTAATCCAAAAGTTACATTACTGATAAAAAATGTGGACAGGTAACCAGCAACTAACATTTAGATAGCAACCTACCTAACCCTGCATGCGTCTGTGTTTATGTGTCTTGTGAGTGTAGACATGCAGAGACAAATGCAGAGTGAAATGCAAAGAAAGCTTCCTTTCCTGTCAATCTGTCCATATGCAAGGGCAGCTTGAGAAGACAGAACCAACTGTCATCTTCGTGTGAGTGGATTCTGCCATATGTCTTCAATCCTTTGAGTGAAAATGGCATAAATAATTTCCAAATGCCCCTGAGAAGTTCAATGGCAGATTATATTTCAGTATGCCCATTTTTCAAACCTCAGAATGGGGCCTGATACTGAAAGAAAGGGAAGTAGAAGTTCATGTGTCTACTGAACTGGCACCAGGTAAGCTACATTTCAATAATTAAACTAGTGCTTACTGTACATTTAGTAATGACCAGGTATTTAAGAATTCATAAATCAGTGAATACATTTGATATAAACAGTAACTATAGCCTATAACGATATAAACAGTAACTATAGCCTATAACCTGATGTCTAGTATAGACTGTACACATGCAGTATCAAGCAACACTAGGCCTCAAGTAGCTTGAGGGTTGATTATCTTCTTTAAAAAATGTAACGCAATATCAATATGACATTGTGCTCACTAAGCCACATGACCTGACCATGACCCGTGACATTACATTAAAAGGAACAGAATAATATTCATGTAATTTGTGAGCACTGGGCCACTCGATCCCAAACAGCACAATGGCTATTATTATAACGACATACTCTAGAGCAGGGATCATCAACTAGATTCAGCGACAGGACATTTGGGGGGAGGGGGGGGGGGGGGGGGGGAACATAATTATAAATAATTTGTACACTGGAAATTGACAGCAGGAAGCCAAAACAGATACAATATTTGACTAAAACATCATTTCAAACCTTGCTTACATTTGTATACTATTATGTGTCTCTCTATTATGTGTGGGAATACATGGGAACAGATTTCCAAAATGAAAATAACTTGGAGCTGATTTCCTGGTGTTTTTTGTATTTTATGTCCAACCAGGTTTGTTTTCTTTGCTCAGAAAACTTGAGGGGCCGCCAGTTGGGGAACCCTGTTCTAGAGTCTAATGCTCGCAGAGTATTCTGTGAAGGAGTATTCTGTGAAGTAACACATACAGTATATAACAATAAAAGAAATGACAGTAATACCAATCCTAGGAAAGCCTTCTGCTCAACATGTATTGCTTTGCTGCTGCCTGTTGCAATAAAACTGGGTGTATTCATATTTACTCTGTTATTTAGTTTACTCTGAAAGAGCAGTTGCTTTTAGCTAAGTTAGGTGCTGGTATATGGATTAACCTCAGAGGTAGTTATCTTCAGTGTGCCCTACCCTGTGGATAACCCGGCACTTTAACCCAGGCATGTGGAGGGAACATGACGTCCCAAACACGAGGAGCTGTCAGTGCCAAACACATAGAAATAAATACCCACCGTGGCACACCACATCTCTGTGACCTTAGGAGCGTCCATAACACACACTCTCTCGCCCTCTCTTGTTAAAACACGCCCCAAAAACATGCGAGACAGATAGCTAGATACATTCTACTCAAGTGTTTGGGAATAGACACTTTTCAAGTGGCTCCTCATGTTTTCATCTCTGTTACATGAGCTGGTATCTGGTCACATTGCATATTACTCACAAGGTCCTACTGACCTTCATCACACAAGTGATCCACAAGTGTACTGACATACGAGCAGCATGTTTTCCTACAGTCAAATTTCCAAAACATTCCTTTTCATGGCTGCAGTGCCTGGGGCTCTCAGACTGCACTGTTGACATTACTGAGTCAGTCTGGCCATAGGTCATAGACTGTGGTCAATGTCATTCTTTACCAAGTTCATAGTTACAGATAGCCTTTGTCAGGTTCTACAATACATAGTTGCATGGTTTTCTGAAATCAAGTGGAAAGCTGTTTTCAATTGCTTTCAAAGTTAATGTGTGCTGGTGTAAGGTATTGTTATCTTGAGTGTGGTGCTGTGTATAAGTGCGTGGCTCGTCAGGCTAATGTGTGTTGATATATTGGCTGTTTGTGTATGCATGTGGGTTGGATATGCATGTGTTCTTTTAAAAGTAGGCGGAGGGCATATTCCTGTATGTGTTTACGGCCCTACTGAGTCTGAATTTGTTTCCACTAAGCAGAGGCTGTCGGGCTGTCGGCTGGCTACAAGCACAAGAGTCATTATCAGCCAGCCCCCACTGTGTGTGTGTGTGTGCGTGTGTGTGTGTGTGTGTGTGTGTGTGTGTCCTCTGGCTAAGGCTCAGAAGCAGTGTCAGAGACATAATGTAGAATAGGAGGTAAGTACATGAGGCTACATTTAAAACTGAAAACAAAATAAAAACCAATGATTAATTGATTCTTGACATCTGCAAGAGAGGTGTTTGTTGCCAAAAAATCACATGAAGTGTTTACAGTTACAAATTCATATCATCAAAAAGAATATTGCAAACAACGTGGGTTCTATCTATAAATCAATCACTATGATTTTGTTTTTAATCCGTTAACAATGAAGCAATAAAGATGTTGTTTATTTTCTGGCCTCTGTTTGCCTATCAAAATAAATCAGGCAGTACTATGCGTATTTCAGACATTACGGCATTCCTACAAGGCTAGACAGTCTATCAAATGTGATGTCAGACTGCCCCCTGGAGGAAAATCAAGAATAAATACAAACTAGGTGGTTTCTTTCACACACAGAGAGAGAGAGAGAAAGAGAGAGAGAGAAACAAGCAAGAGGGAGGAAAAGGCAAGCATCTAAACATATTAGATTGTTATCTGGGGCATGTCAGAGCAGAAACTATTGCCATGAAGTCCAAGGAACTGTCCATAGATCTCCGAGATAGAATTGTGATAAGGTATACATCTGGGGACGGGTATAAAACAATTTCTAGAATGTTGAAAGTTTCCAAGAGCGCAGTGGTCTCCATCATTGGGAAATTGAAAAAATATGGAACTACTCAGCCTAGAGCTGTCCGTCTGACAAAACCGAGCAACTGGGTAAGAAGGACATTGGTCAGGGAGGGGATCAAGAACCCAATGACCACTCTGACAGAACTACACAGTTCCTTGGCTGAGATGGCAGAACCTGCCAGAAGGACAACAGTAATACGCTCTGTCATTCAACTCTGATTTTTCCTCACTGGAAATTAGAGACCCGTATTGAGTGAGTTTTGCAATGGAAGTCCCGCCCCTGTCTCTACATCACATATTTTCTGGTATCCCTTCTAGTATAAACATAGAAGAGATGGACATTCTGCTACTTCGCTTCTACTGCTTGCGCAATTATGTCTCTATCAAGTTTGGAGGAGTGTCTGTGCGAGCTGGTGAGACAATACAAGAACCTTTGCAATCCTTTGATGTAGTTGTATTCGGACAAGCACGCAAAAGATAACAGCTGTAGGGAGAAATCATGGAATTTGAAAACCAATACTGATATTAAAGGAACATGGAGAAAGATTTGGGACCGGTTTGTTCACATTCTGAAAAGGGTGAAGGAGACGAGGAGTGGGGCTGCCGCTAGCACCGATTGTCAGACAATTGGATTGACTTTGTGTTCACGTGAAACATCGTCAGACAGACACCAATATGTGACTCGCTTCAGAAAACTAGGCATATGTCGCACGTCACTACTTCACGGGAGCAGCATTGGAAAGTAAACAAAATGCGTTATTTGGCAGAAATGCCTTCCGCAACATGTGAACTTTCATGTGCCTTAATAACAAATTTGTATTCCAGCCTAGCTGGTTTAGCTACAGAAAAAGACAGGAACCTTCCCGCTAGCAATGATTGGCTGAGATAATGGATGGGCTGGCCATGCCGGGTTGATGAGTTTGGATTGGTCTGCCATGTAGCATGCTTATGTCTATAACGTGAGCTGTATGTATTGATAGTCCGTTCAACCGTGCTGTTTTTGAAAGATATAACCTTAGCCATGGAGAACTACAAAAGTTTTGCTACTTTTCTCAACAACATTGATGCCCCGCTATCAACAGATCAGTTGGGAAAAGTGATGGGCTACTTTCTGCACATGCCAAGGTCAGTGTGAACTGAAGTGATGTTACACAATGCTGGCCAAACAAGATGTAGCTACAAACAAAATGGAGTTAAATGGTTCCAGTCTGTGTGAAGCGTTGATCCATGTATACAGGTATGAGTCTAGCTACATTTTCAGATATAACTTTGTAATTTTGTCAGAAGGTCCTTTTTATTGCAAGTTAAAACATACTGTTAGCTAGCTAGCAAGTGTTAGCTTGCTGGCTCGTTAGCTAACGTTCAGTGGTGTAAAGTAATTAAGTAAAAATACTTTAAAGTTCTACTTAAGTATTTTAGGGTTATCTGTACTTTAATTTACTATTTACATTTTTGACAACTTTTGACAGGGAAATGGTCTAATTCAACCACTTAAAGAGAAAATCCTCTGTCATCCGTACTGTATCTAATCCGGCGGACACAAAAAACACAAATGCTTTGTTTGTAAATTATGTCTGAGTGTGGGAGTATACCCCTGGCTATCCGTAAATTTTAAAAACAAGAAAATTGTGCCACCTGGTTTGCTTAACATAAAGAGTTTTAAATAATTTATACTTTTGCTTTTACTTGTAATGCTTAAGTCTATTTTAGCAATTACATTTACTTTTGATACTGAACTATATTTAAAAATACCAAATACCTTTTTACTTTTACTCAAGTAGGTTTTTACTGGGGGACTTTCACTTTTACTTGAGTCATTTTCTATTAAGGTATCTTTACTTTTACTCAAGTATGACAGTTGGGAACTTTTTCCACCACTGCTAACGTTACATGTACGATCTGTTTAGTAATATTATTTGTATCAGAAATCCATTGCCTTCAATGTTAGCTAGCTAACATTGAATCTAGTTTTAGCTTTAGCTACCTGCAGATTCATGCTACAGCTACGACATAGTTTGTACTGGTAGTAGTATGAGTTGGGATTATGTAAATTCATTGTTTAGCTAGCTAGCTACCTAGCTAGTTACATGTCTAAACAAAAGACCACATCTGCTGGATTATATTACATGACCCATCATATTAGCCAGGCGTGTCTGAAGGTGATTACGGTCATCTATTGTATTTCATGAACATGTGCACATGTCTAGACAACAGTGACACATCCACTTAGCTAGATGTAGCTGGGGGGTGGTTATAGCATTTCCTCCAATTCAGACAAGTGTGTCAGGTAACACTCATCTAATAATGATAAAATATGCATGAAATATATTTATCTGGACACTTTCTATTTTTGATATTGCTACTATGCAAGTAACCACTTCACTGTACCGTTTACACTTCCTGTATCCTGTGCATGTGATTCACATGTGAATCCTTAAAGAGATAGGTGGGGCTAAGGCTTAAGAGGGTGTGAACGATAATGAATGGGGGTAGACAAAGAAGAGCTCTCCAGTAGGTTTACAAAAAAATTCACTAGGAGTTTGCTAAAAGGCTGAAATCGCTGCCAAATGTGCTTCAAAAAAGTACTGAGTAAAGGGTCTGATTACTTACATAAATGTGGTATTTAATTTATTTTATTTTATAAATTTGCCAACATTTCTAAAAACCGGTATTTGCTTTGTCATTGTGAGGTATTGTGTGTAGATTAATGAGGGGAAAAAACGACTTAATCCATTTTAGAATAAGGCTGTAACGTAATCAAATGTGGAAAAACTAAAGGGGTCTGAATACATTCTGAATGCACTGTATGCCAGATATGGTATGTACTGGTCATGCAGCCGAGCCCTTTTGTAAAGTCAGTTTGTTATCGTATGTTTAGCAGACCGAGGTAGAACATGTGAACTCAGCTCTTTTGTGGATGGTAGAAATTGAGTGGGAAATAGTCCGTGCCTGTGTTATCATAACGATTAGCAGGGCTAGTTTAAACATTAAAAAAACAGACAGTGTGTTGTGTGTCAATAAGATTGTGATATTTATAAAATATTTTCCTTGGGTAAACATTTTAACTCCAAGGAGCCCATGGATATGTTTTAAGATTGCATTCCATTCTGTTTTTTTTATTTTATTTAACCTTTGTTTAACTAGACAAGTCAGTTAATAATTACGGCCTACACCAGCCAAACCTAGACAACGCTGGGCCAATTTTGATACAGCCTGAATTGAACTAGGGTGTCTGTAATGATGCCCCTAGCACTGAAATGCAGTGGCTTAGACCACTGCGCCACTCAGAAGCCATCTGCTTGTAAGTGTTGGAGGGGGGTGGTGTTTTGGACAGTCCAGAGAGGGCCCATCTACAGCTGGTTCTTCGCCCCTTGATTCATCATCTCCCCAGCCTGGTTCATCACCTCTCTGGCCCCTCTCCCCAACACCCAGGCCCTTCTCACCAACACCCAACCCCTTCTCACCAACACCCAACCCACCGTCTCACCAACACCCAACCTACCGTCTCACCATCACCCAAGATTGCTGTTCAACGCCGCTCCCCATTTGATTTGGAATACATTTATTAGGATCCCCATTAGCAACAGCTAGTCTCACTGGGGTCTGACACATAACGAAAAAGACATTACAGACAACATACTTTACAATTTACATACATTTAAAAACATTAACATGTAGTATGCATCTGTCACAGCTGTTGAAAGATGAGGAGCAAGGCGCAGCGAGCGTACATTTTCTTTATTTAAATCAAAAATGATGCAGAACAAAACAATAAACACTACCAAAAAAAAAAAAAAACCCTGTGAAGCTCAAAGGCTATGTGCCCTGAACAAAGTCAACTTCCTACAAACACAGGTGGAAAAAAGAGCTACAGTGCCTTGTGAAAGTATTCGGCCCCCTTGAACTTTGCGACCTTTTGCCACATTTAAGGCTTCAAACATAAAGATATAAAACTGTATTTTTTTGTGAATAATCAACAACAAGTGGGACACAATCATGAAATGGAACGACATTTATTGGATATTTCAAACTTTTTTAACAAATCAAAAACTGAAAAATTGGGCGTGCAAAATTATTCAGCCCCTTTACTTTCAGTGCAGCAAACTCTCTCCAGAAGTTCAGTGAGGATCTCTGAATGATCCAATGTTGACCTAAATGACTAATGATGATAAATACAATCCACCTGTGTGTAATCAAGTCTCCGTATAAATGCACCTGCACTGTGATAGTCTCAGAGGTCCGTTAAAAGCGCAGAGAGCATCAGGAAGAACAAGGAACACACCAGGCAGGTCCGAGATACTGTTGTGAAGAAGTTTAAAGCCGGATTTGGATACAAAAAGATTTCCCAAGCTTTAAACATCCCAAGGAGCACTGTGCAAGCGATAATATTGAAATGGAAGGAGTATCAGACCATTGCAAATCTACCAAGACCTGGCCGTCCCTCTAAACTTTCAGCTCATACAAGGAGAAGACTGATCAGAGATGCAGCCAAGAGGCCCATGATCACTCTGGATGAACTGCAGAGATCTACAGCTGAGGTGGGAGACTCTGTCCATAGGACAACAATCAGTCGTATATTGCACAAATCTGGCCTTTATGGAAGAGTGGCAAGAAGAAAGCCATTTCTTAAAGATATCCATAAAAAGTGTTGTTTAAAGTTTGCCACAAGCCACCTGGGAGACACACCAAACATGTGGAAGAAGGTGCTCTGGTCAGATGAAACCAAAATGGAACTTTTTGGCAACAATGCAAAACGTTATGTTTGGCGTAAAAGCAACACAGCTGAACACACCATCCCCACTGTCAAACATGGTGGTGGCAGCATCATGGTTTGGGCCTGCTTTTCTTCAGCAGGGACAGGGAAGATGGTTCAAATTGATGGGAAGATGGATGGAGCCAAATACAGGACCATTCTGGAAGAAAACCTGATGGAGTCTGCAAAAGACCTGAGACTGGGACGGAGATTTGTCTTCCAACAAGACAATGATCCAAAACATAAAGCAAAATCTACAATGGAATGGTTCAAAAATAAACATATCCAGGTGTTAGAATGGCCAAGTCAAAGTCCAGACCTGAATCCAATCGAGAATCTGTGGAAAGAACTGAAAACTGCTGTTCACAAATGCTCTCCATTCAACCTCACTGAGCTCGAGCTGTTTTGCAAGGAGGAATGGGAAAAAATTTCAGTCTCTCGATGTGCAAAACTGATAGAGACATACCCCAAGCGACTTACAGCTGTAATCGCAGCAAAAGGTGGCGCTACAAAGTATTAACTTAAGGGGGCTGAATAATTTTGCACGCCCAATTTTTCAGTTTTTGATTTGTTAAAAAAGTTTGAAATATCCAATAAATGTCGTTCCACTTCATGATTGTGTCCCACTTGTTGTTGATTCTTCACAAAAAAATACAGTTTTATATCTTTATGTTTGAAGCCTGAAATGTGTCAAAAGGTCGCAAAGTTCAAGGGGGCCGAATACTTTCGCAAGGCACTGTACCTAAGTATGGTTCTCAATCAGAGACAACGATAGACAGCTGCCTCTGATTGAGAACCACACCCGGCCAAACACAAAGAAAAAGAAAACATAGAAATAAAGAAACTAGAATGCCCACACAAGTCACACCCTGGCCTAACCAAAATAGAGAATAAAAACCTCTCTATGGCCAGGGCGTGACAGCATCTGTCAGTTACACATGTCAGTACATACACACAACAAGTAGGTCACATGGGGGAGAGGCGTTGTCCCATGAAGGTGTTGCTCTATATAAGATGGAAGGGAGTTCCATGAACTCATGGCTCTGTATAATACTGTACGTTTCCTTGAATTTGTTCTGGACCTGGGGACTGTGAAAATACCCCTGGTGGCATGTCTGGTGGGGTATTGTGTGTGTCAGTGTTGTGTATGAGTTGACTATGCAAACAATTTGGAATTTCCAACACATGAATGAATGTTTCTTACAAAAACAACAACTCATGGCATGCAAAGTATTAATATTTGACTATATTATCAAGACTGTTTCAATGACAGCTTTTTTCCATCGACCTAACATTGCAAAAGTCAGAAACTTTCTGTCCAAAAATGATGCAGAAACATTTATCCATGCTTTTATTACCATTAGACAACTGCAATGCTCTACTTTCCGGCTACCCGGATAAAGCACTAAAATAAACTTCAGTTAGTGCTAAACACAGCTGCTAGAAACTTGACTAGAACCAAAAAATGTGATCATATTACCCCAGTACTAGCCTCTCTACAATGGCGTCCTGTTAAGGCTGGGGCTGATTTCAAGGTTTTACTGCTAACCTACAAAGCATGACATGGGCTTGCTCCTTATCTATCTTTCCGATTTGGTCCTGCCGTACATACCTACACGTACGCTACGGTCACAAGGCCTCCTTACTGTCCCTAGAATTTCTAAGCAAACAGTTGGAGGCAGGGCATTCTCCTATAGAGCTCCATTTTTTTGGAATGGTCTGCCTATCCATGTGAGAGACGCAGATCCAGCCTCGACCTTTAAGTCTTTATTGAAGACTCATCTCTTCAGTAGTTCCTTATGATTGAGTGTAGTCCGGCCCAGGAGTGTGAAGGTGAACGGAAAGGCACTGGAGCAACGAACCGCCCTTGCTGTCTCTGCCTGGCGGGTTCCCCTCTCTCCACTGGGATTCTCTGCCTCAAACCCTATTAAAGGCGCTGAGTACTGGTGCTCTTCCATGCCGTCCCTAGGAGGGGTGCATCACTTGAGTCGCCCCATGGACCTCCCGGTCACGGCCAGCTGCGACAGAGCCTGGGCTCGAACCAAGAGTCTCTGGTGGCACAGCTAGCACTGTGATGCAGTGCCCTAGACCACTGCGCCACCCGGGAGGCCAAGAAGGGCTTTATTAATAAAGTTGACTGATATTATCCCTGATTAAAAAGAAGAGGAAGATGTGCTGCTCTGTTCTGGGCCAGTTGCAGCTTAACAAGGTCTTTATTTGCAGCACTTTACCATATGTGCGTCATTTCAGGAATTTAGGCATGTGTCGCGGGTCACTACTTCACAGGAGAGCCTTATGAATGTAAACTTTTTTTTAAATCAAAATGTGTTTTTTTGGCAGAAATGCCATCTCGATCATGTGAACTTTCATGTGCCTTAAAAACAAACTTGTATGCCATATGTAAATAGGAATTAAATTGTTAAATTACGAGCCTAGTTGGTTTAGCCACAGAAAAAGCCAGCAACCTTCCCGCTAGCCATAATTGACTGAGATAATGAGTGTGCTGGACATGTCGAAGAGATGAGTTTGGATTCGTCTGCCATATACCATGCTTCTGTCTATTTAAGCTGGTCAATATGAGTAGATAATCTTGTTTAACGCGGCTTTTAAAAATATACATTGCCTAGTAAAACTGCATAAGTGTCATGCTCCACTTTCTGGAGGATCGAGTTTTGAAATCAGTGGAATTCGAGTATGATAGCTAAGGAGATGGAGAAAACACGTCTCCGGATTACATCTTCAAACAAAGTGCAACCATGGCACCCGTGACAGGGAGACACATCCATCCATGATGTATATGGGTAAGAAAGTCTAGCTAGCTACATTTTGGTTAGCTACCTGCAGATTCATGCAGTGTAGTAACATCAGGAGTTGGGATTATGGTTCATTGTTTACCTAGCTAGCTAGCTAGCCAACTTCATGTCTTAACAAAAGACTCCACTATGCAAGTAACCATTTCGGGTGCGTTCATAAATTCAGTCTGGCCATCTACTCCAATTTCACAGCACTCTCGTCTGAGTGTGCCAGAGTGCAGAATAACTGATGAATATAAAAATGCTCAACACCCGTTGAATATGGCCGGTGTCTGTAAACGTTGGCAAAAAAACTTAATTAAATTGTTGCCGGCAGCACAGTTACAGTCAACAACACTCTGGATAACATAAAAACAGCCTAACCAGCTCTGCAAGGGCGAGTAAAATGGTCCGAGTTTGGGTAGGGGCTAAAGCTTAAGAGGGTGTGAACGATGCTGAATGGGTGTAGACAAAGAAGAGCTCTCCGGTATGTACCAAAACATTCAAAGGCCATTTTCTCAAAAGTTTATTAACTTTCAAAGCATAATTACATAAAAAACACAATTTCAAATTTTGTAACATAAGACCGAATCAAGGCAGTCGGTCACATATGACTGGACAGTAATCAAGATAAGATAAAGCAGGACTTGCTTTGTTAAGTGTGGTGTCAAAAAGGCAGAGCATCTATTGCATTTATTACAGACCTCTCCCAATCTTTTGGGAAACTATTGACTCTACATGGGTTGACCATGACAGTTTACAATCTAAGGTAACACCAAGTAATTGAATCTCCTGAACTGCTCAACAGCCACACCATTCATAACCACATTCAGCTGAGGTCTAGAATTTATGAAATGATTTGTACCAAGTACAACGCTCTTAGTTTTAGAGATGTTCAGGACCAGTTTATGACTGGCCACCCATTCCAAAACTGACTGCAAGGATTTCAGTGACTTCCTTTCCTGTGGTTGCTGATGCGTATATGGTTGAATCATCAGCATACATGAACAGACATGCTTTGTTTAATGCCAGTGGCACATCATTGGTAAAAGTAGAAGGCCTTGATGCCTGCCCCCTGTTGTATACCACAACAGGGAAAAGGCTACCTAAGTATGATTCTCAATCGGAGACAACGAACGACACCTGCCTCTGATTGAGAACCATACCAGGCCAAACACATAAACACAACATAGAAAAAAGAACATAGACTACCCACCCCAACTCACGCCCTGACCAAACTAAAACAAAGACATAACAAAGGAACTAAGGTCAGAACGTGGCAGCCATTCTCTATAAGCATGCTGAAAGTCTGCTGTTAATTTGTTTACAGAGAAATAGCATTGTATTTGGTCAACAAATACAACAAAAAACAAAAAATTTACAGTTTGCTAAAAGTTGGCAGCAAGCTGATAGGTCTGCTGTTAGAACCAGCAAAGGCCGCTAAACCACTCTTGGGTAGTGGAATGACTTTGGCTTCCCTCCAGGCCTGAGGACAAAGAATTTCCTCTAGGCTCAGATTAAAGATTTGACAGATAGGAGTGGCTATAGAGTCATCTACCATCCTCAGTACCTTTCCCTCTAAATTGTCAATCCCAGGAGGATTGTCATTAGTGATCGATAACAATCATTTTTCCACTTCTCCCACACTAACTTTACAAAAGTCAAACTTACAATGCCTCTATTATTAGTTTTTTTAATGCATGAGTACAATGGCTCACTGTTCGTTGTTGGCAATTCCTTTCTAAGTTTGCCCACTTTGCCAATGAAGTAATCATTCAAATATTTGGCAACATCAAATGGTTTTGTGATGAATAAGCCATCTGATTCAATGAAAGATAGAGTTGAATTTGGCTTTTTGCCCATCATTTCATTTAAAATTCAATAATTCTCTATATCATTGATCTTTGCTTCATAACTTAACAGAGCTTGAGAAAATCTGCAAGGAATAATGGGAAAAAACTAAACAAATCCCGATCTGCAAAGCTGATACAGACATACCCTAGACGACTCGAATCTGTCATCGCCGCCAAAGGTTCTTCTACAAAGCATTGGCTCAAGACTTGTGTAATGAGACGTTTCTGTATTTCATTTTCTATAAAAGTGGAATATATTTCTACAACCACGTTTTCACTTTGTCATTATGGGATATTGTGTGTAAATGGGTCAGATAAATCATGTTTTTTTATCCATTTTGAATTCTGTAACACAACAAAATGTGGAATAAGTCAAGGGGTATGAATACTTTTTGAAGGCCCTGCATCTGGCATCACTTCTTCATCGGTATTGCTGTCACAGAAATGCAGGGCTCTAAAATGAACCAATGGGAAATCTTACGTGAGCAGGTAGTTAACAAAACACCCTCTACTTGGTGCTACATTTGAAGAATTCCTCAAAGACAAAACCACTGACTTTTATAGCCAGACACATGGTTATACATTTTTATTTTGCTTGTCAGGGAGATTTGTTCAGCTCATTCATTGTGACAGACATTTGAGTCCTCCTAAATCATTGAGGACCTTGGATATCAAGCTTTAAATGATTTAGACATTTTTACATGTGATTAATAGTGTCAATTACGGCCCTATTCAATATGCCGAGATTTGAGTTTTTTTTAGCTTCCAATTACATTTTGCTCTTAGTTCTACCATAGTTCTTGGGATACTGTCTGGAAGCCTATGGCTATGTGCTTTTCTTTTGTAGGGGAACATACAGTATACTCTTAGAAAAAAAGGGTTCCAAAATGGTTCTTCAGCTGTCCCAATCGGAGAACCCTTTTTGGTTCCAGGTAGAAAGAACCCTTTTAGGTTCTAAATAGAAGAAAAAAAATGTAAAGAGTGAATGTGCGCACACTTTCCTTTTTTATTTAGTAGACACAATTACTCCGATAGATTTGCAGTCCCTACAGCTATGTATTGCCCATTCAATGACCAAACCCCAACAGTGGTATTATTAGCCGTCTGTTCTACCCAACTGAGCTACCTCGCTTCTAAGCAAGTGTAAAAACCCGGAGGAGAGAACCACTAAGTGTAAAGAAGAGTAAAGGTCAGTGAAGCCCAGCAGAGCTGCAGAGGCTGAGGTGAATTAAAACTGACCTTCACAATAACACATCAGAGCACAACAGTGGAGGACAGCTCTAATCTCCCAGGTATCCGGCAAGTAGCCTACCCACTGTGGCAGTAGTCAAAAAGGCCCACGTGAGAATCCCCTCCTACCAAGTGCCAATATGAATTTTAAGAACAGTGAAATCAATAGTCAAATCATGACTTAATTCTCACGTCCTAGGGCATAAGCCAGAGGCCAATCATTTAGTCTTTAAGGTGAAAAGAAACAGACACAAGAATAGAAGTCAGTCAGCTAGATAAGCGCAACAGGGGTTGAGTAAAGATGCTGAACATCTTTTGACAGCCTCCTTAATAATATTTGCTGGAGTACATTGAGACTACCTAAACTAGAAGAAACACACAAGTGCAGGAGAACAGGTATCAGGGGAGCAGAAAGCTGGAGGGCATAACATAGGCTTAGTGCACTTCATTGCCCAACAACAGCCTATTGATGCTTCACTGAAATTGAGTCTTTAAAATAAAAAGTAATCTAGCTTTTCTAAATTGTTCTGTCACTCTGAAACTAAAACAGCATGCTTGTTGAGGAGGGGGGATTATCACTGTTGGGGCATAATACTACAAAGAGACTCTCTCGCCAGCAAAAAAAGATGACTATAATTGTAGAATATTTGTCTGGTATAATTTGTGTGGATGCCATTTTGATTTATTTGAAAATGCTATACATATATGCTATTTTAGGAGCAGGATGCATGTTCATGTCTTATGGAGAATAACTAGCTAGCTAAACATTCAGTATATGACTCACTCAAGTATCAGCTTCCTAAATAATGTGATAAACCTTCATATTAAGCCTCTTCACGCATTAGTCTAGTTGTAGGGTAGCCAACTACACAACTCCTCTATTTACGATGAAGGTGAGCTGCTGCTAGTATGAGTGGACTGTCACATAAAATTAAGTTTTTATAAAATAAAAAAAAACTGATTTCAGCACCCAAATTACGCATAACAATGGCGTGTGTAATTGAAGGCTATTCTTTGAGTGCTGAAATCAGTAGTTTTATTTAAAAAATCTAGAAGATTGAAATACTGCTCGTTTTTAATAACTGCTAGTTTTTCGTCAGCATGCTAGGCTAGCTAATGGTCAAGTAGTCCATTGGATCAGAGATTTGGTAATAATGACAAGATACCTATGTCTCCACCCTAACAATGGGATTTGTTGTACACAGACTGGAGCAGCAGGCTGTCAAGCTTGCCTATTCCTCTCTTTGGATTGGTGGATAAAACTTTTTTAATATTCAATGTGGGGTGTTGAAGTCAACAGCCTGTATTCAATGGAGAGAGATGCTATGCTACTAGCCTCATGTCATGAATATACATAGCCATCGAGACAACTCCGACATTAAGTTTTATGTCACGTGTCCTACTCATATCAGTACACTCGTAACAAGCATTACAAAACTTCTATAAGATCAAATAAACTTTACGTAGCAAATAAGCAATTACATTTTTTGTTGACCAAATTCAACACTCTCATTGACCTCCATACAAAAACTCCTTGCTTGGTGAGCGAAAGAAACTATTGCATCTGAGCTCCTAGAGTGTGCGGCTCTCTTTAATTTTCAAGTTTTCTATTAATAGGTGTGCGTTTCTTTTTCTTCTAGAGCGAAAGAAACTAAACAACGCCACCAGCTGGAGAAGACAGATGGCCCAGTTATCAGGCTGACGGAACAAATAGCAATCATAAAACACTAGCAGTATTTCAATCTTCTCGATTTGTCAGTTGGGATAGCGGGACAATTAGTAGTACACTGCCATCTCCCATCCCTGGATTGAGGTATGTTTTCCGAGCCATATCTGGCGCCAGCTCTGCACTGTCCTGATCGAGGCACAGCCACATTCTACGGAGCAAGATACCTGCCAAAAGGTTGACCATACATATCGTTAGGATCGCAAGAAAATACATATGTAAATTGTTAGGATCGTAAGAAAAGCCATGCGTGAAACATGAACATACAAGTGAAATGTAATCTGTGAACATACAAACACCATGTTATGATTACGGACTAACATTTTATTCTTGAACAAATCTTGTGTTGCAATCCTGACGTACAATAATACCTTTAAAATTTTTGGCAGTTTTATCTCACCAGCAAAAAAACATACACCAAATAGCCTGTGCGGAGTGCTACCCAAACTAATATTCCGGAAAAGAGATACAGTATCCTGCACGTTTTCAGGTTAAAAGTCTCCATTCTCAGGGCGCAGTGGTTAAGGGCGCTGTTACAGCGCTATTACAGCGCCAGCTGTGCCACCAGAGACTCTGGGTTCGCGCCCAGGCTCTGTCGTAACCGGCCGCGCCCGGGAGCTCCGTGGGGCGACGCACAATTGGCCTAGCGTTGTCCGGGTTAGGAAGGGGTTGGCCGGTAGGGATATCCTTGTCTCATCGCGCACCAGCGACTCCTGTGGCGGGCCGGGTGCAGTGAGCGCTAACCAAGGTTGCCAGGTGCACGGTGTTTCCTCCGGACACATTGGTGCGGCTGGCTTCCGGGTTGGATGCGCGCTGTGTTAAGAAGCAGTGCGGCTTGGTTGGGTTGTGTATCGGAGGACGCATGACTTTCAACCTTCGTCTCTCCCGAGCCCGTACGGGAGTTGTAGTGATGAGAGAAGACAGTAGCTACTAAACAATTGGATACCACGAAATTGGGGAGAAAATGGGGTAAAGTTCAAAAAAACAAAACAAAAAAAGTCTCCCTTCTCTATTGCCTCTCAGTTGGTTTACTTTACATTTAGGTAGCAAATGTAATGGATTCGTTTGCCAGCGCAAGACTAGATAGCACTAGCCGTATTATGCTTACAACAGTGAAGTTTGAGTCCACTAGGTGTATCTCTACAGCATGAGCATAGCTCTAGGAGTGTGATATTGTGATATTGCTTGCAAACAATGTAAAAATAAATATATATCATTGCATTAATAAAGCCACAAACAAACATGGTCTCTTTTTTGGTTTCTTGAGTAAGGCATCTCCATCTTCTGTGGTGGTGGGGCAAGCCAGCAGACAATATGGGGCGTTGTGCCGTGATTGGCTCAGTGTTCTGTCACTCATTGGGACGCTACGTCACAGCCAAGCCTATGGGTAGAGCTAGAAAATTCTAGCCCCTTGGGAGCTGCCATAGAGTTACATTAGAAGTGCCATTGGCCACAGATAAAATGAAGTCAAATCAAGTTGTGTGTACAGTAGCTTTGATTGGCGGCCTATGCATATTTGTAAACAACAGCTGGTGCACAAAATCTAAGGAAGTCTCGAGGTTTTGCTCACCTGAGGTAGAGTATCTCATGATAAGCTGAAGACCACACTATGTGAAACCAGAGGGAAAACAACTCTGGACCACCTTTACACCACACACAGAGACCCATACAAGCTCTCCCTCGCCCTCCATTTGGCAAATCTGACCATAATTCTATCCTCTTGATTTCCTGCCTAGAAGCGAAAACTAAAACAGGAAGCACCATTGACTCGGTCAATAAGAAAGTGGTCAGACGAAGCAGATGCTAAACTACAGGACTGTTTTGCTAGCACAGACTGGAATATGTTCTGGGATTCTTCTGATGGCATTGATGAGTATACCACATCAGTCCCTGGCTTCATCAATAAGTGCATTGATGATGTCGACATCACTGTGATCGATCGTGCATACCTCAACCAGAAGCCATGGATTACAGGCAACATCCGCACTCAGCTAAAGGGTAGAGCCGCCGCTTCAAGGAGCGGGACTGTAACCCGGAAGCCTATAAGAAATCCCGCTATGCTAAGTCTGTAGCCATGAAGTGCTTTGAAAGGTTGGGCATGGCTCACATCAACACCACTATCCCAGAAACCCTAGACCCACTCCAATTTGCATACCGCCCCAACAGATCCACAGCTGATGCAAACTCTATTACACTCAACACTGCCATTTCCCACCTGGACAAAAGGAACACCTATGTGAGAATGCTATTCATTGACTACAGCTCAGCGTTCAACACCATAGTGTCCTCAAAGCCCATCACAAAGCTAAGGACCCTGGGACTAAACACCTCACTCTGAAACTGGATCCTGGACTTCCTGATGGGCCGCCCCCAGGTGGCAAGGGTAGGGAACAACACATCCGCCACGCTGATCCTCAACACGGGGGCACCTCAGGGGTGCGTGCTCAGTCCCCTCCTGTACTCCCTGTTCACTCATGACTACATGGCCAGGCATGACTCCAACACCATTCTCAAGTTTGCTGATGACACAATAGTGGTAGGCCTGATCACCAACAACGATGAGACAGCCTATAGGGAAGAGGTCAGAGACCTGGTGTTTTGAGGGTACTATTTAATGAAGCTGCCAGTTTGCTCTGTTCTGTGAAGGGAGTAGTACACAGCGTTGTACGAGATCTTCAGCTTCTTGGCAATTTCTCGCATGGAATAGCCTTCATTTCTCAGAACAAGAATAGAATGTCGAGTTTCAGAAGAAAGTTCTTTGTTTCTGGCCATTTTGAGCCTGTAATCGAACCCACAAATGCTGATGCTCCAGATACTCAACAAGTCTAAAGGCCAGTTTTAATGCTTATTTAATAAGTACAGCAGCTTTCAGCTGTGCTAACATAATTTCAAAGGGTTTTCTAATTATCAATTAGCCTTTTAAAATGATAAACCTGGATTAGCTAACACAATGTGCCATTGGAACACAGAGGAGTGAGGGTTGCTGATAATGGGCCTCTGTACGCCTATGTAGATATTCCATAACAAAATTGTTGTTTCTAGCTACAATAGTCCTTTACGACATTAACAATGTCTACAATGTATTTCTGATCAATTTGATGTTATTTTAATTGACAAAAAAAAAGTTTTTCTTTCAAAAACAAGGACATTTCTAAGTGACCCCAAACGTTTGAATCGTAGTGTATAGACATTTTTCAGAATTTTCGGAGGGGGGTGCTGCAGCACCCTCAGCACCCCTACTTCACGCGGCTATGACCGTAAGCGGTGCGTGTTAATGTTCAGACCAAACATTGGGGTTCTTAACAAAACACCCCCATACAGAAGACGCCTTCCTCCAATGACTCTTATGTGTAATGTAATGGAACAAATAGTCATGATCAAGGGCTAGGTTTACGGTAGGAACGTCTCAATGAACCCATATAGCACTAGCCATAGCCTCTCGACGGCCTAAGTCAGTGTTACAGCTGTGCGCCTGCGTACGATAGTCCCATGTGTTGTGAATACATGCATTGTCAAAGTTGAGTGCTAGCTAGCTATTTTACAACTGGAGCTGTGGCTTCTACAGACATACTTGCGTACCAGTTGAAATATGGAGAGTGAGTATCCTAACCTGTCTTTTTTAAACGAACTATTACTCACATGAATCCATTCGTTGTTCATTATTTTAAGATTAGCTAGCTACACGTTTACGAACGTTAGCATATGTGTTGTTCCTAGCTACATCTCACAACATTAGCTAAAATGCTAACTGATAACGTAACATTTGTTCTCTTATCTTCTAGGACTCGTGCAGGCTAGCCTACCTCCTGATCAGGGACACATTCTGGGTATCGTGGTGGGTATCCTACGGTGCTGTTGTGATACTGTCGTGTTCGCTATCATTATGTAGCCAGGAATTAGGTTGGACACAACCTGAGACAGGCATTTATAGAAAGCCTTCCACTGCAACTAGGTAGTCTGCTGTTAGGATCTAATCACAGACACTCTTTAACATATTCACCATTATAAACTGGGTGGTTCGCAAACGAACCAATAGAATGAACGACCAGCCGGCTTGGGTAGCAGCCCTAGATTTGTGTTGGAACTATATCTTGTGAAAGGATGGAATAGTATGAGTAAATTCATACTATGTCAGTCATTATTTGAATATGTTGGTAACCCGTTGTATAAAAGTGATAATGCTTTCAAAGCCAGTGTTTGGAGGATATAATGGCATGGTTTGCCGGGCCCTCTACTAATATATCCTTCAAACACCAGCTTCTCAGGCATTATCACTTAAATATGCTGTCACAAAGCCTAACTGTTTTCAGTTGTGCAGACAAGCTAGATACATAGCCTAACTAGCCTGTTAGTTATAGTTGTCTCGTGATGGGATATGTCTGTTCTGGTGCCCATACAGTCTCAGAGTGATAAGCAGGCGGAGATGTTCACAAATGGCTTTCTGAAGAACAGTTTACCGGGTATGAGCAAGAAGGAAATCGGCGACTTCATGCTTCACAAGGCTGTGGTTCTAAAGTATGCGAAAAAGGAGAAGAAAAAGAAAAACAAAAAGAGAGCCAAGGGTCTCAATGCTAAACAAAGGAGAGAGATGAAGGTCTTTCAGCTGAAACCAGAGCATCAAAAGTTTGTACATGCTTTTTCCTTGTAGTAGGACTAAATATGTTGTTTACACTGCTCTGACATGTTAGGTTTACATCCTAATAAGGCGTATTTATTTTTTTACACGCTTGTTATTATTTTTATCTCTGCAGATATGAGCTTTTCTTGCCCTTGCATGAGCTATGGGAACAGTACATCAGAGATCTGTGCAACGGATTGAAACCAGAGAGGTAAGAAAAGCATTTTATTTGGTTCATGTAGGACAAAGCTTTTTGTATGGCTAGAATGTTAAGTCCTAATAACATGACATCTATGTTGAAGCAACCCACAGACAATTCAGCAGAGGCTGTTGAAGGCTGATTTTCATGGTGCCATTCTTACAGGTGAGTTTGTTGATTTGGTCCAAAAACGTTTGCTGTTACTGTCACTAATCGATGCCAGTCTTCAGGATCTTAATTAGCACATCTATGGCACATTGTATATAATCATGTGTATGTAATGATCACCAATGTTTTTGCGTGTGTGAAACAGTGGCCAGGTCCAAATGCCCCTCGTATGTAGGCACCACAGGAATCCTAGTGCAGGAGATGAAACATGTCTTCAAAATCATCACAAAGGAGGACAAACTGAAAGGTTTGTACGCCACATTTCAGTACCTTTTTGTTTAGGTACTCGTTAAGTCTGCTGTTATTGAACTGTTTTTCAACTGCCAAACTGACATTCTATTTTCTTCCTTATCTCTCCTTCTTCTGCAGTCATACCGAAGCGAAACAGTGTGTTTGCTGTGGAGATCGATGGCTTTGTCTCCCATATCTACGGTAGCAAGTTTGAACTCCGCTCAAGCGAGCGATCCGCAAAGAAATTTAAAGTCAAAGGAACCATAGACCTGTGATCCTGTTGGAGTGTAGTAATGAGACTGAGCTCAAAGGACAGAGAAGTAAACAACTCCTGTCAGGATCTATAATAAGGACTATCACCATCTTCAATTCTTATTTTCAAGTCATACGGGAACCTCGGCTTCTGTTTTGGATGCAAGTCCTGTTCTATAGCATTTTATACTGTGGCAAAGACAGAAGACCTGACAAACTCAAAGCAATCAGAACATAGTTGTGATTAGAAAGCATTTGTGTTGGTATTTTCTTTTTTTGTAAACGTGTCCATTGATTGGTCAATGATTCAATTATTTTACATAATTGTAAATACATTGATCTGTTTTGAGCAACACTACCTATGTCCACAAGGTGGCACTAAATCAATCTGCTTCAATGTATGTACAATAAACATATCTATCTATAAATTGTTGTCAAATGACAGATTACATTTCCTTGATCACCTAGTTTGAAGTAACACAATGAGTTACAATACAATGATACTACTATGTGGAAACTGAAAATGTGCCTGTCTTTGGTATGCAAGATGCTTAATTTCCTGATCATTTGGGAATTTCCTAGTTGCTCAATTTTTTATGAGGTACCTGTTGTATATTGTTGGTTTGGATGTTGGTTTGTCAATTGAAGTGGCGTAGATACTAAACATTGCTGACCTGCAATTTTCATTTGGTAGTTGAGTTGCATTGACAAGTATATCTCTTGGCGTTTGGATTGCTCATATTTGTTTCTTAACCATGAGTGTGATTTTGTCAACTTTTTATGCTATTACAATAATGACAACTGAGTAATTGAATGTATATATATATATTTTTAAATCAATTTAATAGACAAAGCATTTGCTGTCTGTTTTGTAAAATATTGTAACATTTTATTTCCCTCATTTCCCAGTAAAAAGCCTATCCCTGTTCTAAGTAGTGTGCTGATGCATGAGATATTTCGTTTTTTGGGCAGGTGGTGTGTATGAGACCGACTGGAAGGGAACCACTTAATGTCATCACTTCCTTCTTCACTGGGACTTCAAATATGCTTTCTACTTTCTTTTCACAGGGTGTAAGGTCTTGGTCAAGAGGGCTGGTGAATCAGTCCGTGCAATGCAACACATGCGTCTATGACCTCATTTGATGCTGCAAAAAGCATACGTTTTTATTCAACCTTGTATGTGTAATATTCAAATCCACTGTTTCTAGCATGCATGTGCTATGTTTATTTGTTCAGCCCTGGTGACTTGGCATTCCATGCTAAAGAATAGCCATACTGGGGCATATTGTGTTCCCTCATTAAAAAAAACACAGGATGCACATTAACCAGATTTCACAATTCTTTTGTTCTACTTCTGTATTCTTGTAAAGCGTAGAGCTTGTTGGAAATCTGTCATATTTGTCATGGTATAATGGCCGGTAAGAGTATTCCTTGAAACAATGTCAATCTTTTTCTCCACCTGTACAGTCTTTGCTGTATTCTGCTCAACCAGACAGACAAAATTGGGGTTGTTCTTTAAATGTTGGTTGTTGACAGTCAGTTGATGATGGTCTGTTTTAAAAATAGAATGATGCCTTTTTGGTAAACATCAGGCACAGTTAAACTGTACTTTCATGTAGTGTTTTTTTCTACTGAAAAAAGGCCAACCTTGTTAGCTGTAACAACTCTTGCACCCACCTAGTTCAATGATACACACGTTTGAGCTAACACAACACAATTACATTGTTTACTCATTCTTAGTTGTGATAGTTGTGTTTAAAGAAGATATGGCCTCTGAAAATGGCACGTTTGTGCGTTTGCTTTTTTAATCTGCGTGTTCCATCATAAAGTGGCTTGAGAAGATCACTTGTGATTGTGATGTCATTACATTTTTTCAATGCTTCCCTATCAGAAGTTGGTCTTTGTGTAGGCCTATGTCCTAGTTTATACAACATTCCATAGGAGTGATCCATCAAGAGAACACTTTCTCATACTAGCGAATATTTGTGGTTTTCCCCAGAGCGAGTGTCTGATCAACATGCAGCAAAATCATTTGTGATTTTCCATTCAATGCTGCTTTTCAATTATAGCAAGTTCATTGTTTTGTTTTTCAGCTGCAACCATTAGCTAGTATCACTAACCGTCATTATATTCCTATAATTTATAGCCATGTGATTTTTTTCCTATCATTATATTGTTATTAATATTTCTGCTTAAAGCTGGAATCCTTGGTTGCTACGTACATTTTTGGACCTATAAATGGATGATAACCTGAACGGGTTATGGTAGTAGGTGCCAAGTGCACCGGTTTAAGTGTATCAAGTACTGCACACTGCTGTGTTTTTCACTCCACAGTTTCCTGTGTTTTATCAAGAATGGTCCATCAAAAGAGGGTGTAACTCAGTATTAGGAATGTGTTCCAAATGTTTTGTACACCTCAATTCAGCAGGGCATGGACTCGACAAGGTGTCAAGTGTTCCACATGGTGCTGGCCCATGTTGACTCCAATGCTTCCCACAGTTGTGTCAAGTTGACTGGGTGTCCTTTGGGTGGTGGACCATTCTTGATACACACGGAAAACGGTTGATTCTGAAAAACCCAGCAGCATTGCAGTTCTATGCAAATAGTCTGGGTAGCCATTTGATTAGCCGTTCAGGAGTCTTATGACTTGGGGGTAGAAGCTGTTAATACTTTTGGACCTAGACTGATTGAAGTGGATTGAACAAGTGACATCAATAAAGGATCCTAGCTTTCACCTAGATCTACCTGGTCAGTCTGTCATGGAAAGAACCGTTCTTAATGTTTTGTACACTCATATCCATTGATTCTTGAAGAATTATAAATGCCACATGAGCTTAGGTCAACTGTTGTTTTTTATTCCAGTGTTTGTAAACATTGTACATGTAAACAAACACCGTATAGCCTCAAAACATGGTTAAAAAACATGTTGATATCATGGATGATCAGTCCTTGCATCCATAGCTCTCTCTATGAATGTGAGAGTGTTTACATTTCTCCAAGGCCCATCCCTCAGCTTTTTACCAAAACACTGGCGGGATGACAGCTTTATTATTGTTTCAATTAAGGATGCTAGCTCTAATGCTGTCCAACAGGGGTTTTCCTGTATTCATAGTCCTAGTCATAGAATTTGCATTTACAATTCTTGTATTTACTGTAATTTAACAGGATCTCTATGCCCGGAGTCACATCCCGTCATGTTTTGGAATCTGGTCTTGCCTGTTTTCCTTCTTTCTAATTGCTCTCTCTCTCTCTCTCTCTCCACGTCAAGTTGTTTTGGAACTCCCCATGCTGTGCGACTCAACAGGAAATGTGAGTTTCACATATAAAGGACCTCTTGTGGCAACTCACTCTTCATTACAGAAACTACTACTTGACACTGACAAAACCTACTGTATGGTGGTCAAACGGGAACTAAGCGATTTACTACCGAGACACAGACTGCTGCAGCGTAAACAAGATATTAATCACAAAAGAGAGAGTAAAAGGTACAATTTACTATTTTTCACTATACATTTATTCGATCATTAGTGACATAGACCTACCACTACCGTCTCATGTGTAAACTTAATGTCATTATTTTGTTATTTCAATTGTATTTACATTTTGTGAATGTTTTGTGAATTTCCTGTAGTGTTGTAATCCAGCTCATCATGGTGGACCAGCTGGCTTTCACGCAAGAGAACAGAGAGCGGATCCAGGCAGTGGAGAACTCCTTTGGCCCCTCTGGGAAGTCCCTGTTCAGACCTGGCCGGGTCTTGATAGGCGAGGGGCGGCTGATGAAGCTGTGTCGACGCCGCCCACAGCCCAAAGTATTTTACTTGTTTAATGACATTTTGGTCTACGGTAGCATCATCCTTCATGGACACTGGCACAAGAACCAGCAGATAATCTCCCTGGAGGATATCCAGCTAGAGGACCTGGAGGACGGGGTCAGCATGGAGAACCAGTGGCTAATCCGCACCCCACGGAAGTCATTTTACGTGTCAGCTGCCTCTGCTGAGGAGAAGCATGCCTGGATGAAGCACATCGAAGACTGCAAGTTCAAGCAGCTGCAGCATGCCGGCTGCCAGCCCGGATGCACCTTCGCCACCACCTGGATCCCTGACCAGGCGTCCGCCATCTGTATGCGCTGCTCTAAAACATTTCGGGTCAACAAACGACGCCACCACTGTCGTCGCTGCGGCTTCGTCGTCTGCAACGCCTGCTCCAAGAACCGGGCCGTAATCTGCCACATTTCTACTAAGCCTGTGAGGGTATGTCGACTGTGTCACCTCAGTCTCCAGGACCATGGGGCGCTGACCCAGGACGAGGTGCGTTCACGGGGGGACAGTGATGGGAGGAACTGCTCTGATGAATATGAACTGGTCATGCCCGAGTACGAGGCGACTATCGACGATGAGGCAGATGAGCGGGTAGATGACCACGCACCACACAAGTGGGTTGAGTCTCAGATCAACTCTTGGTCCCCGTATAACTATTTAAAACCGCACCATCAAAGTCCCAATCTCACTGGCTTGTCAAGCCACTTGACTTGAATTGGATTGACTTTTGGACAATGTGAGAGGACACTGAAAAGTAGTTACTGAATGAGTATGTGGTGAAGAAGTGTCAAATCAAGACGTTACATGGTCACATGTAAATCAGAAATATTGTGCAAATATGAACACTACTGGATCAATATATTCCTGTTAATATACCTTTGAGTGTATTGGGGGGGGGGCTTATTTGTGTCATCCGTTTGATAAATGTTAACCTGTATTATGCATTGTTGACTGTCCATTATACACTCACGCAGCATCTTTGTTTACATGAAATATTTTGCACTGAATACTTTTATATTCATCCAATACTTATCTTCTTTAAAAAAAAAAGGCATGTTGACTAAGATAACGTGCCCATATTATGTGTACCTGCAATTATAACTCTAAATGACAATACCTATTCTCGTTTATCACATTCAAATCAACCATTTACCTATAAAATAAAACATATTTTGATAGCAAACTTTTGTCATCCTTGTCCCGAACACCTGGTAAGACTGCTTTGTTGACCTCCAAACAGCTGTAATCAAACTATTAAGTGCTTAGTGTTACAAAAGTCCAGCAGACACATGAAACAGTCCTGGGGCAACAGGTGCAGTAGATAAGCCTTTAGAGAAAGTTCTTCCATCACTTGATTTTCCTAACTCTAGTGTTGTCATTGGCAATACTCAGGGCAACTGCCAATGACATTTTGGAAAGAACATTCAACTGCAACATGTCTATCATGAACACTTTATGTAGAAGTCTTTGCTAGGTAAAGCTCTGCCTTAGTTCACTGGTCACCATAACAACACCCACCCGTAGGAAAAATAAGATTTTTTTTTTCTCCCTCACTCACTTTAAGCATCACCTATCTGTGCAGTTTACCGATCGCTGCAGCTGTACACAGCCCATCTGTAAATAGCCCATCCAACTACCTAACTCATCCCCATATTGTTTTTATTTACTTTTTTTGCACACCAGTGTTTCTACTTGTACATCATCATCATCATCTGCACATCTATCACTCCAGTGTTAATTTGCTAAATTGTAATTACTCTGCTACTATGGCCTATTTATTGCCTTACCTCCTTGCCCCACACACTGTGGGACGGCAAGGTAGCCTAGTGGTTAGAGCGTTGGACTAGTAACCGAAAGGTTGCAAGTTCAAATCCCTGAGCTGACGAGGTACAAATCTGTTGTTCTGCCCCTGAACAGTTAACCCACTGTTCCTAGGCTGTCATTGAAAATAAGAATTTGTTCTTAACTGACTTGCCTAGTAAAATATATATTTTTATATTGTGTTACTGACTGTACGTTTGTTTATGTGTAAGTAACTCTGTTGTTTTTTTGTCGCACTGCTTTGCTTTATCTTGGCCAGGTCACAGTTGGAAATGAGAACTTGTTCTCAACTGGCCTACCTACTTGGTAAAATAAAGGTGAAATAAAATAAAAATACAAAATAACACTTCAAAGGCATTTCAAACAAAATCTGTTTAAATTGTCTACTGTCTAAAAGGTTTTTCAACGAAGATATAAGACTGCTCTCACATCCCAGACTACCAATAAAGTGGTGATGTAATATGATATCGTGAGACTTCAAACCATTGGAATTTGAAAAAGCTGCGATGAAACTGTTTATTAGTAAGCCATTCCTACAAGACTAACAACCATCTCTCAGAAATGAATGACATAACTTCTTAAGAAATTTATCCTTGAGATTAATAATCTATCTTTCTCTGTATGATGTTATGACAACCTCCATGACTACATTTGCTTGCAAAGAAGGAACAAGGAAGGAACGTCTAGGAAAAAAAATGAAAATAAAAAAATGCACAGAGGCATCATGACAAACAACCTTTGCACATACTTCAAAAAGTGCTTTGATACCTTAAGATTCTAGTGTTATTCAAAAGTCTACATTTGAAACATTGAAAAAGAGGAACTATGTCACATTGCGTACCATTTCAGAAAGCCAGAACAAAAATACTGCGTAATTGCGTCAGAGGAGATACCATTCTGTTACGTGCATGCATCTGTCCAGGAGAGATTACATTGCGTAGCATTGTCTTCCTTTTCTTACAAATAACGTGTTAAGTGGTTGAATTTCCCTTTACGAAACTGTCAGTTGATTCACTGAAACAACATGTTTTCTGGCTTAATGATGTCATACTAAAAGCTTGTGGTGATCATACAAGTCACCTTTGACCTTTACTTAATTTATCATGATTTTCATATAAACACTTCAGTACAGAGCATTACAAAAAGTGTCCAAGATTTTCCCAATTAGTTAATTCTAGGACTAGGTGGGACTTATCACCATTATGCGCCAGAAGTATCAAGGCCGGTTTCTCAGCAGTACTCATCTCTTACCATGTTCACAACGCATGAGTCGCTTGAGATCCCAGGCACACTTACAAGAGGAGTGATCAGGGTTATTTTGTCATTGTCTTTGTTGCAAATAAATGTAAATTATAAATGCACAACAATATTCAACGTGTACATTTCAGTGCAGAATATTGGCAACAAATGATGCCCTACAGTACAAATAAAGTGCACCATATTGATTAACTGCTGGACTGTTCTTACAAGAGAAGTTTCAATCATACCGCTACATTCAGAGGTAAAACGCTCTCATCTAAAACAAAACAAATGTGTACATTAAAGGGCAATTCCACCACTTTTCCACCTCACATTCATCATCTCCAGCGCCATACTAGTGTCTACATGCAGTATGTAAAAACAGCGTGTTTTTAGGATCTGTGGTTAAAAAAATAAGAAAGGTCATAAAAAAATGCTTCTCTGTGACATAACAGGCTAGGAGTAAAAGTTTCAAAAAAAGTTTCTAGCCAGAGGGTATTTTCTGCGAGTCTCAAAGTGTTTGAAAATCACTGTTTTTAAATATGTTCTAACTTTGGATGATGTCATTGGGTAGAACTTTTGACTTCATATTTGTTTCTGCAAAACGTAGAAATGTGCCATGTTCACATATGTAGACACTGGTATTGGTCTGGAGATAATGAAAATCACGTGAAAAAGTGATGGAATCGTCCATTAGGTGCTTTATCAAAGGATATGATCAGATATTGGGTGACATGACAGGTCTGACATGAGCCTCAATGTATTAACTCCATAAGGCCTCTTCCAGTGAAGGTTATTTCAGTCTCCAAAAATAAGCTGGAGTTGAATTTGAGTACAAAAAGTTGTTTCTTTCAAAAGGCAGCAAATGTGTGTTCTAAGTTCCTCCAGATATTCAGTCTGTGTAGATCAGTCCCCATATCTCACCTCTGCTCTCAGTTCCTTTGTGATATAACTGAGTAGGGCAGCAGTGACCTGCTGCTGGAGAGTAGCATTCCCTATGACCAGAGCGGTCAGCTGGGCCAGGTCTGTCCAGTCCAGTGAGCCCAAAACGGCCATGATATCAGCATAGAGCCTCTGCTGCTGGTGGGGAGGCAGCTCCATGATGATCTGAGGGAGAGGTCTGAACTGTCCACTGGTCATCCACCATCCCAACAGGCCACCTACTGCACCACCTAAAGAGCCACACAAACGAGATCTGTGTCAGAAGATCAAGAGGGGAGAAGAGCTGCAGCCCACAGATGGTTAAACACTCATGGTTTTAAGATCTACAGAGAAGACAGAAATACCAATGGTGGAGGTGTGGCTGTTTATATTCAGAACCACATTCCTGTAAAGCTTAGAGAGGATCTCATGTGAAATACTGTTGAAGTAATATGGCTACAGGTTCATCTGCCTCACATAAAGCCCATTCTGGTGGGAAGCTGCTACAGACCACCAAGTGCTAACAGTCAGTATCTGGACAACATGTGTGAAATGCTTGATTATGTATGTGATATCTATAGAGAGGTATACTTTCTGGGTGATTTAAATATTGACTGGCTTTCATTAGGCTGCCCACTCAAGAGAAAGCTTCAAATTGTAACAAGGGCCTGCAACCTGGTTAAGGTTGTAAGTCAACCTAGCTACAAACAGTACAGAAATGAAATCATCAACATGTATTTATTAAATCTTTACTAATGCTGCAGAAATTAGCTTGAAAGCAGTATCCAAATCCATCGGATGTAGTGATCACAATATAGCAGGCATATCTCAGAAAACCAAAGTTCCAAAGGCTGGGCCTAATATAGTGTGTAAGAGGTCATACAATATGTTTTGTAGTGATTCCTAGGTTGTTGATGTGAAGAATATTTGTTGGTACGTGGTGTGTAATGACAAACAACCAGACGCTGCACTTGACACATTTATGAAATTGCTTATCCCAGTTACTAATAAGCATTCACCCATTAGGAAAATTACTGTAAAAATGTTAAATCCCCATGGATTGATGAGGAATTGAAAAAAATGTTATAGTTGAGAGGAATGAGGCCAAAAAGATGGCAAATATGTCTGGCTGTACAACCAATTGGCAAATGTACTGCAAATTGAGAAATCATGTGACTAAACTCAATAGAAAAGAAGAAGAAACTACACTATAAAACAAAGATAAATGACTAAAAATGACAGTAAAAAGCTTTGGAGAACCTTAAATGAAATTTCAGACAAAAAGGCAAACCCCGCTCCATCATTCATTGAATCAGATGGCTCGTCCATCATAAAACCATCTGATGATGCCAACTGCTTTAATGATTTTTTCTTTGGCAAGATTAGCAAACTTAGGTATGACATGCCAGCAACAAATGCTGACACTACACATTAGAGGTCGACCGATTAATAGGAATGGCCAAATAATTAATGCCGATTTCAAGTTTTCATAACAATCGGAAATCGGTATTTTTGGACACCGATGTTGTAATTTTTTTACACCTTTATTTATCCTTTATTTATCTAGGCAAGTCAGTTAAGAACACATTCTGATTTTCAATGGCGTCCTAGGAACGGTGGGTTAACTGCCTTGTTCAGGGGCAGAACGAACAGATTTTTACCTTGTCAGCTCGGGGATTCAATCTTGCAACCTTACGGTTAACTAGTCCAACGCTCTAACCACCTGCCTCACAAGGAGCCCGCCTGTTACGCGAATGCAGTAAGAAGCCAAGGTAAGTTGCTAGCTAGCGTTACACTTATCTTATAAAAAACAATCAATCAATCATAATCACTAGTTTACTACACATGGTTGATGATATTACTAGTTTATGTAGCGTGTCCTGCGTTGCATATAATCGATGAGGTGCAGATTCGCAAAAAAGGACTGTCGTTGCTCCAATGTGAACCTAACCATAAACATCAATGCCGTTCTTAAAATCAATACAAAGAAGTATATATTTTTAAACCTGCATATTTTCCTAAAAGAAATCCAGGTTAACAGGCAATATTAACCCGGGGCAATTGTGCCACTTCTCTTGCGTTCATTGCACGTAGAGTCAGTATATATGCAACAGTTTGGGCCGCCTAATTTGATAGAATTATACGTAATTATGACATAACATTGAAGGTTGTGCAATGTAACAGGAATATTTAGATTTATGGAGGCCACCCGTTAGATAAAATACGGAACGGTTCCGTATTTCACTGAAAGAATAAACGTCTTGTTTTCGAGATGATAGTTTCCGGATTCTACCATATTAATGACCTAAGGCTCATTTTTCTGTGTGATTATTATGTTATAATTAAGTCTATGATTTGATAGAGCAGTCCGACTGAGCGATGGTAGGCACCAGCAGGCTCGTAAGCATTCATTCAAACAGCACTTTTGTGCGTTTTGCCAGCAGCTCGTCGCTGTGCTTCAAGCATTGAGGTGTTTATGACTTCAAGCCTATCAACTCCCGAGATTAGGCTGGTGTAACCGGTGTGAAACGGCTAGCTAGTTAGCGGGGTGCGCGCTAATAGCGTCTCAAATGTCACTCTAAGACATGGAGTGATTGTTCCCCTTGCGATGGGTAACGCTACTTCGAGGGTGGCTGTTGTCGATGTGTTCCTGGTTCGAGTCCAGGTAGGGGCGAGGAGAGGGACGGAAGCTATACTGTTACACTGGCAATACTAAAGTGCCTATGAGAACATCCAATTGTCAAAGGTATATGAAATACAAATCGTATAGAGAGAAATTGTCCTATATGTCCTATAATAACTACAACCTAAAACTTCTTACCTGGGAATATTGAAGACTCCTGTTAAAAGGAACCAACAGCTTTCATATGTTCTCATGTTCTGAGCAAGGAACTTAAACTTTAGCTTTTTTACATGGCACATATTGCACTTTTACTTTCTTCTCCAACACTTTGTTTTTGCATTATTTAAACTAAATTGAACATGTTTCATTTTATTTGAGGCTAAATTGATTTTATTGATGTATTATATTAAGTTAAAATAAGTGTTCATTCAGTATTGTTGTAATTGTCATTATTACAAATAAAAAATAAATCGGTATCAGCTTTTTTTGGTCCTCCAATAATCGGTATCGGCGTTGAAAAATCATAATCGGTCGACCTCTACTACACATCCAAGTATATCTGACCAAATTATGAAACACAAGTATTGTATTTTTTTATTCCATAAAGTAAGTGTGGAAGTGGTGGAATATGTATTGCTGTCTATCAAAAATGACAAGCCACCGGGGTCTGACAACTTGGATGGAAAATTACTGAGGATAATAGCGGACGATATTGCCACTCCTATTTGCCATATCTTCAATTTTAGCCAACTAGAAAGTGTGTGCCCTCAGGCCTGGAGGGAATCAAAAGTTATTCCCCAACCTAAGAATAGTAACATCCCCTTAACTGGCTCACATAGCTGACCAATCACCCTGTTACCAAGCCTTAGTAAACTTTTTGAAAAAATTGTGTTTGACCAGATACACTGCTATTTTACAGTAAACAAATTGACAATAGAAGGACATTCAACAAGCACAGAACTTACACAAATGACTGATGATTGGCTGAGAGAAAATGACGATAAAAAGTTTGTTGGGGCTGTTTTGTTAGACTTCAGTGCGGCCTTTGACATTTTTGATCATAGTCTGTTGCTGGAAAAACGTATGTGTTGTAGCTTTATTGCTGTATTGAGGATAAAGAGTTACCTGAAATGATCTCACTCCAAAAATAGATAAGATCTTGCTACCATGGAAAGGAAAATACCTGTCTATTTGTGGAAAAATCACCCTGATTAACTCCTTAGTTATATCACAGTTGACCTATTTGCTTATGGTTTTGCCTACACCTAGTGACCTGCTTTTTAAATTATATGAACAAAAAATATTCAATTTTATTTGGAACGGCAAACCAGATAAAATTAAAAAGGGCCTATTTATATAACAAATATGAATTTGGTGGGCAGAAATTATTAAAGCATTAGACCTCTCACTAAAGGCATCAGTCATACAAAAGTTATACTTAAATCCAAACTGGTTCTCTAGTCAATTGGTACGAATGTCTCATCCTATATTCAGGAAAGGCCTTTTCCCCTTTATTCAGATTACACCTGCTCACTTCGGTTGTTTGAAAAGGAAATAATCTCCAAAATATCTTTATTTTTTAAACAAGCCTTAGAAAGTTGGTTGCAATTTCAGTTTAATCCACCTGAAAGGATGGAACAAATAGTACAACAAATATTGTGGTTAAATTCAAATATACTAACTGATAAAAAAAATGTATTTATCAAAGACATGTTTAAAAAAGGTATAATTTTAGTGAATGATATCATAAATAGGACTGGTGGAGTTATGTCACACATGCAGCTAACACAGACATATGGAAATGTCTGCTCTACCCAAAATTACAACCAATTAATTGCAGCATTACCACAAAAATGGAAGAGGCAAGTAGAAGGGGAAAAAAGTAAGGAACTTGTATGTCGGCCATGTATTAAAGAACATAAATGGTTAAAGAAAAGTGTGATAAATAAAAACATATACCAATTTCATTTAAGGACCAAAAAACTGACAGTGGTGCCATATAAATTGTAAAATAGTTGGGAAGAGATTTTCGATGTACCCATTCCATGGCACATGGTTTATGAATTGATACGCAAAACAATGCCGGATTCAAAAAACTTCAAATTTTTCTATATAATTTACTATACAAAATTATTGCAACCAATAGAATGTTATATATATGGGGGATACAATCTTCCCAGCTTTTCAGATTCTGCTGTGAGGAGGCAGAGTCATTAGATAATTTATTTTGGTATTGTCCATATGTAGCTCGTTTTTGGTCACAGGTCCAGGAATGGCTGAAGAATTGCAACATTTGCCTAGAACTAACACTACAGATACTGCAATACTGGGTGATTTGAAAAGCCATAGTCAATCAATCAATAATATAATAATTATTTTAGCAACATTTTTTTTTTTACATTTACAATCTGTAGAATCTATGAGAATAGGACGGTTCAGTTATTTTGTGAAGCATCACAGCACAGTTGAAAAATATATGGCAAATAGAAATCCGAAATGGATGATGTTGAGAGATGGATGGGAGGGGTTGAATGGAGCTGAAGGGTGGGATTAATAACAAGATAAACAATATAAAGCATAAGGGATCTGTAGAATGTATATAGGTTCGGAACTTCTGTGAAATAGCATAGTTACAAATAGAAATCAAACTGGGTGGACATCAGAAATAGAGGAAGGACTAAGAACAAACAAGAGAGAACTATTGTAAAGTAGACTGTGTCTGTAGAGTGTGTATAAGATGTATGGATTGAAGGTAAAAGCAGAAGTGTTTATTAGTTTACTCCAATTGGGGGATCGGCGGTAGGGTTTGCGGGGAATAATAAAGGTATATTCTTTAAAAAAGTATGTATGTCTATATAGGTATGTGTATGTATATATGTGTATATACAGTGCCTTGCGAAAGTATTCGGCCCCCTTAAACTTTGCGACCTTTTGCCACATTTCAGGCTTCAAACATAAAGATATAAAACTGTATTTTTTTGTGAAGAATCAACAACAAGTGGGACACAATCATGAAGTGGAACGACATTTATTGGATATTTCAAACTTTTTTAACAAATCAAAAACTGAAAAATTGGGCGTGCAAAATTATTCAGCCCCTTTACTTTCAGTGCAGCAAACTCTCTCCAGAAGTTCAGTGAGGATCTCTGAATGATCCAATGTTGACCTAAATGACTAATGATGATAAATACAATCCAAAATTCCCAAGCTTTAAACATCCCAAGGAGCACTGTGCAAACGATAATATTGAAATGGAAGGACTATCAGACCACTGCAAATCTACCAAGACCTGGCCGTCCCTCTAAACTTTCAGCTCATACAAGGAGAAGACTGATCAGAGATGCAGCCAAGAGGCCCATGATCACTCTGGATGAACTGCAGAGATCTACAGCTGAGGTGGGAGACTCTGTCCATAGGACAACAATCAGTTGTATATTGCACAAATCTGGCCTTTATGGAAGAGTGGCAAGAAGAAAGCCATTTCTTAAAGATATCCATAAAAAGTGGCGTTTAAAGTTTGCCACAAGCCACCTGGGAGACACACCAAACATGTGGAAGAAGGTGCTCTGGTCAGATGAAACCAAAATTGAACTTTTTTGGCAACAATGCAAAACGTTATGTTTGGCGTAAAAGCAACACAGCTCATCACTCTGAACACACCATCCCCACTGTCAAACATGGTGGTGGCAGCATCATGGTTTGGGCCTGCTTTTCTTCAGCAGGGACAGGGAAGATGGTTAAAATTGATGGGAAGATGGATGGAGCCAAATACAGGACCATTCTGGAAGAAAACCTGATGGAGTCTGCAAAAGACCTGAGACTGGGACGGAGATTTGTCTTCCAACAAGACAATGATCCAAAACATAAAGCAAAATCTACAATGGAATGGTTCAAAAATAAACATATCCAGGTGTTAGAATGGCCAAGTCAAAGTCCAGACCTGAATCCAATCGAGAATCTGTGGAAAGAACTGAAAACTGCTGTTCAGAAATGCTCTCCATCCAACCTCACTGAGCTCGAGCTGTTTTGCAAGGAGGAATGGGAAAAAATGTCAGTCTCTCGATGTGCAAAACTGATAGACATACTGTCACGGTGCGTGAATGAGGACCCAAAAGCGAATTAACGTAAACAGAACTTCTTTAATAACAAAACATAGGTAGGCTCAGATGGACCGGCAGATTCCGACAGGACAGGACAAGGTTGCAGCAAACATGACGATAGTCTGGTTCAGGCATGAAAAACACAAACAAGAATCCGACAAAGACAGGAACAAAAACAGAGAGAGATATAGAGGACTAATCAGAGGGAAAAAGGGAACAGGTGGGAAAAGGGGTGACGAGGTAGTTAGGAGGAGACAAGGAACAGCTGGGGGAAAGAGGGGGAGAAAAGGTAACCTAATAACGACCAGCAGAGGGAGACAGGGTGAAGGGAAAGGACAGAAACAAGACACAACATGACAATACATGACAGTACCCCCCCACTCACCGAGCGCCTCCTGGCGCAATAGAGGAGGAAACCTGGCGGCAACGGAGGAAATCATCGATCAGCGCACGGTCCAGCACGTCCCGAGAGGGAACCCAACTCCTCTCCTCAGGACCGTACCCCTCCCAATCTACTAGGTACTGATGACCACGGCCCCGAGGACGCATGTCCAAAATCCTACGGACCCTGTAGATGGGTGCGCCCTCGACAAGGATGGGGGGGGGGGGGGAGACGAGCGGGGGCGCGAAGAACGGGCTTGACACAGGAGACATGGAAGACCGGGTGGACGCGACAAAGATATCGCGGAAGAAGAAGTCGCACTGCGACAGGATTAATGATCCGAGAAATACGGAACGGACCAATGAACCGCGGGGTCAACTTGCGGGAAGCGGTCTTAAGGGGAAGGTTCTGAGTGGAGAGCCAAACTCTCTGACCGCGATAATATCTAGGACTCTTAGTTCTACGCTTATTAGCAGCTCTCACAGTCTGCGCCCTATAACGGCAAAGTGCAGACCTGACCCTCTTCCAGGTGCGCTCGCAACGTTGGACAAAAGCCTGAGCGGAGGGGACGCTGGACTCGGCGAACTGAGATGAGAACAGCGGAGGCTGGTACCCGAGGCTACTCTGAAAAGGAGATAGCCCGGTCGCAGACGAAGGAAGCGAGTTGTGGGCGTATTCTGCCCAGGGGAGCTGTTCTGACCAAGACGCAGGGTTGCGAAAAGAAAGACTGCGTAAGATGCGACCAATAGTCTGATTGGCCCGTTCTGCTTGACCGTTAGACTGGGGGTGAAAGCCGGAAGAGAGACTGACGGAAGCCCCAATCAAACGGCAAAACTCCCTCCAAAATTGAGACGTGAATTGCGGACCTCTGTCCGAAACGACGTCTGACGGAAGGCCATGAATTCTGAAAACATTCTCGATGATGATTTGTGCCGTCTCTTTAGCAGAAGGAAGCTTAGCAAGGGGAATAAAATGAGCCGCCTTAGAGAACCTGTCGACAACCGTAAGAATAACAGTCTTCCCCGCTGACGAAGGCAGTCCGGTGACAAAATCTAAGGCGATGTGAGACCACGGTCGAGAGGGAATGGGAAGCGGCCTGAGACGGCCGGCAGGAGGGGAGTTACCGGACTTAGTCTGCGCGCAGACCGAACAAGCAGCCACGAAACGACGCGTGTCATGCTCCCGGGTGGGCCACCAAAAACGCTGGCGAATGGAAGCAAGCGTACCCCGAACGCCAGGGTGGCCGGCTAACTTGGCAGAGTGAGCCCACTGAAGAACGGCCAGACGAGTAGGAACGGGAACGAAAAGAAGGTTCCTAGGACAAGCGCGCGGCGACGGAGTGTGAGTGAGTGCTTGCTTTACCTGCCTCTCAATTCCCCAGACAGTCAACCCGACAACACGCCCCTCAGGGAGAATCCCCTCGGGGTCAGTGGAGGCTACTGAAGAACTGAAGAGACGAGATAAAGCATCAGGCTTGGTGTTCTTAGAGCCCGGACGATAAGAAATCACGAACTCGAAACGAGCGAAAAACAGCGCCCAACGCGCCTGACGCGCATTAAGTCGTTTGGCAGAACGGATGTACTCAAGGTTCCTATGGTCAGTCCAAACGACAAAAGGAACGGTCGCCCCCTCCAACCACTGTCGCCATTCGCCTAGGGCTAAGCGGATGGCGAGCAGTTCGCGGTTTCCCACATCATAGTTACGTTCCGACGGCGACAGGCGATGAGAAAAATACGCGCATGGGTGGACCTTGTCGTCAGAGAGGGAGCGCTGAGAAAGAATGGCTCCCACGCCCACCTCTGACGCGTCAACCTCGACAACGAACTGTCTAGAGACGTCAGGTGTAACAAGGATAGGAGCGGATGTAAAACGATTCTTGAGGAGATCAAAAGCTCCCTGGGCGGAAACGGACCACTTAAAGCACGTCTTGACAGAAGTAAGGGCTGTGAGAGGAGCTGCCACCTGACCGAAATTACGGATGAAACGACGATAGAAGTTTGCGAAGCCGAGAAAGCGCTGCAGCTCGACGCGTGACTTAGGGACGGGCCAGTCAATGACAGCTTGGACCTTAGCGGGATCCATCTTAATGCCTTCAGCGGAAATAACAGAACCGAGAAATGTGACGGAGGAGGCATGAAAAGTGCACTTCTCAGCCTTCACAAAAAGACAATTCTCTAAGAGGCGCTGGAGGACACGTCGAACGTGCTGAACATGAATCTGGAGTGACGGTGAAAAAATCAGGATATCGTCAAGGTAAACGAAAACAAAGATGTTCAGCATGTCTCTCAGGACATCATTGACTAATGCCTGAAAGACAGCTGGAGCGTTAGCGAGGCCGAAAGGAAGAACCCGGTATTCAAAGTGCCCTAACGGAGTGTTAAACGCCGTCTTCCACTCGTCCCCCTCCCTGATGCGCACGAGATGGTAAGCGTTACGAAGGTCCAACTTAGTGAAAAACCTGGCTCCCTGCAGGATCTCGAAGGCTGAAGACATAAGAGGAAGCGGATAACGATTCTTCACTGTTATGTCATTCAGCCCTCGATAATCTATGCAGGGGCGCAGAGACCCGTCCTTCTTCTTGACAAAAAAAAACCCCGCTCCGGCGGGAGAGGAGGAGGGGACTATGGTACCGGCGTCAAGAGCTACAGACAAATAATCTTCGAGAGCCTTACGTTCGGGAGCCGACAGAGAGTATAGTCTACCCCGGGGGGGAGTGGTTCCCGGAAGGAGATCAATACTACAATCATACGACCGGTGTGGAGGAAGAGAGGTGGCCCTGGACCGACTGAACACCGTGCGCAGATCGTGATATTCCTCCGGCACCCCTGTCAAATCACCAGGCTCCTCCTGTGAAGAAGAGACAGAGGAAACAGGAGGGATAGCAGACATTAAACATTTCACATGACAAGAGACGTTCCAGGAGAGGATAGAATTACTAGACCAATTAATAGAAGGATTATGACAAACTAGCCAGGGATGGCCCAAAACAACAGGTGTAAAAGGTGAACGAAAAATTAAAAAAGAAATGGTTTCGCTATGATTACCAGAGACAGTGAGGGTTAAAGGTAGCGTCTCACGCTGAATCCTGGGGAGAGGACTACCATCCAAAGCGAACAAGGCCGTGGGCTCCCTTAACTGTCTGAGAGGAATGTTATGTTCCCGAGCCCAGGTCTCGTCCATAAAACAGCCCTCCGCCCCAGAGTCTATTAAGGCACTGCAGGAAGCTGACGAACCGGTCCAGCGTAGATGGACCGACAAGGTAGTGCAGGATCTTGAAGGAGAGACAGGAGTAGTAGCGCTCACCAGTAGCCCTCCGCTTACTGATGAGCTCTGGCTTTTACTGGACATGAAGTGACAAAATGACCAGCAGAACCGCAATAGAGACAGAGGCGGTTGGTGATTCTCCGTTCCCTCTCCTTAGTCGAGATGCGGATACCTCCCAGCTGCATAGGCTCAGCACCCGAGCCGGTAGAGGAAGATGGTAGTGATGCGGAGAGGGGGGCAACGGAGAACGCGAGCTCCTTTCCACGAGCTCGGTGACGAAGATCAACCCGTCGCTCAATGCGAATAGCGAGTTCAATCAAGGAATCCACGCTGGAAGGAACCTCCCGGGAGAGAATCTCATCCTTTACCTCTGCGCGGAGACCCTCCAGAAAACGAGCGAGCAAAGCCGGCTCGTTCCAGCCACTGGAGGCAGCAAGAGTGCGAAACTCAATAGAGTAGTCTGTTATGGATCGATTACCTTGACATAGGGAAGACAGGACCCTGGAAGCCTCCTCCCCAAAAACAGATCGATCAAAAACCCGTATCATCTCCTCCTTAAAGTCCTGATACTGGTTAGTACACTCAGCCCTTGCCTCCCAGATTGCCGTGCCCCACTCACGAGCCCGTCCAGTAAGGAGAGATATGACGTAGGCGACACGAGCAGTGCTCCTGGAGTAAGTGTTGGGCTGGAGAGAAAACACAATATCACACTGGGTGAGGAACGAGCGGCATTCAGTGGGCTCCCCAGAGTAACACGGCGGGTTATTGATTCTGGGCTCCGGAGATTCGAAAGCCCTGGAAGTGGCCGGTGGATCGAGGCGGAGATGGTGAACCTGTTCTGTGAGGTTGGAGACTTGGGTGGCCAGGGTCTCAACGGCATGTCGAGCAGCAGACAATTCCTGCTCGTGTCTGCCTAGCATCGCTCCCTGGATCTCGACGGCTGAGTGGAGAGGATCCGAAGTCGCTGGGTCCATTCTTGGTCGGATTCTTCTGTCACGGTGCGTGAATGAGGACCCAAAAGCGAATTAACGTAAACAGAACTTCTTTAATAACAAAACATAGGTAGGCTCAGATGGACCGGCAGATTCCGACAGGACAGGACAAGGTTGCAGCAAACATGACGATAGTCTGGTTCAGGCATGAAAAACACAAACAAGAATCCGACAAAGACAGGAACAAAAACAGAGAGAGATATAGAGGACTAATCAGAGGGAAAAAGGGAACAGGTGGGAAAAGGGGTGACGAGGTAGTTAGGAGGAGACAAGGAACAGCTGGGGGAAAGAGGGGGAGAAAAGGTAACCTAATAACGACCAGCAGAGGGAGACAGGGTGAAGGGAAAGGACAGAAACAAGACACAACATGACAATACATGACACATACCCCAAGCGACTTACAACTGTAATCGCAGCAAAAGGTGGCGCTACAAAGTATTAACTTAAGGGGACTGAATAATTTTGCACGCCCAATTTTTCAGTTTTTGATTTGTTAATAAAGTTTGAAATATCCAATAAATGTCATTCCACTTCATGATTGTGTCCCACTTGTTGTTGATTCTTCACAAAAAAATAAAGTTTTATATCTTTATGTTTGAAACCTGAAATGTGGCAAAAGGTCGCAAAGTTCAAGGGGGCCGAATACTTTCGCAAGGCACTGTATACGCATGCGTGTATGGATATATATATATTTACCAAAAAAATATGGGGGATTGGAAATGATGCAGACAATTACATTGGAAGCAACATTCTTTTTCGCAATATTAAGCTGATCCACCCTCTAAAAAATAAAAAGAGTTACCTGTCTAACAGAACATAGAGGGTGTTTTCTTCAATGGAAGCCTCTCCAACAAAATCCCGGTAGAATCAGGAATTCCCCAGGGCATTGAGTAAAGCCAGTGTGTCTATGAATGCGGATGACTCAACACTATACACGTCAGCTACCACGGCGACTGAAATGACAGCAACACTTAAACAAAGAGCTGCAGTTAGTTTCAGAATGGGTGGCAAGGAATAGGTTAATCCTAAATATTTAAAAAAAACGAAAAGTATTGTATTTGGGACAAATCCTTCACTAAACCTACACTAAATCTTGTAATGAATAACGTGGAAATTCAGCAAGTTGCGGAGACTAAACTACTTGGAATAACCCTGGATTGTAAACGGTCATGGTCAAAACATATTGATACTACAGTAGCCAGGATGGGGAGAAGTCTGTCTCTAATAAAGCGCTGCTCTGCATTCTTAACACCACTTTCAACACGGCAGGTCCTACAGGCCCAAGTTGTCGCATCTGGACTACTGTTCAGTCATGCGGTCAGCTGCCACAAAGAGGGACTTTTTAAAAAGATAGAACATTTTAATTGGCTCAGAACAGGGCAGCACGGCTGTCCCTTGGATGCACAGAACATTTCTACCCGAATGCTATACTTTATAAGCAGACTGCATATACCATGAAAATCTCATAGCTGCACAAACACAGAGAGCTAACATAGTCAATCTCTCCTGGCTCAAAGTGGAGGAGAGATTGGCTTCATCACTACTTGTATTTGTGAGAGGTATTGACATGATTGTGGACTACAGGAAAAAGAGGACCGAGCACGCTCCAATTCTCATCGACGGGGCTGCAGTGAAGCAGGTTGAGAGCTTCAAGTTCCTTGGTGTCCACATCACCAACAAACTAACATGGTCCAAGCACACCAAGACAGTCATGAAGAGGGCACGACAAAATCTATTCCCTCTTAGGAGACTGAAAAGACTTGGCATGGGTCCTCAGATCGTCAAAAGGTTCTACAGCTGCACCATCACTGCCTGGTATGGCAACTGCTCGCTAAATAACTCTACCTACATGTACATACTACCTCAACTGTGCACACATTGATCTTGTACTGGTACCCCCCTGTATATAGTCTCGATATTGTTATTTTACTGCTGCTCTTTAATTACTTGTTACTTTTATTTCTTATCCATATTTTTTAAAACTGCATTGTTGGCTAGGGACTCGTAAGTAAGCATTTCACTGTAAGGTGAATGTGACTAATACAATTTGATTTGATGATTTGATGATGCACCGAGCTGGCTGTTTAAACTACTGGCACACAGCTCAGACACCCATGCAGTACAGAACAGACTATTGGAGGCGCACAGTACTACATAGTGCCATGATTACATGGAACTCTATTCCACATCAAGTAACTCATGGAAGCAGTAAAATTAGATTTAAAAAACAGATAAAATACACCTTATGGAACAGCAAGGAAACATAGACACATGCATACAAACACACAATAATATACGCACTATACACACATGTACACATGCATTTTGTGTTGTAGATATGTGGTAGTAGAGTAGAAGCCTGAGGGCACACCCTTAATATGTTGTGAAATTGGTTATGAATGTATTGTAATGTTTTTTAAATGTATAACTGCCTTTTATTTATTTAACCTTTATTTAACCAGGTAGGCTAGTTGAGAACAAGTTCTCATTTGCAACTGCGACCTGGCCAAGATAAAGCGTAGCAATTCGACACAGAGTTACACATGGAATAAACAAAACATACAGTCAATAATACAGTAGAACAAAAGAAAACAAAAAGTCTATATACAGTGAGTGCAAATGAGGTAAGGTAAGGAAATAAATAGGCCATGGTGTCGAAGTAATTACAATATAGCAATTAAACACTGGGATGGTAGATTGGCAGAAGATGAATGTGTAGGTAGAGATACTGGGGTGCAAAGGAGCAAAATAAATAAATAAATAAATAAATACCAGTATGGGGATGAGATAGGTAGATAGATGGGCTGTTTACAGATGGGCTATGTACAGGTGCAGTGATCTGTAAGTTGCTCTGACAGCTGGTGCTTAAAGCTAGTGAGGGAGATGTGAGTCTCCAGCTTCATTCGTTCCAGTCATGGGCAGCAAAGAACTGGAAGGAAAGACGACCAAAGGAGGAATTGGCTTTGGGGGTGACCAGTGAGATATATCTGCTGGAGCGCGTGCTACGAGTGGGTGCTGCTATGGTGACCAGTGAGCTGAGATAAGGCAGGGCTTTACCTAGCAGACTTGTAGATAACCTGTAGCCAGTGGATTTGGCAACGAGTATGAAGCGGGGGCCAACCAACGAGAGTGTACAGGTCGCAATGGTGGGTAGTGTATGGGGCTTTGGTGACAAAACGGATGGCACTGTGATAGACTGCATCCAGTTTGTTGAGTAGAGTGTTGGAGGCTATTTTATAGATGACATCACCGAAGTCGAGGATCGGTAGGATGGTCAGTTTTACGAGGGTATGTTTGGCAGCATGAGTGCAGGATGTTTTGTTGCGATATAGGAAGCCGATTCTAGATTTAATTTTGGATTGGAGATGCTTAATGTGAGTCTGGAAGGAGAGTTAAATTTTGCTGGACCCTAGGAAGAGTGGCTGCTGCCTTAAATAAAAAATAAACACCCATATTTATCCAAATCTACCTCACCAATCATAAGACAACATTGGCTGAGAATTATTCTACCCTAATGCCATACTTTATAGGCCTACTGCATATACACTGAAAATCTCATAGCTGCACTCAATACAATTGGTTTGAGAAAGGATATGGCTCCACCTTGTGGTTGAAGTATGGAAATGCAGACAATTATAATTATGGTTACTTAATTGATAGGATCCTTACCAACAGCAATCCCTGGGGGACCACCTAGAAGACCTCCTAAAAATGCAGTCCCTCCTGCCACTGCTGATCCTTTCCCAGAATTCTTCACTGCTGCTTTTATCTGCTGATTTGCAGACAGGTCACAGCATAGTTGCATGACATCATCCATACGTGGAGACATTGTAGCTTCTCTCCCTGGTGTTATGGCAAGAGGGACACTGAAGATCAACATGCAACCAAGCCAACGCATCTGTCTCTAGTATACGAGTAAAAATAGCCACTACACTGGAAGAGATGTATGACTTGACTTCTGTGAAATGCCCTTAAGACTAGGAGTATGCCATCTTCTGGTAATGAACTGCATTACACTGCTGAGAGTAGCCTATACCGAAAGTAAAATAAACTATTGTTCATGAATGGTATAGGCCTTTTTCACTCCAAATGTTGACAAAACCAGGCAACTATGTTATTGTAATTAATTCAGTTATCATATTTAGCATACAGAGACTGGGAAAATAACGAATGACTTAATGCAGACCATTGCCATGAGTCAAAAACTTCTCACACAAGATATTCGACATGCTTCCCTCGGATTTATGTTATAACCACAATAATAACGACCGCAGATAACAATAATTATACTTCACTTCTGATATGTAGGCCTTTTATAATGGCGTTAAGACGACATATTGTTAGTGTGTGTCATCGTGTGGCCATCAGCTTTCTCTCTCCGTTAAAAGTGCGGCAATAACCTTTACATAACGACATAGTTGTCCCCATCACACAGGACGGACTCTCACATTGGCCTACATGAAAATAGCCTAAAGTAAACATTGGTGGTGAATCCCTACCGTCAGATCTCGCACTTTGATGATGTGTAACTGTTTGTGTATAATGAGCGGTGGTATAAAAAAAAAAACAAATAGGACCGCGGTGAATGACGGGACATTCGTTTAGGACAAGCCCACATCCTGTTAAAACGATTCGCTGTGGTTTGTTAGAAGCACAAAACAACACACAGCCAAATGAATAGGTCTCAGTAGGGCAACCTGGCATAAATGTAGTTTACGCGACAAATATTTGCAACAAAGTTGCACGAAAAGTAATTGATACAATTCCCCCCTTTTCGTCATATTGGTGGGGTTCGTTTTGCAAGGCCCAGTGCTCAAGGTTGGTGGAGACTCCTCTTAACAATCAATGGAATAATCTAAAATAACCAACTCCGCTCTTACGGGGCACCGGGCCATGCAAAACGAAGACGACCACTGTGGCGGACTGCAGACTGCTGTACAAAAAAAAAAGAAATCTTCCACTCTTATGTATTTTGACTTGTTATTATAGACCACACGCCTAGACTATTTGAAAGATTGGACGTCGGTTGAAATCATGTATGTATGTATGTTTCAAAGAAGGGCACTTTTGTTAAGTTGACAGCTAGTTGCCAAAATATGATGACAAAGGTTAGTAAGTGCGCAACCAACTGAAGCTCCGCCTTCGAGTTGGGATTTTTGTTTACCACCCACCAAAGCAAAGGGAAGCAGTTGGTGTTCATAAACAAGTCTGTATCAAAACAATTACAGATCAGTTATAGTTTCGAGCTAGCCGTCGGCCACCGCCCGTTACATATACACTTGTCAGGTAAGAAACAAAATACATCGTAGCCTTCAACATTGTGTGAGAGGTTGTATCCGTGTTGCAGCCTTTGTTAATGTGTTGTCTAGACACTTTTCTTTAGCCTACTAATTTATCTATCCATTGCGTGTTTGTATTGATTTCTACATTACCAAAGTGTCCTATTAAGCCAACTTTTTAGTTTGGTAGACTACCATGTAATTGTAACCAAGTCATGTGTAATTTTGTATGTAGGTTTATTTGTTTGATTGTCAGTGAATTACATATAGTAAATGCAGTTCTTAATTATTTACTTATTTATTGAAGAAGTCTAAACGCAATTAATGCCATATCAAGTTCACCCAAACTACTCTCCTATGTTTTTTTTTCATGATTTAATAGTTTCTATCACACATGTATATATCTTGAATAGGGTCTAATGTAAGGATTGTCTTACATGTCTTTAAACTTCTGATTTATGGACTTTTTGATGGCACACCAGAAAATATATGCAATACATTTAGCACCTTATGAGTTAATTCTGTCTGGGCACCATTGGATCTTCCCTTGCTGGCAGGCCGGGGTGTAGCTGTTTATTGACAATATAGGTTGACAAGTACACCAAGGCATTCAAAGACCGTGGCTGTCTGGACAGCCCAAGGTCTAAAAGTGGACGTTGTGGTATTCTGTCTAGTCTATGACACATTAAGCCTGAAAGACCTACACATACCGTTTATACCTGATTATGTTTTTAATAGGCCTATTGGACTAGAAATGTAGGCCCTTTGAATCAAATGATATACACTAAAATGTTTATATATTTACAAACCAGCTGTTTTCACCATAGTTTGGCCAATTGGCTTCATATTCACCACATTACTTTATTCAGAACATATCTTAAGATTCAGATTCTGTCTTGAAATGAGATTGCTGGTCAGAAAGGATGGCATGTCCTCCAGTCTGCAGATAGCTTCCAAGGGGAATGCTGTTCCTCATTCCACTGTGCTGGCAGGGTCATTAACCCAGGACCCAATGTTAAAAACTAAAGGTCATAATGTAAGGTGTTGTTCAGAGTCTGCTTCCCGGGAATAGTTTCCGATCTATTTTCTGTCAATGTGGATATTAAACTACACATGCCATTTCAGGTTGTGCTGTTTTCTTGCCATTTGATGCAATGTTTTACCACGATCAGTTCTGCAATTTTACCAGTTTAGCAATAATTGCATCCGTTATGCAATTGTTTACCTTATGGGGTTGACATACTGTAACACTATGTTAACTCATTTTCTTTGCAGACTGCAATAAGAGGGCCAAGGGAGGCAAAACATATACACAATGATTGGAAAGATATTTGCCCATTTCCTTGGTAGCACAGATGATGATTTTTCCACAGATGACAATGAAACCTATGAGGAGCTCATTGAGTTTGAGGAGGGAGGATGGGTCATTATCAACTTTCAAGGTAAGCCGATAATTATGCTCCCTGAAAGTTGAAATCACAAGTTAGTTGTTAAACTGGTATGGGCATTGTTGTCTGCGGTTACTTTTTTTGTAAATGGTAGCATTGTAGTTATTTGGATAGTAGATCTAATGGTCACTATTAGAGGTCTCACTAGTGTTTTTTCTCTTTGGTCTCGGTTTAGTAAATTTGTGGTCTGTTTCCAGAGAACAACTCCTTGACCCCGCCTGAGGAAGACCCTTTGGAGAACCTGCTGATTGAGCATCCCAGTATGTCTGTATACCAGATCAGACACCAGACCAGTGATGAGGAAGACTCAGATGAAGAGGATGCTTCTCCCAGGTTAGTTTTTATCCAGGGGATCCATCTAGTCAGTGTGATATCACAACCATTATCCTAGAGAAAGGAGCGCCACATTTTACACTTATTCTGTCCTTTCCCCCCCACCCTGCAGGCCTGTGCCAGTCAAACAACATGTGTCCTGGAGGTTAGCTGCCTGGGGCAGCCCGCTTCCATGCAACGTCCAACTGCTTGCCATACAGCGAGCCAGGACTCACATGGAGTGCAAGGAGCTGACCAGGAGTGCTCTCCAGAGACAGAACCTTGCCAAGATGCGATTCTCCCCCTCTGACAGACGCTTTGGTCACTTCAAACAACCCTGCCAGCGCCTGTACAACCACTGAGTGTCTACTGAGTAACCGCACGGTACTCTACTGAGTAACTCTTAGGTACTCTACTGAGTAACGTCACTGTCTGAAGCCACTTAACATACAGACCGTAGACATATTACCGGTGTCAATTTCTTTACCCTGATCAAGGAAAGCCCCCCTTTGCTGAGTATGTTATTAACATGCTGAGCCCAGTTTGAGAGTGAAATAGCCTTGAGTGTGTGCACATGTGAAAAGTATTATAACTGGCTTGCTACTGTTAAGTCTTATGGCTCTGATAAACTTTTATTTAGTGTATGGAATACAAAAGGTTTATTGCACTTGCAAATGTGAATTTTATTGGATATGGTATACTTTTTGCTATTATTTCGTGTGCCTTAGATTTAGATACGTTCTGGGTATATTGCTTGAAGGAAAAGTTGTTAAGTTTCATAGCTATGAAAAGCTATTTTGTATATGATATGTTACGATAGAAAACATCACTCTTGAGTAATTGGACCTCGGAACAAATACAATATATGGAAGGATTAGCAAATAATGATGGACACTGTTTCTAATGTATGTTTTGTACTGAGTTATTCACTTTGTTTTCATACATTTATTCCCAGTGTGTTCTTATGTATGCTGTACTGCTACAAGACCTGTTTGTAAATATATTCCGATTTTGTTTTTGCTATTTTGGTGTATATTTAAATGTTAAACATTGTTAAACAAGTCTGTTTTGTTTGGGTATTATTTGTGTTTTATTAAATAGCATGAGACAACTTCAGTAATTACATGTATTATTACCACCAAATGTATTTCATTGGTCTGCATTAAATTATTTTAGTAGCACATTTAGTGGATTTCATTTTCGAAGAAAACGCACCTTCCCCATGAACTTCTTAACGCTTTCCGGATCAACAGCATATGCCCAAACGCCTCCCCTCTTGAAATAAGAGCCAATTGTCATTGCAATAGAATCAAGGTATTGTTCCATGTTGTCATGGGTTACTCCTGAGCCAATAAGAACTAGGAGTCTTACAGACTCTGCAACATCTGCAAATAGAAAATAAAAGGTTGTTGAGTAAATATTTTGAGATGTTACATTAAGTTTACTGAGTTCATTATATTGGAAAGCTGTGCAAGAGCTTATATGAAACAAATACCTAAATGGTTAGATTTAGGAATGCATTGCAAGTGTCATGCATCATCTCTAATAAGTAAATGGTAAAAGTATGTTCAGACATGATATGAGAAAAACACATGAGGAAAGAGATCAATCCAGACTCTGGCAGCTCCATATACCAATCTGACAACAGCCAGCCCAATGAAATCGTACTGAGAGACTGTAGGAGCACCTCCGAACTAGGCAGTAGGGTTGTGCGGCAGTCTGGCCAGAGCCTGCCTGTGTTTACAGCCTTCTGTCTAAGTCAGCCATCTGTAGGCTGTGCTTAAAAATAGCAGCCGATGTTGGTGTCTATATTAGCCAAGCAGAGCTGTGGCAGGCAAGGGCAGGACCGGGCTGTGTGCCCATGGTCAGCATGATCCAGACTGGGGGGACTGTGAGGCCGCCATCCTCTCCCCAGACAAGTCTGCTCTTTATAAGGCCAGCAGCGAGGCTCAGAGGCTCCATGGGCTTTAGGGAAGCTTAACCTCTGGGCTACATGAAAAACTAAAGCCAGGAACTATCTGCCCTTTCAAATGTAGGAAGTATGCTATAGACTCATATGCAGTGGGAGTGGTATGGAATTGAGTGAGGTGACTGAACATACTTTTGTTAGGGTGTGTGTTATGGTTAGGGAGAATGCATGACATTTAGAAAAAGGGAACTCCCTTATTAACCAAGACTACAGGCATGTTTGAGAGAAAATTAAAAAGGGAAAGTAAACTATCTAGAGATGTGAAAACTTTTTGTACTAAGGTGCACGCTGAGCATTCCTAAAATGATACACCTAGCATTATTCCTCAGATATATAATGTATGTGTGTATGTGACTGTCGGCTGCCCTTTGATCCAAGTGGTAAAATAGTGATTACACAGTAATAGCCCATGCCTTATTTGTTTTTTTGGTATTCATTATAACGAGTTGGGGGTCTTTTTATATTACTGTATGTGTCCGTATGTTTGTGCGTCATACCATACATGTGTGTATGTGTCATACCGTACATACATGTCTGTATGTGTCAAAGCATTCAGAGACAGGACACACACCTCTGAGTTCCACTGGATCTGCCTGAACCCCTGTGGCTGTTCCAGTGATAATGACCCCGTCAGAGAGGAAAAAACTCAGTTGCTCTGGCCGTCTCCACTATGCTCACATCTGAAGTCAGGACATGGGAGCTTGGAACACAAACCCACAAATCATAAAACATCCAAAACAACATTACTACAAAAGTCAGAAATGGTACCTTCCATCTCCTTGCAGTACAGATAATATTAGCTGCAATACTTGCATGTTGAAAACATTCTGAAATACCATATCAGGACATTAGACTAGCCAGTGGGGTTGTCTGATTGGAATGTTTTTGAATGATTGCTCACCTGTGCTTCTTTTTTATATCAGTGAAGATCTGTACATGTTCAGCCTTTATTTGCTTGCCGTATCGCAAAAGGACTCCGACACATGCATTCAAAAGGCCTTCATCAGCAACACTTGAGAAGACATATCCCTCTGCCCTGATAAAATCCACACCCTGGAAATAGACAACGAAATAGGTAGCTAAACATTTGATTTTCCCAACCACTTAATACGGATCTTTCTACTAAACTAAAATTCCAGGCTAGCCTGAAGCACTCTTGCCTGCATGTATTAATCAGTAATAAGCAAAGCCAGCTATATCAACCTGAAGCCAGTGCAACATCAAGAGCTGTTTGCTGCAGACAGGATCTGAACAGAGATGGACAGATCCCCCTCCCCGCTGCACACACTGCTGTCATAGAGGCACACACCTCTGGTCCAATTGAGAATGTGTACAGAACATCATGCATGTTCTCAATGATCAGCCCATCCTGTTCAAAAGAGCAACAGACAATTAATTTCCAGTCAACCTTGAGGATGACTATTGTGGTTTACATAGGCTACAATATTAGTAACATCAAAAAGTACAGAGTTCTTCTGCTTATACTTACAATTCCTGCATTGTGATAGATTCGTGGCGTGCTTCCTCAATAATTTGAGGCCATGCTTCCAAAAGGTGTGCCTGAAAAACGTAAAAATCAAAGTTAAAAACAAAAAGAGAGTAAAAAACGACATATGCGTCTCAATAATTTTTATCTGGTAAGGCTTGAACATGAATCATTCCAATAACCACAGATTTGGCACGTCCAACGAGTTTCAGAAACTTAATTTCTGTGATTGTTTCAAACCAGTTGCAATGTGGAGGCACAGTGGCTTTGCAATGAGACTCGTTCCCATATAGCTGCTAGCTTGATCACGTTCCTGGTCAAAGTATAAGTTTATGCAGGTTTCGAGATTTATGAGTGATTGTCAGCCAATCCAGTGTTTTCTTCGTGTGGCTCATGAAACATATTAAAATAACAGTTATGACTGAGAAAAGGCACATGTGCAGATTAGCCTCCTCTTCTGATAAGAAAACACATGTATGAATTATATATGAAAGCATAAGATGGTGCTTAAAATTTATTTTACTAAACCTGCACTGTTATTTTCCAACAAATCATTAGTGTAGACAAGAGGAAGCCACTAAACGTAGCTAATGCACTAGTGCAGGGCGCCATCACCATTCTCGTTTAGCAAATTGCGCGGCATTAATTTGATTTTAAAATAATGACATACCTCTTGGATTATGGACAGCGAAGGTCCATTCTGTCGGTTTGACAGATAAACATTTTCAAAAATGTCAGGAAAAATCAGCATAACGTCCGGATTTGCAGGTTTTTGAGAAGGATACAGTCTTTGTTTACATCCGTCTTCCCTAGCCACGCGGTACTTTGTGGTTCCGGATTCTAAGCACCGCCCCCGCACTAGCCAAGCCTCCCTTTTGCCGGATAAATATGCAATATTTGGAACACCATTATAATGTACATTTCTCACACAACATACGATTTCAGGTGATTTCACTCTTCACTTCTGAACAATTAATGACTAATAATAATGTTCATTGAAATGTAACGGGGAATGATTACTGAACAGCGCCAAGTATTTAAATCACCCGCTCGGACCGCCCCTTATGATTTGTAGACAGCAAGCAGTTTATAAGCCAAGGCGCAAAACTCACCGCACTAGCGAAGAACAAGTAGCTAGCAAAGTTCACAGCTCCCTTTTGATGACAGAGGCCACGAATCGAACAATAATTGAAATAGCTAGCTAGTAACCGTAGCTATATTTTGTCTGATCCTTTCAGCCAAGTGTGGACTTCTTCGCAGGGGAATACTTTTAGGTAACGTTAAGCTGGCAAATCATTGTAACATCTCTTGTTAGCTAGTAGTCTTGCAACTTTTCAATCAAACTCCCTCAACGTGATTCGAAATAAGTGATAAGATTGTAAATATCCAGAATTTGATAGGCGATGGACAATATTGGATGGATAGTTTTTTGTTGTGAGAGCTTGTTAGAGCGGGTGAATGGAAAATGGCATACTTGGTGGCTCGGCCATTTTCTGTCCAGCTTCTCTCTCTCATTTAGAATAAATGAACTAGTTTCCATCGATTGTGTGTCAAACTGTTAGGTTTAGGCGATAGTGTGGAATCTGCTGTCGATGTATTCGTGGTTTTTGTGACAATTGTTGCAGTATTTCATATGGTTTGTCGTCCTTTAACATTGTCCCACTTCCATTTGCCCGCGCCCAGAGCTTTTGACGAGTTGGCTTTGTGAGTCTTACGTGGGGGGTTGGGTTGTGGTGGTAATACCTAAATTCTGAAGAAATAAAATGTTCAATGTTTGCAGGTTCTCTATTGGAGTGATACACGTGGGCTATAATGCTAAGAAAGGGGTAAGTTTCAGTTTTGCAGGTTGACCTAGTCTTGTCAGTCAATGTAGCTAGTTGACGAAAAAAAGTTAGCTAGGTAACATTAGCTGGCTTGCTAACTAACTAGCAGCGGCTTATCTAGTTAGCGAGCAATAACTAACACGTTTCTTAGCATTTCAGCAGGATGCATATTAGAATTCAATATTTACTGTGTCATTTCAGGACAAATGTGGAATCCAGGTCTATTGATCATGAGATGCCCAAGGAAACTACAGTGAGATCCAGGAAAAGAAAAGCAGACGTTGCCATTGTAAGTTATTGCTCCTGAAGCGAGATGGTTACCTGGCTATGTCTTTTTAAATGTGCTTTATCAGAATGAACATTTTCCTTATTCAATCCTCAGTATTTGCAAGACCCAGATGAAGTGGCAGAGATGATCAAAAAGAAACAGTGTGGAACTCCGGTAATTACATGCGTTGTACTATTCCAATGCATTCCCTTGCAAGACCATGCATTTGTTGGCTTTAGCTAGCAACACACACCAGTCAGTGACCTACACAGGTTAATCAGGACTGTTCAATAAATGACACAATTGTGTTTAATCGGTTGCTATCGGTGTCAGTTTCAGAATCCTCTTTGTGCTGTTTTGTTTTTATCGGTCGGTGGACTTTCTTCTGTTTTCTAATCCCTCTCCTGTGCAGGTGTGCTGGAATCCTGAGTCGGTTTTCACAAGCCCGTGCAGGCGGATCCCCGCGCCTGACAATGAAGTCGCTCAACCAGTTGCCTTGAATACCACTGGCTTTTCCGCTCGGTACACCTTCAAAAACATATTTGTCACACCCACCAGGTCTTCCCCTCTTCCTGTGCTATGGTGAGTCACTTCTGGTACCTGGGACAACATGGGCAAGATGCAGTGACGCTACTAAAGAGCAGGCGTGGTTACTTGACATGTTTGATAAGTAACGTGTGATTTTTTTTTCACTAGGAGATTGCACGGCCTCGTTACCTTAAGCTCTGCACTTACACTGTCCAAGGCCAAGCATTATGATAACCCATGTGTTCACCTGTTTCATTTGAATGTAACAGACCATGTAGTCCTCTCACTGCTATCGTCTCTCTAAGAGTACAGTCTGCTGTTATAAGAACAGCTCCCTCCTTGACACCCATTATGTGTACCTGTACACTAAACCTCACAGCTGTGTTTGCACTCTGAATCAAGTTGGGGGGGTTCTTTGTTGATCCCCCTTCTTTAAATTGATAACTACACATTTGAAATAGCTGTGTTTCTCTTTGTAGCTGGGCAAGCAGGGACGATGTATGGAACAACCTGTTGAGGAAAGACGAGACGTATTCTCGAGACATCCACATCATGACCAAACACCCACACCTCCAACCCAAGATGAGGGCTATTCTTCTGGACTGGCTAATAGAGGTTTGTTGCTCTCTGTAGCAACCGCCTAAATTTGTCTCCCACAGTGGATCTACTGCTTTGATCAAAACCCTCATGTTACTTGATCAGTGTCATCCATGTTTATCTTAAGGTGGTGAGTGCATTAGTTTTACCAATAGCTGTATGTCCCCAGTTTATCTAAGTCAACTGGGGCTAGACAGAAGATATGGCTGTCGGGTGATGCGTCTTGGCCAAGCTCTAACATATTCTAAGGGGAAGCCTCGTCGGCTGCAAAACTGAATGTCTTCCGCCTTTAACCCAATTCTTCTGAATCAGCATTGATCTTTAAAGTTGGGTCGTGTTAGACCTATGGTATGGAGAACCTTGATCAAGGCTTTTACGTGGGGGATCTCTTCCTTAGCTACTCTGTGACATTGCCTACACCTTGTGTTCTCAACCTTGTTTTCTCTCTCTCAGGTGTGCGAGGTGTACAAGCTACACAGAGAAACCTTCTACCTGGCTCAGGATTACTTTGATAGGTTCATGGCCACGCAGACCAATGTTTTCAAGTCAACACTACAGCTCATCGGCATCTCTTCTCTGTTTATAGCTGCCAAAATGGAGGTAGGAAGAAGCCTCTTCTACAAACCTGTTAAGTCATTTTCTCCATTTTGTATATCAGTGAGATTATTAACATGTTCACTACCCCTTTTCCTTCTCAGGAAATCTACCCTCCAAAGGTGCATCAATTTGCCTATGTTACTGATGGTGCCTGCACTGAGGATGATATCTTATGTATGGAGCTAATCATTATGAAGGTATGCCTCAAACACTTTACATCACAGTGTTTCTCAGTACGGATGGGTCACACATCCTTATTGTTGTCTGAAACGCGTTGAGAAATGATCAACGTTTAGCCATTTACTGTTAAAAATGACTACATGTGTTCCTAATGATGCTCTGTCGCTAATGGTAGTTCCTGTTTAACTTGCTAGAAGAAACATGTTTACTGAGTCTCCTACTATCTGAGCTGGGGGACTCTTCTCTATGTAATGAAATCATCATGTGGCTCTTCCTACTGTGTCCCCTTTTGCTCAGGAGCTGAAGTGGCGTTTGAGTCCCCTGACATCTGTGTCCTGGCTAAACATCTACATGCAGATTGCCTACCTGAAAGAGTCCGAGGAGGTTCTCATCCCACAGTACCCACAAACTACGTTTGTACAGATTGCCGAGGTAAGGTTTCCCGCCACTGCATGTGATTCATAGGTATGTTTTGTTGTAAGATACTAAGAAGCTCAACAAGGCAAAATATGTCCTCACAGACGACACTGCTTTTGCTTATACACGATGGCGTTGTAAGGAAATGTTTTCACATTTCCTCAGAATGGCTCATTGCCTCAAGTCGGTGTTGTGCTCGTGTTATCTATCTTTTCATTTTGTTTTCTCTCTATAGCTCCTGGACCTGTGTGTGTTGGATGTGAAATCTCTGGAGTTCTGCTATGGAGTGCTGGCTGCCTCTGCCCTGTTCCATTTCTCCTCGCTGGAGCTGGTGGAGAAAGTCTCAGGTAGGGCGTTTCATTTTGAAGCTGTTCAGGTCAATCAATGTCTTCAATCCAGCCACTGAGTTGTATTGTTTCGGTGGACTTGCCATGGGTGTTTTTAGCCCTAACCAGACCCCTTTTGTCTTGCTCTGTGCAGCTCTGAAGTGGTTAGACGTTGAGGCGTGTGTGAGGTGGATGGTCCCCTTTGCCATGTCCATCAGAGAAGTGGGCAGCTCAGCCCTGAGGCCCTTCAAAGGAATCCCAGCAGATGACATGCATAACATCCAGACCCATGCTGCCTATCTGGACTGGATGGTGAGGGCATCGTTTGTATGGTTTTCTATGCCAATGTTTGACATAGTTTGGACATTGTATCAGGCTGTTTTAGAGTATAATTTTTCCCCCCTCAGCTTGCTTCTTGTGTTCAGTGGTACACAGCTGAGTTGCAGCCTGTATTGAGAGTTCTGTTGGTTTCTTTAGGCGAAGGCATGCTCCTACCCACAAGTGGATGTAGATCGCAGCCAGAGTTCCCCAATACCGTCCGGAGTGCTCACTCCGCCCCCTAGCAGCGAGAAACCAGAGGGCACCGTCTCTTGATTTCCATTGGGTTAGTATGGGGACCAAGATATTGTAGGACTGGGAGAAATCCGTGGCATTACACCAACATGTGCTCAAATGCTTTTTCTACATGCGTGCATGTGTTAATTGTGCGAAGGTGAATGGATGTTTTTGGATCTCTGCCTTTTTTGGGGGGGGGGTTGACAATTTTTAATTGGAGTGTTGCCAAGCTGGACCACCTGCCAAAAACCCAGAGCTGTCACCGGCTCTGAGTGCTGCTAAAGAAGGTGGACTTGGATTGATGGAACAGTGGATGAATGTGTGTGTGTAGCTCACGCTTGCCATTTTGAGAAAGATAATACTGCCAGGTTTGGGGACCAGTAGCTCTGCTGCCAAAATGGACAAGTGGAACAGCCTGCTTCAGAAGCAGAAATATGGATTGTATTTTAAGATTTTAACTCTGCAACTTTCTCTCTTGCATTTGAGTTTTTACCAAAATGTATGATTTGTTTTGAAATGAGATGCTGCTACTTATTTTTTAAATAAAGTCACTGTCGCAGACAGCTTTTATGTTTTACAATGTTGTGGGTCTTTGCCTTGTCCAGGGATTGTAGCCTGGTTGAAACACCCTGACTGCCGTGTTCACTATTCTGTTTTACTGCGTGTGAAATAGCTTGGCGAACTCAATGATCAGGCTGGTTCTACCAGGCCGGTGCAGGGGCACCAGTTAGTCTGGGTAATATGTACGTATTAGATTTAGAGTGACTATGCATAGATGATAAACAGTAACAGCAGTGTAAAGGGGGGGGGGGGGCAATGCAGCTAGTCTGGGTAGCCATTTGTTTAGTTCAGGAGTCTTACGGCTTGGGGGGTAGAAGTTGAGAAGCCTTTTGAACCTAGACGTGGTGCTCCGCTACAGCTTGTCGTGTGGTAGCAGAGAACCGTTTATTACTAGGGTGGCTGGAGTCTTTGACAATTTTTAGGTCCTTCCTGACACCGCCTGGTATAGAGGTCAGGCAGAGCTGAAGTGATGTACTGGGCTGGACGCACTACCCTCTAGTGCCTTGCGGTCGGGGGATGAGCAGTTGCCATACCAGTCGGGATTCTCGATGGTGTAGCTGTAGAACTTTTTGATTATCTCGGGACCCATGTCAAATCTTTTCAAGCTCCTGGGGTTGGGGGGGGGTGAAATAGGCTTTGTGCCCTCTTCACGACTGTCTTGGTGTGTTTGGACTATGATCGTTTGATGTGGACAAAGGAACTTGAATCTCTTGACCTGCGCCACTATAGCCCCGTCGACAAGAATGTGGGCGTGCTCTTTCCTCTTCCTGTGGTCGACGATCCTCGGTCTTGATCACGTTGAGGAAGAGGTTGTTGTCCTTGCGCCACACGGCCAGATCTCTGACCTCCCTATAGGCTGTCTTGTCGGTGATCAGGCCTAACACTGTTGTCGTCGGCAAACTTAATGATGGTGTTGGAGTCGTGCCTGGCCATGCCAGGGATGGGTCTTAAGGACAAGACGGACCAACATGCATGCCGGCTGTGCACAGTAGATCGTTGGCTGTGTTGGTCTGCCTTGTACTTTAGGGTGTTGCCACATTTGAGATTTGTCTGAAAATTCTGGATGGAGCCAATGATTCATCATCCTGGAGAGGCCAATGATAACAGCTTTTTAGCCAACAGCATCACCATCTGGCACAACCATCTAATTCAGTTTAGGAGCCTGAGCTTGCTAATCTACTGATGAAATCCTGCTGTAGCCTACGACGCCGTCCTATAATTTGTTGTGCTACGCTGTATGTGTAGGCCTATGCTACAGTAGACCTAGCCTTTTTTATTTTTTTTACCATTTTTTAATAGGCCCACAATGGAAATCAACTTGTCATCGGTTTTAAATGCGTTATCCATGTGGTTATATTTTGAAATTGTCTACATCTTTGTTGGATTAATGACAAATGTACAATATGATGGCTTTTGTAGTTATGTAACGCATCTAAAATTTAATATAGAGCAGACTTTAATGTGTCACTGGCAATGATGTGCCGTACCAGTTAAGTTTGTACACCTACTCATTCCAGGGTTTTTTCTTGATTTAAAAAAATGTAACTTTTTTTCCATGCAAAATTTGTCAAAACAAACTATTTAAAGACGCATGGAATCATGTAATGTGATTCTTCAAAATAGCAACCCTTTGCCTTGACAGATTTGTAAGCTCTCAACCAGCTTCATGAAGTAGTCACCTGGAATGCATTTCAATTAACAGGTGTGCCTTAATTTGTGGAATTTCTTTCCTCCATTCGTTTGAGCTAATCAGTTATTGTGACAAGGTAGGGGATATACAGAGCATAGCCCTATTTGGTGAAAGACCAAGTCCATATTATGGCAAGTACGGCTCAAATAAGCAAAGAAAAATGACAGTCCATTACTTTGACTGACCTCCCGGTCTTAATCTGGAAATTATAAAGAACTTTGAAAGTTTCTTCAAGTGCAGTCGCAAAAACCGTCAAGCGCTATGATAAATCTCTCGCGAGGACCGCCACAGGAGAGGAAGACCCAGAGTTACCTCTGCTGCAGTGGATACGTTTATTAGTTAGCAGCCTCAGAAATGAAAGGCCAAATAAATGCTTCAAAGTTTAAGTAACACACATCTCAACATCAACTGTTCAGTGGAGACTGAGAATCAGGCCTTCATGGTCAAATTGCTACCAAGAAAACACTGAAGGACACCAATAAGAGACTTGCTTGGGCCAAGAAACACAAGCGGTGAACATTAGACAAGTGGAAATCTGTCCTTTGGCCTGAGTCCAAAATATGAGATTTTCTTTAGTTCCAACCCCCGTGTCTTTGTGAGACGCAGAGTAGGTGAACAGATCTCTGCATGTGTGGTTCCCACCGTGAAGCATGGAGGAGGTGTGATAGTGTGGGTGTGCTTTGCTGGTGATACTGTCAGTGATTTATTTAGAAGACAAGGCACTCTTAACCAGTATGGCTACCACAGCATTCTGCAGCGATACGACATACCGTCTGGTTTGCGCTTAGTGTGACTCATTTGTTTTTCAACAGTTTGACCAAGATGGAGAGTGATGGAGTGCTGCATCAGATGACCTGGCCTCCACAATCACCCAACCTCAACCCAATTGAGATGGTTTGGGATGAGTTGGACCGCAAAGTGAAGGAAAAGCAGCCAACAAGTGCTCAGCATATGTGGGAACTCATTCAAGACTTTTGGGAAAGCATTCCAGGTGAAGCTGGTTGAAAGAATGCCAAGCATGTGCAAAACTGCCATCAAGGAAAAGGGTGGCTACATTGAAGAATCTAAAATATACTTTGATTTGTTTAACACTTTATTTTTAATTTTTTTACATGTGTTATTTAATAGTTTTGATGTCTTCACTATTATTCTACAATGTAAAAAATAGAGAACCCCTGAATGAGAAGGTGTGTCCAAACTTTTGACTGGTACTATACCATTTCATTAGTGTTCATGCTTCTCAATGTGGCGCACCTTTTAGATGCTCCTTTTAAAGCCTTACCATTTCTATACGTGCCTCTCGCTAAACTAAAGTTTATGCTGAAAGTTATTGAAGTTCATAACATAAGATTTAAACTGTTTAAGAGAAGAGTGCGATAAATGCATGTTTCTGTAAAATATAAATCGCTAGAAACATCTGCTTTTCTTTAAACTCACAAAATATTGTAGGAAGTTTAAGGAATTGGTCACAAAGATGACATCTGAGGTGGTGCACTGGGCTAATGTAAAGTACAGAAAACGGAGGTGTGTGTGAAAGGTGTAGAGGTAAACATCTTCTGTGTCGTTTTGTTTGTATTCTTATTCACTGTAACTTGCCACAATTTGGAATCAAAGGGGACAAAAAGGAAAGTCATCTGAATGAAAACAAAATGGAGCATAGGGATGGCCTCTATAATGGCTGTCTCTTTCATGCGTTCACTGACAGACAGTGCCCTCTGCTTGCAGTCAAGGAGTGTGTGCTTAAAGATGCACAGGACTAATCCACTAGATGTCAGTATGACGCTTTCACTGTCAAAGCTGCTCTCTTGTGAGACTTGCCGGGGACGACTCGACAGATGCTGCTGGGAGTAATTCTTGTACTTGTCTAATTCTCTGGTCCTTCACTTTGTCACAAACCAGATTGGATCACCTAAGGGTTTGTTTTTCTTTGGCCAGCTGAATTTATCAGATGCATTTATCAAATGGATTGATACTATTGTCTTACTAAATCATTTGGATATTCAGTCTACATCAATTCTTCACTCTTTTTTAGCAATAATGTGAATAAACCATGCCATCTGAAGTTATCCCCTATATTATTTTTCAACCATTTCCAACCATTGTTGAAAAAATATGGACTGTTCCCTTTTCTGCTCTGGTGCTCTTCACACACATCGACTGTTCTGCATCAATGTTCAGTGATTAACGCTGCATTAAAGCAGCAGCGGCCCTTGCTGTCTCTTCAAAGATAGGGGGGGGGGGGGGCTTCACCCATCAGACAGGCTCTTGGGGCATGGGACCCTCAGGCAGCCAGGCAGGAAACAGCACAACAGCTGTTATGCGCTCAATGGCCCCTTTGTTCTCGCAGCTCAGACGCTTGTGGCAGCAGCAGGTGCCCATTGGCTAAGCCACCAGCCGCACAAGAGTTCACACCTAGATAGGGGGTACAGTAGACACCAATCACTGAAAATGCTGAAGGGATTCCACCTACATATAGTAACAGTCTTAGGCCAGCGTTTGTGTTTTATATCATTCATACATTGCAATTAAAATGGCACCATGTGTCAACATTGGAATGACTAAATTGATGTAATAATCCTGCTTTGATCAAGAAAAAGGTGCATGTACTCGTAATTAAAATTCGGTCACATATTTTTCAATTGGGAGGCTGACTGTGACACTTTAGGGTCAATAAAAATGTGTTTTGTCATGTCAAATAAGCCACTTGGTGACACATTTTCATCCCTGAGGCAAGGCAGGGGGTAGCAGTAAAACAGCACTGATATTCATCACGTATTCAGGTTTCCCATAGTACCACATGCATTTTTGAAATTATTAATATCAATCAACATATTCAATGAGTCTATTAGTTGAGCACTATTGGTTTGCAATGCATGCCTATACCAATAACCTATATCTACCGAGGTTGTTTAGTCAGTGTTTGGTCCCGAACCAGACCCTCTTGATCTGTGCAGCTCTGACGTGGTCCAACGTTGAAGAGTGTGTGAAGTGGATGGTTCCCCTTGCTATGTCCATTAGAGAAGTGGGCAGTTTAGCTATGAAGACCTTCAAAAGGACTCACACAGACAACCACAGACTACAAACATCCCATACCAATGTTGCCTATCTGGACTGGATGGTGAGTTTCCGTTCTTCAAGGAGCTAGAGAGAATGGAGGGAATAAACAAAAATAGGCCCAAAAAAACATGATATTTCCACTAAGCGCAAACCAGATGGGATGGCGTATTGCTGCTGAATGCTGTGGTAGCCATGCTGGTTAAGTGTGCCTTGAATTCTAAATAATCACTGACAGTGTCACCAGCAAAACACCATCACACCTTCTCCTCCATGCTTCACGGTGGGAACCACACATGCGGAGATAATCCGTTCACCTACTCCGCGTCTCATAAAGACACGGTGGTTGGAATCAAAAATCTCAAATTTGGACTCATCAGACCAAAGGACAGATTTCCACCAGTCTAATGTCCATTGTTTGTTTTTCTTGGCCCAAGCAAGTCTCTTCTTATTATTGATGTCCTTTAGTGGTGTTGTTTTGCAGCAATTCAACCATGAAGGCCTGATTCACTCAGTCTCCACTGAACATTTGATGTTGAGATGTGTCTACTACTTGAACTCTGTGAATAATTTATTTGGTCTGCAATTTCTGAGGCTGGTAACTCTAATGAACTTATCCACTGCAGAAGAGGTAACTCTGGATCTTCCTCTCCTGTGGCGGTCCTCACGAGAAAGTGTTATCATAGCGCTTGATGGTTTTTGCGACTGCACTTGAAGAAACTTTAAAAGTTCTTGAAGTTTTCCAGATTGACTGACCTTCATGTCTTAAAGCAAGGGTGGACTGTCATTTCTCTTTGCTTATTTGAGCTGTTCTTGCCATAATATGGACTTGGTCTTTTACCAAATAGGGCTATCTTCTGTATACCTACGCTACCGTGTCACAACACAACTGATTGGCTCAAACGCATTAAGAAGGAAAGAAATTCCACAAATGAACTTTGAACAAGGCACACCTGTTAATTAAAATGCATTCCAGGTGACTACCTCATGATGCTGGTTGAGAGAATGCCAAGAGTGTGCAAAGCTGTCATCAAGGCAAAGGGTGGCTACTTCTAAGAATCTCAAATATAACATATATTTAGATTTCCTTAACACTTTTGTGGTTACTACATGATTCCATATGTGTTATTTCATTGTTTTGATGTTTTCACTATTATTCTACAATGTAGAAAATAGTACAAATAAAGAAAAACCCTGGAATGAGTAGGTGTGTCCAAAATTTTGACTGGTACTTTAAGTCAACATAGGTGCACTGTGCGGTTGAGAGAGAGGGAAACATGAAGAGAAAGATATGGAAGTATTCTATCTATGTGCACTCAATTCATTTTGCGATTGATTTTAGAAAGTTAACAGCACAGAAGGGTGAGGGGAAGATTGATTTATACAGTAGGTGTACCCTATAGGGCATGCCCTAAGATCAGGCTGTTGTTTGCAGGCCAACCTCACCAAAGCCCCCTTGCTGTCTTTTTAGGAGGGGGTACTAATGAACCACATTTCACAGGAACTTTCATTCAGTCAGAGCACTGGGGAATTTCAGGCTCCCTTCCATGACCCTTTAGTGAACACTGAAATAAAGTGCTGTGAGCGGTCTCTGGGGTTGACCTGTCAAGCTGTTCAAATAGGCCTATACACTATGTGTTGTCCTACTCTCATGCAAATGAAACCAAAAATGATATTGTTATTACAGTAATGTTGTGCAATGTTATACTAATTTGGGACAAAATGTAATAGGCTATAGAAGGGCTTCAATGCAAATTTTCATGATGTATTCAAATCCAGGCGTCAAGGTTTGCAGCACTGCTGATTTTCCTCCTTCCCCTCTAGGACTGATTGGGTCCTGGGACCCCATTGGCCAATCAGTAATATTAGTCAATCAATTAACTACAAAGACAAGAGCTACAGTTCTGACCTCAAGGCCAGTATTTACATTTCAGCCTATAATAGTATATTAATTCACTAGATAAGCTTATTCTAAGATACCACAGTTTAAAGCAAGAGTCCTTAGTTGCTACGTAAATGTTTTGCCTTATGAATTAATCATATATACCCATTGATTCTTGAAGAATATAACTTAGAAATAGCTGAAGAGTTTAGCTCAACTGTCATACCCCATCAGAACCCAAAATATAAGCTCCAATGTTTGTAAACAACATAAATGGAAACAAACACTGTATAGCCTCAAAACATACATTTGATATCATGGATGACAGTCCTTGCATCCATAGCTGTCTATGCATTTGAGAGTGGTTACTTTTCAGGTATAAAGCTTTATTGTTTCAATAAAGGATTATAGCTTAAAATAATCAACTCCCACAAAAATATGAAAAGAGAAGAAAGTATGGAAAAAGACCATGGCAAAAAGAGGGGGAAAAAGGCTGATAATCAAGCAAAATAAATAGATGAGAGAGAGCTGCAGTATCTGTCACTGTCAAAGGAGCTGTCAATGAGGGACCACGTGGCTTTGAGACGGCATGCTGGTGTTTACGTATGCGACTACACGAAACACGCCCCCTATTTCTCCTCACGCCCACAAAGGGAGGTGCAGGAAAACTGTATTTGTATAAACCACGCCCCAACTTTGAATGAGCAACATGTACCTGAGGACTGAGCAGAACGAAAGCTTGGGTTGACGCTGTCCTTTTCCATTTAATTTAGAAACGGTGTTGTGTCCAGTAGTCGATTACAATTTCAGATAGAGTTGTGTCGCGTTAAATGTAAAGTCAATGCATTTGCCACCTTTTATTATACGTACTGAAAGGCAAAAGTGCCATTTCCAGAACGGCAGAAGTTGAGAGAGGAAAGTGGAGTCATTTTTGAGACAGTATAGCGAGAAGGAAGTTATTTGCCAAGGTAGTGCCTCAGCATGAACTTTAACATTTTTTAAAAGTATTCATCAAGTCCTTTGTACCCGTTATGTATGTATGTATTTTTTTTATTTTACTAGGCAAGTCAGTTAAGAACAAATTCTTATTTTCAATGACGGCCTAGAAACAGTGGGTTAACTGCCTGTTCAGGGGCAGAACGACAGACTTGCCAGGTCGGGAGTTTTTTGAACTTGCAACCTTCCGGTTGCTAGTACAACACTCTAACCACTAGGCTACCCTGCCGCCCATACGTACGTATGTTCGTATGTTCGTATGTATGTATGTATTTATGTATGTATGTATGTATCAATCAAGACGGTACATACAGTCGGTTTATAAATTGTTGGCTGTACTGCAAGTGACAAATAAACACAGTCAGAGCCTATGTAGGCCCACAAACAGTATACCGGTAGACTGCTGACCAACACACAATTTCAATCTTGTTCAAACTAGATATAGTATGTAGATCTATAGATCATACATCCACACTCTCCTACATATTTATTTGGACAGTGAAGCTAAAACGTTTCATTTGTCTCTACTTAAGCATCTTGGATTTGTGATCAAATGCGTCTTATGAGGCAACAGTACAGAATGTCACCTTTTATTTGAGGGTGTTTTCATACATTTCCGTTTTACCGTTTACAAATTAAAGCACTTTATGTCTCTAGTATGCTCATTTGAAGGTGTCAAGTATTTGGACAAATTCACTTATACTGTGTGTGTATTATTAGTCAACAGTTTAATTGGGGGACTAGATACATAAAGTGCTTTAATTTCTAAAAGGTAAAACAGAAATGTATGAAAATACCCTAAAATAAAATGTGGCATTCTGTACTGTCCCATTTACATTTGACATGTTAGTCATTTAGCAGACACTCTTATCCACAGCGACTTACAGTTAGTGCACTCATCTTAACATAGCTAGGTGAGACAACCACAAATCACAGTCGTGGGAAGTAACTTTTTCCTAAATGAAGAAGTTATCAGCAAAGTTAGTGCTATAAGTAAGAAACAAGTGCTATTTCTTTTTTTTGGGGGGGGGGTGGACTGACTGAGATTTCTTATATAACATTCTCTTTGAAGAGGTGGCGTTTAAATGAAACATTTGAAACATCCAAAATGCTGAAGTTTGCAGCCAAATTAAAAGTTTTAGCTTCACTGTCCAATTAAATACGTAGGGAAGTGTATTTTTTTAAATCTACATATAGATGTGCAAACTATCTATTTATAAACCACTTTATAATTCAAATGAGCCTATATTCCTACAGACCGGTTTTTGTTAACTTACAATATGTTGTGGATGATTAAAAATATATCATTTAAATGGTCTAATTGTAGGCCCATAGGCCTATGACGTAGAAGTACTGACAACAAAAGTTGTTGTTGTATTTTCCAGCACATGCAAAGACAGTGAACTAAACTTGTGTTTGGTATGTGAATGCAGGTGACCTTGAAGCATTCATCAAAGACACCTGATGAAGCGCTTCTAATCGGATAAGAGGTTAGTGATAGACTCCACTGTGAAAATATTAACATTTGAAGATATTCTACTATACATTTACATGCTATGTTAGGATGGGAATATAGGTCAAACCAACCGATTTTAGATACAGTATTATTGTGACTGTGCCAATGATATCCCCTCAAAATATTCTGAGCATAATCTTTTGACACTTATTTACATAAACTGGCTTCAGTATCCCTCATAACTCAATGCATTTTTTACCATATAGTCTTTATCCGTCTTCCACCATCTGAATGGCAACTACAAGTGTCTACAACCTTCTTTTTTTTTTTTTACTGCTATGTTACATGTTGCCCGGAACTGTCAGAAGTAGGTTGAGGGTGGAGGTGGGTATGATACGCCCTAGAAAACACTGCCGTTTTCTCTGCTGTTATTTCATACTTCCCGCAGCAAGAGGCTGTTCACAGCACTTGTTTTTGTTTGCTAATAACCAGGCTATTCCCTTCAGGGACACATTAGCTCTTGTAAACAAGTTGCTACAGTGTGTATATACGCTTTGATGTCACTGACTTAGTATCTTCTCTTACACTTCAATATTTTATTAACTATATTCATAATTATGATATAAAGCAATGCTCATGAAGATATTTTCAATAAATGTAACGCCTCAGCTAGCCAACTGTTCAGCTTATATTTAGGCTATGGAAGTGGAATGCTCTTAGCCATGCATGGTTACTACTACTTGAACACAAGCTTTTTCTACACGTTCCCTGTGTGCTATTTTCATCAAAGCCATGGCAGCTTATTGCAACTAAATTACAGTATAATACACTTCATTGTTGCTAATTTGTTAATTTGGTTCATTATAATCAGTTTACTTCACTTCTCCCTCAAATAACGTAGTCAGACCTAAGATAGCGTTTGAACATCAACATAATACAGAATGGCGTCAAAAATAATGTTTGTCAGGACACACGTCTTGATTTGATTAGGATGTTGCTTTACGTCTTGTGAAGGCTTATCTCACTGTAATATTGAGGAAACATTAAGGATCATGGCATGGTAAAATGAACCTTATCCTAGTGGTAATTGTTATTAATGATAATAACAACTGAGTTGATAAAGGAGATTAACGCAGAGTGATATGTCAGTGAAGGCTCAGTTTCATAATACAATAGTAGAATTGCAGTGCTGCAACTGTATTAGTTTGAGTGTATACGTCTATTGTATAACTCCCTATTAATTTGGTTTTCTAGAGTAAGACAATATGGATTAATATGGACTATATTCAGGAACAAATCTGATGTTTTGCATTTGGTACATGTAGTTCTGAATATCCTTATGGCCACGATTAAGCTCTCATGGTGGTGATCAACAGCTGTGAGCACTAGAAATCTGATCGAGTTCATCTAGTGCTCTTCCATTACGTGAAATCTCTGTTGAACAGACAGTGGAGCAGAGAAATTGAACATCACTCAGGTTTTGTTATGCTGTTTTAGTGTGCATCTGCCACCCCCTTGTGGCCTCTGACATTAACTGCAGGGTCAGTGAAGCTATGGCTTTCTACAAATTGTGACTATTTTGGCTATTCTTTGCTCCAGCTGCAGTATTCTGCCTCCATGGTGTTTGGACGACAATAGCTCTCAGAACTGCCGGTAGTGTGATTTGTGATTTGAAAGGTTGCTCTGATGTGTAACCTAACGAAGTGTTGATTCAATGTCAGAACAAAAACCCTCCCACGACCCTTTGATTGTTATTTGCTGTCATTTCTCAAACAAACCAGCAGGGTTATCCATTGCATCATCTTTGTTAATAATAATACATTTCATTTGTCTGATTTTAACATCTGTAGTTGCCACAGTACCAGTCTTTGGCCTATTGTTTTAAATTGAAAAAGACAGATATGATCAAATCTCAAACTAGACTGTACAGTGCTGTGTATAATAAAGCATGAGGGAATTATAGGCTTATTTGAAAAGGGCAACACAAAGACCCTCTTGTTCCTTTAAGTCTTTAGGTTTTTGGAGGGAGTGTGTGTCGAACACGAGGGCCGCTTCCTGTCAATTCTGTTCCACATATTCCCGGTTCCTTTCCATTGTAATTCCTTTAATTAAAGTGATTTTATTCACAGGCACACAGCTGGCACCGGCTACTTTCCATTAGGCATCTGAGTGGCCGCCTCGTTGGTTGGAGGACCCGCACTGGGGCTGCTTCCTAGGGAGCACAATACTATTTTCATCTCCCCTCTGAGTTTGTTGTCTGTTTTGAATTTATTAATCATTGATTTTAATGCGCGCCTCTTGACAGTGGCAGATACCCGCGCATTAATTAATTCCAGTGTCCCTGTTTAACAAAATGGCATTTAGAAACAATGTGAGGTCGGCTGGTGTTCCCTCTGACCTATAAATGAAGGCGTTGAATGCAAAATGTCAAAATTAGCTTTTATTTGTTCTTCACTATTTGTTCTTTTGTACTATTTATTTGATGGCGTAGATATAAATGAGGCCATTTCTGCTCTATTGAAGTATCTGTAAACACAGTTCGTTTTAAAAAATATTCAGCAGTATTTTGGGTAGATCATAAAACACAATAATGTCTCTTTTGTTCAGCATCCTTCTTCAATACTCCTGCTTTGCATGCGGCTTCTGTCGGTCGCTGAATGGCATATTCTCAAAGGAATTGTCGGTCTTAAATTGAGAATAAAGGTGCTGTGCCGTCAACAATAGGTGGGCTATGTTTATCCTTTGAGGTCTTAAGTAAGTATGTTAAAAGATTGCCTTCAGTGAATTTCCGAGGAATAAAAAGAAAGATTAGATCTCACATTAGGCATATGGTGTTGGAATTTGAATTGGGTTAGGATTTGAATGTATTTATGTGAGTATTTGAAGAGAACTAAACTATTCATCCATTTAAATGAGTGACTGGTCTGTGTGGTTGAATAGATAAAAGCTTGCTCATAATCCTTATTGACAAGAGGGATGCGTAAAGGCAGCTATTCCTAAGTCCCAGCCGTGCCCTGCCCTGTGGATGGGCCTTATCCTTATTCAAGGAGGGTTTCTTAATGCTAAAGATTTCCTGACAGATTGCTTTCACCAGATTGATTAGCACATGTTGTTAGTAAGTGAACTGTGTCTGTGTGTGTGCCTGTGTGTGTGCACGAGCGCCTCTGAGAGGGGTGGGGGGGGGACATGGAGTGCTTATCATTCTGAAAATTAAAAGAAGCAAACAACCACAGCCGTAACATGATGGCATTTAGCTGGCATCCTGCTGGGGTTTAGCACAACACTCTAACTGTGCTGACATCTGCAAAAGATAATGCAGAAAAGAGACTCAAGGCTCACCTCACTCAAACTCAAAGTGCAGTAACTACACAGTAGTATACAGTATGTTTGCATAATATTATTTTTTCCTGTAGTCAAAGCAGCAGGATGATTGCCAAATGTAAAATAGCAGGAAGCCTCCTCACAGGTCGTCCAGTCCAGTTTTGTTGACATGCTGCTCTCTAGCCATTGTATGAAGTAATGGTGTGAAATTGCTTGTATGCAAATACACTGTATAGCATGTTCAATTGGACCCTTGTGAGGAAACAATTAGGGCTTTGAAGAAGGTTCCCACTATTCCTGCTCAACCTATGAAGCCTAAAGCAGGTTGGCCTTTCCCTTCTTCCCTCCCTCCCTCCTGCCTCCTTCCCTCCCCCTCTCCTCCCTCCTCTCTGAAGGGGGGATAACAGAGAGGAGAGGATCCATCGATCAGTGCCGATCGTTCAGCGCCCTGCCTGCACCCGGCCTCATTGTTTTTATCTTGTCTCTCAAGCAGGGCGAACCCTGTTGCCATGGCATCCCCCACACATTGGAGATGGCACTTCAACCCTTTTGCTTAATGATCTCTTGGATGATAGCCTACTTGTCAGGCGTTCATGTTCTGTTGAAACGCGAGGGTTTCTGAACGTTCTATCGCGACGTTACTGTTCCGAACAGGGGTCCATTCTCTGCTTTCGCAAATCAAAGTGGGCTTCTTTCCCTTTGAATTATTTCGAGTGCCATGATTTGTTTCCACTGGGTATGTTCTCAAAGACGGACCTTCTAAATGGAGAGAAACCAATTTGCATTCATTTACTGCTTTTTGTTTTGTTTTTAGGCATTACTTTAAAACCGTCACTCTTTTGGCAGTTCAGTGCTGGGCGAGGGATTATTGCTCATATAAATAGCTGCCATTGATTTGACAGAAAAGAGACTACTCTATGTCATTATGGAGGCAGAAAATCCTAATTTAGAAATGTGAACAAAAAAATAGCGGAGCGTTCAATTCAATTCCATAATCCTCCATATTGCATGAAATCAGGGGTGTCGTGTTACAATACACCGTTTCAGTCAATGCTGGGATGGAGACAAAGGTGGCGCCTGCAGCCATCATAATGTACTGAGCAAGGAAATCTGTTCAGAAACTGTTTCATTTTATTATTCTATATCTGTCAACTCCCATGCAGTGTCTTTTCCAGTTCTATATGTATCGGGTGTGCCTGCATGTGTTATGTGCTTTAAACGTTTCATAAGACGTGCAGTGCAATGGTTAGAGCCCCTGTTAATTAGTTGAATGTATTCCCCCCCCCCCCCCCCCCCCCCTGCTCGGCAGTGGATGAAATAGTCGTGTCTAATCGTATATGACTTTGGGGACATGATACGTGCCACAGTGCCATCACGTTTCCTGTTATTTAAATATGGAATCAAGCGTCTCAGACATTATTGACCGGTGTTGATTGTGAATCCGGGAAGAGCTGTCTGGTGTAAACGCTAGTCAGTTCGATCACATCTGACCTATTATTCATGTGGTAAAAGAAGGGGGGGGGGGTGGGGGGGTTGGAGAGGGGAGAGAAGTTTGAACATAATCGGGAGAAGGACAGAGTTGTTGCTTTAGTCGTGTTAAGATTTGTCTCGTGTCTCATGGATCACTCATCAACAGTCTCCAAATAACACCACGGGAAGCGTGTGAATGATTTTTCAAGACTTGCGTTTTTGTGTTCTTAGAATGGAGAGAAGACTGCTGGTTTTATTGGTCGAGGAACTTCCTTTTGGAACGTTTAGCCGAGTGTTTCTTCCATTCGTTTTCTTCTGTTAAAGGGCCTGTTGGGGCAAAGCAAGCATCTGTGTCTGTCAGAAAGGAGCACAGTTGATATCAGAGACAGGGATCCTGCATGGCTAACATATAAAGTATAAGATTTGAGGGAATTAGAGAATGGATATTTTAGTACGATGCAGGATGACTCTGATTCATAGCTCCATATGCTCCACCAAACACTAGCAGTGGGTGGCCATGTCTCTTTGTTTTATTGCTCTGTCTCAAAGGCAGGAGAAATATGTTACCAGTGTCTGTTCCAAAATGATTTCTCTCCCTTTATTAGTCTTTTGTTTAACCTGTTGTTACCCATAATGTGTTGTAGAAAAGTTGTATTTCTTGTGAGCTAGACATAACCTTGCAAATCTTTTATCTATAAGATTGTCTCTAAGACGCACAAGGCTGGCAAGCAAGACTAAGTAACGTCTATCTGGTGTATTCAATAGCTGGGAGTGACCTCTCAGACAGGGTTGAGAGTTGTTTGAATCACTCAGAAAGGATCATCTTCACTACTCCACACTTAAAGAACAAGATGGAAAATGATTTTTTTTTTTTACATGCATAAAAGCATACTAGAGCCTACAGAATCAGCTTGATGTCTTTTCACTCTAATAATGCGATATGGGGAAGACTTCCTGCATGTCATAAGGTATTGGAAGGTAAAATTGAATTAAACTAAAGGGCTCTGAAGAATGGGACTGGGAAGTACTCACTTTCCCTCTATTTGACGATGAGGATTGCTGTAAATTGACACTGAAATGGTTCGTCTCGCACCCTCTCAAATGACCTCTCAAACGGATAACATGCATATTAACTGGCTCATCGCAAATTGTGTTGAAATGGGACAGAATGCAGTAAATGAGATATCCATCGTCTCCGTGATGAGCACTTCCCCTCATCAGTGTTGCTTTATTTCCCTGCTACCGTTGATGGGTGATGACGTCGGCCAATTAGCTGACCTTGTTGCACTGTCCTCTCGGACTAGTCTACGTTGTGTTGTTGGACAAAACTATGGGTTTAATGTGGGTTTGCCAGCATTTTCTGTACTTAGGCACATTGTTTGAACCACATAGACCCTCATTCCTGTGAAATGATGTTGTAAGTAGGTACGTTTTCTAGAAGTATTTAAAAATATATGTATATTTACAAGGCAAGTCAATTAAGAAGAAATTCTTATTTATAAAGAACGCCTACCCCTAACCCGGATGACACTGGGACAATTGTGCGCCGCCCTATGGGGACTCCCAATCACGGTCGGTTGTGATACAGCCCGGAATCGAACCAGGGTCTGTAGCCACGCTTCTAGCGCTGAGATGCAGTGCCTTAGGCCGCAGCTCCACTCAGTACTTAGTTAACATCCTTCCTTGGGTTTAGTGTAAGGGGGATACTTTCTCTTCCTCGAGTGGCAACTGTCTGGGATTATTTTTGTGCATCTGAAAAAAGAGATGCCTTGAATATACATATTATTAATAATTAACTCCATACTTTATTTCCCTTTGAACGTTATTATGCAGAATGAATATTTCATCTGGGTACAAGCCTTACATGACAACTGTACTAAGACAAAGGATAGTAATGGCACAAAGTTTGACAAGTCTGTGTCGGCTTGCTCTAAAATCATTGGCCTTCATCATACATTTAGCATTCAAGAGACGTCAATGGCGAATCTCTATTTTTGTTCGTTTTCTATTTATGCATTCTGTTTTTTGTTTTCTGACTTTCATGCAAACATATAAATGTCCTTACATTCTGAAATCGAGCCTTTCCAGTGCTCGACTGCTCGTTCCTACATTTGGAGTTGGATAGCAGTTTGTGGCCTATTTAGATCTGAGACCCATGTCTTTTTATTTCTGCTTTGACTGTGTCTAAACTGAGTCCACCTGCAGGGGGAAGTAACAGGCCAGATAACTCAGTCCTCCTGTCAGTCAAGGTTGCAGGATCCCTGTCTGGTGTGCGTTTGTCCAATGACATCACTGTCCCCCTCACGCTCTGTTTCTCTGTGGTCTGTGTCTCTTTCTCCCACTTTCTCTTGTCTCCCAATATGCCGCAGAGAGATACAATTATCCACTTCATTTGAGTCGTCGTGGTAATGGTTCGCCCACCCCTCTCGGGGAAATAGGTAGCAGTAATTGTAAATTGTGTAATGAATGTGGAATCGCGATCGTGCCGGGCGACGCCATTATAACCGACCCGCTCATGACCCCCGCCCCAACAACAAGTGAGACCCCCGGCCTTTAGTGTTCATGAGCCACAGCGGAAATATTTAGGTTCTGAGGCAATTCATCCTAAGTGATGTGCTTTTTTACCTCTTTCATTTCTTTCCCTCCATTTGCTTCTCTTTATTTCCTCGATTCTGTCCTTTCTGACACCTTTTAGGGTGTCATTATGACAAGTCTATAACACTGTCCTACTGTTTGAGGATGTTCTTCTTCCTCTTCCTCCTGGCCCTGCAGCAGCTGTTCTTTGCCCAGAGGGTAGGAGTGAAAGACTAGATATCCTGCTCCTCCAGCGATGACACCTTCTGCACCTGTGCGGAGACAGGTGAGCGAGCTCAGTGACGCGCCCCAATTATCAGAAGTGACATTGTGTCAGTGAATTATCTTGGTTAAGAAGTCTGGAGTGCTGGGGAGCAGCGGGAGGCCACAGAACCTGAGGCACTATTAATCTGAGAGTGTTGCCGTTGGAACCCCTTCTCCTTGTGTGTGTGTGATGAGCCGCTTATCATGGATTCCTGCTGTTTCCGAGTGGGGAAGCGGTGGGTTTGCTTTAAAATGCTTTGTATTAATTAACCCCCCCCCCCACCCCCACTAGCTCCCTGTTGTACACGGTGTCACTTTACTTTGTTGTTCTTGAATCATGGCTCCTTAGTCCTGTAATGTTCCAGTTCAGCAGTTTTAGTTCTTACCGACGTTTGACTTTGTTATGGCTGCCCCATGGGCACTCCTTATACATCCACAATGTTACAAGGGCCAAAAGGCTGGTGATTTTAAGGTGTAAATGTCCCTCTTACTCCATGAAGGTAGATGGTGTTCACCTCTATTTGATATATAGCACATCATAAGTCCTTCACTTAACTAAGTTAAGAATCCGGCCTTCGAAGATGGGGGTTAGTGAGAGAGACTTTGACTGTGTCATTAGCAGAGACTTAGGGGGCAGATCACTGAGGCAGTATGAGATGGGGAGGGTATAAGAGACTAGAAAGTAGGCGTCTGCTGTCCAGCTGAGCCTTGTCTACTCCCCTTCAGCCTCCAGCGCACCCCCTCATTGTCATACAGTAACTCCCAAGAGGCTTTGCGTCTTCAGTGTCTCTCCGCTGAAGGGGAGAAGCAGAAAGCCTGTCTATCACACTCACTGTCATACTCTCACACTTTCCCACGGGGCTACATTACTGATAATGTCTCATATGGCGGAGAGGACTTGTCAGTGTCCCTCCTATCAGAACGAATCCTGTTTTGTCCAGCAGGGGGTGGTGTTGCAACTGGTTTACCAAGCACCTGTGGGATAGAGAGTTGAAATGCCAATACAGTCTAGAGAAGGGGGAAAGAAGGCACACACAAAAACATATCAGACATTTGGTATTAACGGAGTGAAGAAGGATTATTGTTGTTCAAACTTGTGATGTCAAGGTCATTAGTGAGTCAAACGATGATATTTAATTGTGTTGCCATTGTAACTGGGTGGCAGGTAGCCTAGAGGTTAGAGGGTTGGGCCATTAACCGAAAGGTTGCTGGATTGAATCCCTGAGCTGACAAGGTAAAAATCTGCAGTTCTACCCCTGAACAAGGCAGTTAACCCACTGTTCCCCAGTAGGTTGTCATTGTAAATTTTAAAAAATGTTCTTAACTGACTTGCCTAGTTAAATAAAGGATAAAAAAATGTAAGACATGATTAGACGTTCATCTCAATTCCCTGAACATACTGTATGTGTTTGATCAGGGGGTAAGGCATCATCGACATAAATAATTGTGATCTCAAAACACTGCCATTCCTTTCAGTCTATTGTTGTGTAATGAATATGTATTTTAGCATGTGTGTATTAAATTACCCATCCTTAAAAATATTATATAGGCTAATCCAGATTTGTTCAACCAAAAGACCCACCCCCCATTGATCTGAGTAAAAAAAAATGCCCTTAAAAATGCTATTCCACCAGATTTAAACTCAGTCAGGCACATTATCAGGCTGGGCTCAGTGAAGCAAAAACATTCCATAACCTCAACCTTCTCCCTGACCCCTCCCTGCTTTTAACAACTGCCGACATAGTTTTGCACTGTTATGTGATCATGCTTGGATGAAATCTGTCAAACAGCTCCCTGAGTTATTAGGCTGTCTGCATCTGACCTTTCCGCAATCAAAGATATATGACTTAAGGGCTCAGATTTGCCATGGCAACGGGTCCAATTTGCCGCTGTGAGAAAAGGTCTAATTGTTGCAGAAATTTAATGATCTAGCGCGACATCAGGGGCTGTGAGATTTTATGAACTGTTTACGCTATAATTTTCTTTTGTTAATGCATTCCCAGCTTAACCCTTTCCCTGCTGGATGCCTGAAGGGAGGAGAGGGGGCTCTCTGCTGCTGCTGCTGTCTGTGTGAGCAATCTGCCTCAACCTGTTTGCATGTCTGGCGCCTTTAAAAAAAAGGGCACTTCTGTCTTTAAGAAAAACCAGCAACATTATCGCCTCAGCGATGTAGACATCAGTAATATATTCTACAAGGTCAAAGACAACTGAGATTAAAATGTCTAATCAGTTAATTTGTTTTATTGAGAAGGACTGGTGTGTGATTGGACAGAGCGGGAGAGAGAGAGGGGGATAGAGATGGAGGGGGCGTTGGAGCTGCTTAGATTTGCACATTGGTATTTTGACTGTGTGTGATGCTGGAAAATATGGCTGTGGCATTCTGTTATAGAATGTTGATGAACCTCAGACACCTTGTGTTATTTTCCCCTCCTCCCTCCCTTGCCCTTCGTCTCTCTTCCGCTCACCATTCATTTTCAATCTTTGGCACATTCATACAAGACTGATTTTATTATTTGCCTAAATAGACTTATATTTTATATCTCATTAAATATTCAAAATAAATTCAGCATATTTGAGATGTTCATACATATTCAGATTTGGTAACATGGATCAGAATATTTTTGATTGAGCCCATACAGCGAAGACATTTTGAATTGTCTTTCTGTGTGCAGATAATTCCATTCAGAGGAATGAGTTGAATCACAATTGATCTCATTGTTTTCTTTTTTCTCTCACAATCAAATGTGAAAGAACCTATTTTGCATGGCCAGGCTGTTATAGGTTTATACAGTATGTACATATTTGATAACTGTTTGATTCACTTGAAAATGAAATCACTCTCAAGTTTTGGTTTATGCACACGGCACATCCTCATATACATCAATCAGAATTTTCCAAATATAGTCAGACGGTCCTAAAACGTATTATGTTCTCTCCTGATCCATATCTGTCTTTGAACAAAAGAGAAGGGTTTTGTCCCCGTTTCCTGCCTGAGAATATATTCAATCATGTGTGTGTGTGTTGGGTAAATGAGTCTCTCTGAATGTGACCCCCATTAGGTCCAGGGAAAGTAGAGCCGTCCAGCTCTGTTTGTTTTGCGTTAAGTTGCTGGAGTAGTGGCCAGGCCTTGATTTATTAGCGCCGTGTGCCAAATGACCATGATGAAGTGCATTTCCATTTTAAAAGACTTTACAGCTCTATCTGGAAAAGGTAAGAAGCAGAAAACAGCTCAGCCAGAGGAGGGGAGGGGGCGCAACCAAAGCTAGAGCAGAGGAGACCCAGACTGACATAGATGAGTTGTGAAATAGGCCAGGTGTAGAGACTAGGGAGAGAAGAGAGAGAGAGAGGGACTGTGTTTGTAGAAGGGACATTGATGTTTAATATTTAATCCTGGGTGCAGTTCTTAACATACAGTATGTAAGATGGCAGATTTAAGAGGGAAAACATTTGGAGCACTCAAGGCCAAACTTTGCAATCACGCGAGGGTTTTATGAGGAAAATGTTTTTTTTGCTAGTGTACACGAGCAATACAACATCCCTTTGACGTTGTCATGTTGCCATATTTCTCAGCCAACGAGTTCAGACATTATGTTACACAAGTGATTTTGGTAACAAAGTAAAAAAAAATTGGTGACCCAAGGTTCCTATAAGGTTTGACATTGAAAGTAGACCCACCAAAAATGCACCTGCGTGCATCTGTAGTGTGTGCAACAAACAGGCTTACATCCAGAAAAGTGATGAAGTGATTGTTGAATGAAAATACACCCGTCTTTCGGACAAATATGTGGCACTAATTACTTGTCTAACCTAAATCTCCCTGCGCCAGATGTTGCTAAAATATAGTGAGACGGGAGACAAATTGCACAATGTTGTTTTAGCCCTCACAGAAATGTAGACGTTCAAATCATATTTTCCTTGACCCTGTTAAGGAGTTGTTCAATGTGAATGTGAAGTGCGCCGGCAGAAACTAATTGTAAAGATATGGTAGGTATCGCATAATCTTGCCCTCTAAAGCATGTCCCTAAGAAGGATTACGTTAGGATCTTTTCCTCTTTTAATTCAGATGTCTATTTCAGTTACAGCATGTTGACTTCACCCCCGCCTCCCTCTGTATCCTTCTGCTCCCTCCTCTCTACTGGTCTTGGCTCGCAGATGTAAAAAAAAAAAAAAAAAAAAAAAAAAAAAAAAAAACGTTCTTGATGACTTGTACAAAGTGGTGAAGAATTTCGAAGCCAGAGTCGGATTCGCAGAAGACCTTGAAAAACTTTCAGGTGTAAGTTACAGTAACTCAATAATAACCCTTTCATAAGAAGCCCCAGCCCCACCTCCGTCTGACTGCCTGCTATAGCAGCCGATAGAGCAATCAACTCTATCCCCTTTCTCTGCTTCTCTCCGTCTCTCTATTGCCTGACTGGCCATATTTGAATTATAAGTGAAGGGGAAATTATGCGCGGGCACCACAAGCACCTTGCCTCTCCCTTTCGTTAAAAGACAGGATAATGAGACGGAATATCTATTTGCACAGCGTAATGTGTGTGTTCCAGCCAGCACTAAGAGACTCAAACGTCTTCTAGTAGACATTCTCCTCCAGCAGGATAGTCTTAACAGGAGAGGAGGGGAAAGACTGGATTTGCATTGCAGTGCTCAAAGGAGAGCTGTGCAGGTATATCAGCCTTAATGTACTGTATCTATCTTCAGCCTGTTATATCAGTCTTTTACAAACACATTCGTAGCCTTCCCTCAGTGCTGTCTAGTTATTTCTCAGATAAAGGTAGACACCAGGGAGTGTTGGTATACGGATAATAGGTGCACTGTGATTGGTCCGTCGGCCTGCCAGTCTTAATCAGGGCTAACTGGAATGGAACAGAGGTAAATATGTCCATTAGTGGCCGCAGAGGGAGGGATTAACCAGCGAACGGCCTCTTAAATGCAAATTGTCCTATTCGGAATGCCGTACACAGTGTCCTGTGTGATATCAGTCATGAGCGTTCATTCTAATTATTTGGGCAAATGTACTAATTAGCTAGCAGGTGCCGCCCTTATCATCCTCCCCAACATCTTTTGTATTCAAAATAGGTTCCGCAGCATGGGAATTTTTCAGGCCATCAGCAAATATTTACCAGTTCCATCTCATTACTTTTTGAGCACCGGTTTGTGGTTAAAAACTGGCCGTGAATATCTTATGGCCCTGCACATGTGCTCTAAACTTTGCCTTGACCTTTTCCCACTGGCTGGGTCTACTAGCATGGTGCCGTGTGTTCATTTGTAGATACACACTGTGTTCCTGACGCCTGTCTGACTGCTCGACTCTGGAGTTAACACTTAAGCAAACTGAGGATTAGGCATAGAGAAACCCACCCACCTCTCCCCGATTACTAGTCCGTTAATGTCCCCATCACTGGGCCTGGGTTTGATCTATCCATTAACAGACATCCCGTATATTTCAGCTTTAGTACGATCAGGGGAAATGCTGACCGTTTTCAGTTCTTTAGCTCAGTGATTAGCAAATTGGGACTTTGTCAATACAATAGTAATGAATGATTCAGATAAACATGAATTGGGGCCGTAATCTTTTTTTTCCTGTGATAGTATGATATTGCTGGTCTGCATTTTTGCTTGAAAAGAAAGTGATGAATCAATAATTAATTTGAAGCCAGCACATTGATAGAAGCAATGCGATGTAAACATTCCCTATAAATCTGTGCTTTATTACCAGTGCAATTGAAAGATGCGCTACAAGAGGCTCATGTGTCACGTTAAGTATGTTGTGAACATTCTGTATGGTTGGAAAAAGCCCATGCCATTTCAAAATCTCAATGTGTCTTGTTTTGCTGCTGAGAGAGTCTTTGTGCTTATTAGTTGCATTTGGAACTTGAACGTTCATCTCTTCAATTGACAAATCTCAAGAAGGGTGGCCTGCACACTTAACTTTTGAAGAGTCTTTGTTGCAGAGACCGTGAGCTTCTCTGGCGTTGTTCCTCAGTAGAGCCACATCATCACGACTGGTGGATATGTTGATGGATTGATCTACTGCAGGGGCTTGACCATTTCCCTTGAGATGATCCTGAATCTAGCAGTTTACCAGTCAGCAGTAAAACGTCACTATACACAGAGAGTAAGTCAACTTTACTAGGATGATCTTTGTTGCAGTCATTACATTTCGTCCTGTTTGGCCCTGTATCACAATGGCTTCTGTTCAATGGCTACTCATTCATCCTCAAGTCAGACTAGAAGGACTGATTACATTTCAGCAGACATTAATAGGAAACTCTAATTCACTTTTGACATTTTACCCAATATCTAGATAAAGCAGATCGACAGGGCTGTCTGCGTCAATGCTTCACCAGCAGTGTCTGAAGCCTAAGTGATAAAACAAAAAGTTTTAGCCCAAAATATCCAGCTTCATCATCTCCTCCGACGTATTGAGGCATATGTGTTGTGTTTAAAGACAATGCTGTGAATTTAAAGACAATGCTGTGTATGTGCCAGAGCTTTGATGATGAAGCCAAGTCCTCTCTCCCAGGCAGTATTTACCCGAAGCTCTTCCTACAGCATTGTTGAAGCCTACCGCCGTACATTTTTATAGCCACATTGTTGCGCTGAATGACTTTTTATGTTCATTTACTTTCGACTATGTGGTGTTTGCTCTGTGCTTTCACCTGGAAATGTCTAGGTTATTATTTTTAGCCGTTCAGAGTGCAGACATGACTGTAAAGACACAACATCCTCTTCCTCCGACGAAGAGAAAGATCATGGTGACCGCATGGATGTCTAGCTGCATGGCCCCCTGTCTCACCCAGGGTCTGCCAGGACGTGTGTGTTTGTGTGTTTTGAGGTGTTGTCTGAAGTCTCAGCGTGACCATGATAGAGACCCAGAGGAGGAGGAGGAGAAAGGCAGTTGTGCTCTAGCCATCTGCTTGCCTCACACAGTGAAGCAGAAGAAGGTGAGGTCTGTCCACATCCCCTCTGGCCCCACATCAGAAAGCCTCCGTTGGCCCTGCCGCGTCCAGCCCGACCCGAGCTGCTCTGTTTGATTTAATGAGTAGAGCTGGGGTGCCATGGCCAGAGACGGCAGAGAGTCCCTCACACGCCCAGCCTATTCAGCGCTGCCATCACACCCATCCAAACCCAGCCAACCTTACAAGGATGTGTGGAAAGTCACATGACCCCGGAAAAGTCGCAGCTGAAAATTGAAAATGGAAAAGAGTATATACCCTTGTGGTTTTCGCACCTTTTTGGATTTTCACATATTTGTAGAATTTGTAACTGTTTATAGGGGGGATGCAAATAGCGGGGAGTGTGAAAGCCTGCCTCGTCTCTCGCCCAGCCAGCAAGTGTGGCAGTGTTTTAATGATGCATCTGCTCATGTCAAATGATTCTGGACACATGGCAAACTCTGGGCTGCCGGGCTCTTTGATGTCATTGAACACACACAAACACATGCACACAGACACACACTCATATGCAGCTATGTACCGGGCACTGGTTCACTTGGGCCCCCTCTGATGCTGTGGTGGCTGGTTTTAATGTCCCTGCCTAATGATCTGGCACGCCTCGAAAGGTAAATGATAATTTGCTTTAAGTGGAGCCTTTAGGCGGAAAAGCCTTGTAGGGCTTAACTCTTTTTCAAAACGACAGTGTTTACGACAAGCAACCGACAGATTTTTATTTCAAATGGGATTTTTGGTGTGAAAATGCGTCACATCGCAACACCACACTGCTGACTGTCATTTGAACAGACCGATGGTCTGTATGACGATTCTGTGAGATCCTCCATGAAGGCAGCTAGGCTGTGATTGAACAGGCTTCAGTTGGAGCCTAACTGGTGGACACAGCAGTAAGAATTACAGAGAAGAAATGACTAATTCTGGGAATGATGCGAGAGGATACTGTGAAAGCACATTCTGCAGAGACTGCGTGGACATGCAGCCTAGTGTCGTCTTTGTAGAAGAAATCTGGGAAATTTCAAATGAGTTCTCATCACTGAAAAGGACTCATTATCACTTTTGTATACTCTCTCCATTTCATTCTTCATCAGGCCTTTGTAAGCATAAAAAGTGCTCAAACAGTTTGTGCCCAGTTCTTTCTACTTGCAAATCATTTGAAATTCAGCACACGTGATGATGAGTGAAGGACTTCATAATGGATATATTATAAACACTTTAATGACCGTATTCTTTCTCTGGCATTAGGCCCATAATCAATATGCAATGCCCAAATCCCCCTGCCCCTACCTGTCCATTCCCTATCCCCTTTTCATTACATCATCTCCTCTCCTCTTTAGTCAAGAAGTGTTTAACTAATACACCTTTTCTCCAAACTGTGCCAGATGCTAATGCAAGTGTATATTTGAACTTGAGTCTCCAAAGAGCTGTACTCGTGCTCTCAAAGTCGCTATCTCACTTTCTAAGTTGAACAGGTGTCAAATGAGTGAGTAGTTTGTCTGTCACCAGTCAAAACCCTGGACTGTGCTGAACCTCCTATCTGAGAGCTGTGATATCATGAGATCTCAACATCCGTTGTTGGGTTGAGCTGACCGGGGAAGATGTCAGCCGTGGCAGTACTAGCAATAATAGCAGCAGTAGCAGCAATACCCACAATACCAGAGCAGTACCAGCAGAACAAGTAGTACCAGAGGAGTACAAAGCAGTACTAGCAGTACCAGTCATTAGTACCAGAGCAGTACTATCAGTACTAGCAGTACCAGCAGTAAAAGCAGTTCCATTAATAAAAGCAGTACCAGTAGTAAAAGCAGTACCATTAATAAAAGCAGTACCAGCAGTAAAAGCAGTACCATTAATAAAAGCAGTACCAGTAGTAAAAGCAGTACCATTAATAAAAGCAGTACTAGTAGTAAAAGCAGTACCATTAATAAAAGCAGTACCAGCAGTAAAAGCAGTACCATTAATAAAAGCAGTACCAGCAGTAAAAGCAGTACCAGCAGTAAAAGCAGTACCATTAATAAAAGCAGTACTAGTAGTAAAAGCAGTACCATTAATAAAAGCAGTACTAGTAGTAAAAGCAGTACCATTAATAAAAGCAGTACCAGCAGTAAAAGCAGTACCATTAATAAAAGCAGTACCAGCAGTAAAAGCAGTACCAGCAGTAAAAGCAGTACCATTAATAAAAGCAGTACTAGTAGTAAAAGCAGTACCATTAATAAAAGCAGTACTAGTAGTAAAAGCAGTACCATTAATAAAAGCAGTACTAGTAGTAAAAGCAGTACCATTAATAAAAGCAGTACTAGTAGTAAAAGCAGTACCATTAATAAAAGCAGTACCATTAATAAAAGCAGTACTAGTAGTAAAAGCAGTACCATTAATAAAAGCAGTACCAGCAGTAAAAGCAGTACCATTAATAAAAGCAGTACCAGCAGTAAAAGCAGTACCAGCAGTAAAAGCAGTACCATTAATAAAAGCAGTACTAGTAGTAAAAGCAGTACCATTAATAAAAGCAGTACCAGTAGTAAAAGCAGTACCATTAATAAAAGCAGTACTAGTAGTAAAAGCAGTACCATTAATAAAAGCAGTACTAGTAGTAAAAGCAGTACCATTAATAAAAGCAGTACCAGCAGTAAAAGCAGTACCAGCAGTAAAAGCAGTACCATTAATAAAAGCAGTACTAGTAGTAAAAGCAGTACCATTAATAAAAGCAGTACTAGTAGTAAAAGCAGTACCATTAATAAAAGCAGTACTAGTAGTAAAAGCAGTACCATTAATAAAAGCAGTACTAGTAGTAAAAGCAGTACCATTAATAAAAGCAGTACCAGCAGTAAAAGCAGTACCAGCAGTAAAAGCAGTACCATTAATAAAAGCAGTACCATTAATAAAAGCAGTACCAGCAGTAAAAGCAGTGCTAGCAGTAAAATCAGTACCAGCAGTAAAAGCAGTCAAATCAGTACCAGTAGTAAAATCAGTATCAGGTGTAAAAGCAGTACCAGCAGTAAAATCAGTATCAGAGGTAAAATCAATACCAGTCAGTAGTACTAGAGCAGTACCAGTGCAGTACTATAAGTACCAGCAGTACAATAAGTACCATCAGTAAAATAAGTATCAGTAGTAAAATAAGTACTAGTAGTAAAAGCAGTACCATTAATAAAAGCAGTACCAGTAGTAAAAGCAGTACCAGTAGTAAAAGCAGTACCATTAATAATAGCAGTACTAGTAGTAAAAGCAGTACCATTAATAAAAGCTGCACCAGTAGTAAAAGCAGTACCATTAATAAAAGCAGTACCATTAATAAAAGCAGTACCAGCACTAAAATCAGTATCAGTAGTAAAAACAGTACTACCAGTACCAGCAGTACTAGTAGTAAAAGCAGTACCAGTAGTAAAAGCAATACCAGTAGTAAAAGCAGTACCAGCAGGAAAAGCAGTACCATTAATAAAAGCAGTACCAGTAGTAAAAGCAGTACCATTAATAAAAACAGTACTAGTAGTAAAAGCAGTACCATTAATAAAAACAGTACCAGTACCATTAGTAAAAGCAGTACCAGTAGTAATAGCAGTACCATTACTAAAAGCAGTACCAGTACCATTAATAAAATAAGTACCAGTACCATTAGTAAAAGCAGTACCAGTAGTAATAGCAGTACCATTACTAAAAGCAGTACCAGTACCATTAATAAAATAAGTACCAGTACCATTAGTAAAAGCAGTACCAGTAGTAAAATCAGTACCATTAATTAAAGCAGTACCAGTACCATTAATAAAAGCAGTACTAGTAGTAAAAGCAGTACCAGCATTAAAAGTAGTACCAGCATTAAAAGCAGTACCATTAATAAAAGCAGTACCAGCAGTAAAAGCAGTGTTAGCAGTACCAGCAGTACCAGAAGTAGAAGCAGTACCAGCAGTAAAAGTAGTAAAAACAGTAACAATACTACTAGCAGTAAAAGCAGTACCAGTAGTAACCGCAGTACCATTAGTAAAAGCAGTACCAGTAGTAAATGCAGTACCGCTAGTAAAAGCAGTAAAATTCAGTACCAGCAGTAAAAGCAGTATCAGTAGTAAAAGCAGTAAAATCAGTACCAGCAGTAAAAGCAGTATCAGTAGTACAAGCAGTAAAAGCAGTACCAGCAGTAATGCAGCACCAGCAGTACCATTGGTAAAAGCAGAAAATGCAGTAAAATACAGTACCAGCAGTAAAAGCAGTACCAGCAGTAAAAGCAGTATCAGTAGTACAAGCAGTAAACGCAGTACCAGCGGTAAAAGCAGTACCAGTAGTAAAAGTAGTAAAATGCAGTACCAGCAGTAAAATGCAGTACCAGTAGTGAGTGGAAGTAGCATCAGGAGTTTCCTCATTCTTCTCCTACACCACCACGTCACAGAGGAGTGAGATAAAACGAGTCAGAGTGTCGGGGACGACTGAGAGCGGATCCCCAGAGCCCAGTAATTGGTAGGGTGGAGGGGAGTTGAGGACTCCTTTTGTCCTGTGGTAAAAGGAGATGAGAGCCGAGGTGCTGCCCTGGCCCCCGTGGCGACGGCCTGTTGCAGGCTGATCAGAGAGGAGTGCTGCGGCGTGGCATGGCCTGGGCGCCCTCTCCCCTCACCCTGTCCCCTCAGAGGGCTGGGGAGCAGACAGATGCTCTGATAACTGCCATCCCTCCCTTCTCTCTACTGGTTTTGGAGGCCAAACTCTTCCCCAGTGTGTGAGACAGACACACTGAGGCACATACACACTAACTTTGCCTCAGTACCTATTTCTACCACTTGCCTCATACGGACATGGGCAAACAGAGGTAGATGATTGTATTTCTTTTCCCAGGATGGAGCACTATAAGGAGTCTTGACTAAATGATTTTAGTCTTTTCCCCATTGTCTTTATCTTTTTATTTCTCTTAAAGTTGGTGAAAAAATGCTTTTAACAATTGATGGTGTAAAGTGATGGAGGAAATGCGATTCCCAGGCAATAGGCATGTATTGTCTGGGTAGCTGGGGGGAAAGAGAATTGTGATATCTTGGTTGTTGATTCTTGCATGATAGGGAGAGGGAAGCCCTAGGGGTGAAGCCTCAGGAAATGTCTGGATTGCTCTTAAGAGGCCTCTCCCTCCTGCAGTAATGGAGTTGTAGAACACAGAAAACTGCATTGTTTGCTGCACTAAGTACTCTTTACGTTCAGTTTACTTTAGTGGATTGGTTCTGTAGTAGAGACAGAGATTGAGAGGCGATTGGATGAAGACCCACAGCCATTTTCTCATGGCCACGGTAGAAAGCAGCTCTTTGTCATTTAACCTTTGAAAAAAAACCTGCACCCCCCCCCCCCTCTTCAATTCTTTATATATTTAGTACCAATTTCCTCCAGTAAAGTACGATAGTCCATGAACAGGAAAACATTACATCCGTCTCAAAGCTTACTTCGCCCGATTGCAAGTCCATTTATTTATGTGCATTTGAAATGATTTGAAATGTACAAACAATGTTTGTCTTGGAATTAATGAGAAAACATTTAAGTCGTGGTTACATTGGCTAAAATGGTAATGTGGTAACACTCTTCACGGCCTCCACCCAAGCTAATTTATTTAAAGACATTGAGTAACTCAAATTACGTAGGACCCTTCTTTGATATGCTATTTTCCTTTCTTCGTCGGCCATCTTTGATTCCTCGGGTGAGCCGCCTCTCTTGCACACAGCTGCTTTCTTGCTTGTTGTTTTTGGCACCGCATTCAAACTCGCCCGCCCGCTCTCAGCTTTCTGTGGTGTACTCAAAAGACATGGAACATCAAAAAGCTTTGAGGCGCTGGCGACATTAACATCGCCAAACTCTTTCTGAGAGGGGCTGCAAGCACAGACCCTTGGCTCTTTGTGTGTAAATGTGTGAGAGTAGCTGAGTGCCCTCTGTCTCCAATACAAAGACCCCAAGGTTACCAGGGAGTCACTGATCCCGTTCCAGGAGCTGCATTCCTCTCGGTTCCATCTCATTCCATGCCATGCCATTCCTCGCCTGCATGCCTGAAACAGGTGCTGTTTTTCTGACCTTGGCTGTTTGTGGAGATTATATATTTACCAGCTCCTCTGGATAAGCACTGTCTTGTCTCTCTCTCTCTCTCTCTCTCTCTCTCTCTCTCTTCCACTACAAAGCACCATTATTCAGTCTCTCTCTGTTCCTCTCCTCTACTGGATTACACTGTGGATGGATGAGCCAGAGGCTGTGAACAGCTTTGACTAACACACACCCATACTTTTTGGTGTGTGTGTGTGTTTATACCATTGCAGGGTCAGTAGGTTTCAATCACTGGGCTTTGATGGGGGGAACTTGCGGAGGGTTTGAATAGAAACAACTTCTGCGAAAGTTCAGCGTGATATGAATATGTTCAGTCGACTGTTGACAGAGACATTTGGTGTTAAGTATCATTGGCTAGGCAGAGTAGATGGAATTTATCTAATTTATCTAAGTCAAGTAAAGGTAGTTACATATGGAACATTTCTAAGTTGTTACTAGATGTTATTAAATGTCTTACCTGTGAGAGTGGCGTGGTTAGCTTTGTGCTGTTGTGGTACAGACCCTGTAGCGTGATAATAAGGCTGGCAAATGGGCAAGGAGGAGGGGGGCAGTTTGGGGGTTAGATGGGATTGTGTGTGGGGGGCTACACGGTTACCACGGAAATGGATGTGTTGGCCTCATCAGCAGGCTCCCAGCTGGTGAGGGCTCGGAAGCGCGTCTTGGCAAGCGTTTGGTCAGGGGGGAGTTTGCATCTGTGCTGCCTTGGCTCTCAGCTGGAGGGGGGTAGGAGATGTTCACCCCCCCCCCCCGCACCCCTCTCCAACACCCCTTCTCGTCAGGTCTTAAAGGGGACCCACCCACTGTCAAGGCAAAGCCTCATCACACAGCACTCTGGGAAACTGCCTCCGAGTTGCTCTCTCTATTGCTTTCTTCCCCTTCCCTCAGTCCCCCTTCTCCTCCTCTTTTCACCCCATTCTCTCCCTCTCACACCATTATTTACTCGCCTGCTCACCCTCATTTATCCACTGTCTTTTTCTCTCCTCTTTCTCCTCTATCAGTTTCATTTCCCTTCTGTCTCCTTCGTCTTCCTCTCCCTGCACCACCCTCTTTTCTGTTTTTCTACTCTCTGTTTTTCTACTCTCTCTCTTCTCCCTCTCTCTCTCTCTCTCTCTCTCTCTCTCTCTCTCTCTCTCTCTCTCTCTCTCTCTCTCTCTCTCACTCTCTTTCTCCCCCCTCAGAGTAGCCGATTATATCAGTCCTGTACCGCCCACCCTGTAGAGACTTGCTTGTCCTACAGATGCTTCCTCTGTAGTGTCTTTATTTGATTTATTTCTCATTTTCTTCACAGGATATTTGTTAAAGGGTGAGATTTGAACAGTTTTACAGGATGCCCTTTTCCACTAAATGTGCTAGGGATTAAAGTTCCTTCTCATTCCAGGGAAAGCTTTTAAACAGACTATTTAGCCTGTCTAAACCACAGTGGTGTGGATGGGTGACATATCAAAGGAGAGGGTGAAACTCAAGCACTCAGGAAATGAGCTGGAACATGATTTGGTGACCTCTGAATTCTCTACCTCGTTCCAATGGTGTGGGTGTAGTTGGGGGAATTGTGGGTATGTGTCGGATTTGATGTTCTGGGTCGTGGAGTTACCACCATGTGGCTACTGTACAGGGAGAGTAGTCTGCAGCACAGGGCAGCCCTTGACCAGGGAGGAATGGCCATGGTGACATCATCAGTGACATAGGAGGTAGTCTGTCCTGGCTTTGCCTCCATGCACCTGCCCATCCTCTGAAGGGCGAATGTTCTATCCCCCAAATCACTCGCATGCTCCAGATCTAAGATTATTTTTTGCGTTCTTTGTGTTTTCATCTGTCCGGTTCTGTTTCAAGCCTTAACTTGAGCTTAATGAGAGACAGACGGCCATAAAGTGATTTTAAAAAAACGCCCTGGAGTCCCGCTGATAACCGTCATCGGAAAGAGTGAACGCATGGGGAAAGTGACTGGACTGGGACCAAAAGCGACGATACGCTCTGTCCATCTGTATCAGGCCTTAGTCTGTAAAATGACATGTGTAAACGCCCTCATCATATCTGCCTGGGTGAAGCATGGTTATTATGAAGGCAGGCGGTGCGATGTGGTGGTGCCGCTACACCGTCAGGGACAAGGCCAGCTTTTGTTCATTTTTTGGTCCCATGCATCTGCTTGTACTAGACAAGACCTCAACTGTGTCGTCATGTTTTGGCTTCGACATCCCTTTCAGATCCAGTTAGGCTGGGGAAGGGGGGGGGGGGGAATAGTGACATATGGAACACGCCAGAGATCACTTGCTTTATCTAATTGTGCGGTGCATTTGTCCCATAGGCCTATATGATCAGAAAATGGCTATGTTGTCCTTTACATTTCCTAGTGTACCGCATTGTCCATGTCCTTTATGACGTGTGGTCACACCAGCGTGGCACATTATAGGAAGGTGGACCTTGTTGCATGAGAGCTACACAGGGTAGTGCTTCAGGGAAGATGGTGTCCGATACTGCTGGAGTAAAGGAACCAAGGAGAAGTGTTATCACTGACTAACACTCTCTCTCTCTCTCTCTCTCTCTCTCTCTCTCTCTCTCTCTCTCTCCCTCTCTCTCTCTCTCTCTCTTTTTTTTTTTTTTTTACAGTTTATCCCTCCCATTGTCTCTCTGTTGGATGTAAGACAGTGGCTCTGTGTGAGATTCTGAAGTACACCCAGCCCACACATCTGTCTGTCCCCTATCTCTCAGTGGTGAGTGGACTGGGACTGGGACAGCCGTCCTGGTGCTTTCTTCATGTTTCAATAGCCATCACTCCATCTCCTGCAGCAAGAGATAAAGACAGACTCACTCACACAAAACACACACACATACAGTACCAGTCAAAGTTTGGACACACCTACTCATTCCAGGGTTTTTCTTTATCTTTACTATTTTCTACATTGTAGAATAATAGTGAAGACATCAAAACTATGAAATAACACATGCGGAATCATGTAGTGATTCTTCAAAGAAATCACCCTTTGCCTTGATGATAGTTTTGCACACACTTGGAATTCTATCAACCAGGTAGTCACCTGGAATGCATTTCAATTAACAGGTGTGCCTTGTTCAAAGTTCATTTGTGGAATTTCTTTCCTTCTTAATGCATTTGAGCCAATCTGTTGTGTTGTAACAAGGTAGGGTTGGTATAAGAAAGATAGCCCTATTTGGTAAAAGACCAAGTCCATATTATGGCAAGAACAGCTCAAATAAGCAAAGAGAAATGACAGTCCATCCTTACTTCAAGACATGAATGTCAGTCAATCTGGAAAACTTCAAGAACTTTGAAAGTTTCTCCAAGTGCATTTGCAATAACCATCAAGCGTTATGATAACACTGGCTCTCATGAGGACCGCCACAGGAAGGAAGAACCAGAGTTACCTCTGATGCAAAGAATAAATTCATTAGAGTTAACTGCACCTCAGATTGCAGCCAAAATAAATGCTTCAACGATTTCAAGTAACAGACATATCTCAAAATCAACTGTTCAGAGGAGACTGCGTGAATCAGGCCTTCATGGTTGAATTCAACCTCTCTTTCGTATTGTCTGAGATCCCCAAAGATTGGAAAGCTGCCGCGGTCATCCCCCCTCTTCAAACGGGGAGACACTCTAGACCCAAACTACTACAGACCTATATCTATCATACCCTGCCTTTCTAAGGTCTTCGAAAGCCAAGTTAACAAACAGATCACCGACCATTTCGAATCCCACCGTACCTTCTCCGCAATGCAGTCTGGCTTCCGAGCTGGTGATAGGTGCATCTCAGCCACACTCATGGTCCTAAACGATATCATAACTGCCATCGATAAGAGACAATACTGTGCAGCTGTAATCATCGAGCTGGCCAAAGCTTTCGAGTCTGTCAATCACCACATTCTTATCGGCAGACTCAACAGCCTTGGTTTCTCAAATGACTGACTCGCCTGGTTCACCAACTACTTCTCTGATAGGGTTCAGTGTGTCAAATCGGAGGGCCTGTTGTCTGGACCTCAGGCAGTCTCTATGGGGGTGCCACAGTGTTCAATTCTCAGGCCGACTCTCTTCTCTGTATACATCAATAATGTCACTCTTGCTGCTGGTGAATCTCTGATCCACCTCTACGAAGATGACACCATTCTGTCGCTGCCTTCTGATCGCTGCCTTCACCTACCTGCACCTGCCCGCCCGTCCAGCATCACTACTCTAGACGTTCTGACCTAGAATATGTGGACAGCTGTAAATACCTAGGTGTCTGGTTAGACTGTAAACTCTCCTTCCAGACCCACATTAAGCATCTCCAATCCAAAATTAAATCTTGAATCGGCTTCCTATTTCGCAAAAAAGCATCCTTCACTCATGCTGCCAAACATACCCTCGTAAATCTGACTATCTTACTGATCCTCGACTTCGGCGATGTCATTTACAAAATAGCCTCCAACACTCTCCTCAACAAATTGGATGCAGTCTATCACAGTGCCATCCGTTTTGTCACAAAAGCCCCATACACTACCCACCACTGCGACCTGTATGCTCTCGTTGGCTGGCCCTCGCTTCATACTCGTCGCCAAACCTACTGGCTACAGGTCATCTACATGTCTTTGCTAGGTAAAACCCTGCCTTATCTCAGTTCACTGGTCACCATAGCAGTGACCACCCGCAGCACGCACTCCAGCAGGTATATTTCACAGGTCTCCCCCAAAGCCAATTCCTACTTTGGCCGCCTTTCCTTCCAGTTCTCTGCTGCCAATGACTGGAACGAACTGCAAAAATCGCTGAAACTGGAAACTCTTATCTCCCTCACTAACTTCAAGCACCAGCTGTCAGAGCAGCTCACAGATCATTGCACCTGTACATAGCCCATCTGTAAGTAGCCCATCCAACTACTTCATCCCCATACTGTATTTATTTATCTTGCTCCTTTGCACCCCAGTATCTCTACTTGCACATTCATCTTCTGCACATCTATCACTCCAGTGTTTAATTGCTATATTGTAATTACCTCGCCACTATGGCCTATTTCATTGCCTTACCTCCCTTTTCTTACCTCATTTTCACACACTGTATATACAGTGGGGCAAAAAAAGTATTTAGTCAGCCACCAATTGTGCAAGTTCTCCCACTTAAAAAGATGAGAGAGGCCTGTAATTTTCATCATAGGTACACTTCAACTATGACAGACAAAATGAGAAGAAAAAAAATCCAGAAAATCACATTGTAGGATTTTTAATGAATTTATTTGCAAATTATGGTGGAAAATAAGTATTTGGTCAATAACAAAAGTTTATCTCAATACTTTGTTATAAACACTTTGTTGGCAATGACAGAGGTCAAACGTTTTCTGTGAGTGTTGCTGGGCAACACGGACTTTCAACTCCCTCCAAAGATTTTCTATGGGATTGAGATCTGGAGACTGGTTAGGCCACTCCAGGACCTTGAAATGCTTCTTACGAAGCCAATCCTTCGTTGCCCGGGCGGTGTGTTTGGGATCATTGTCATGCTGAAAGACCGAGCAACGTTTCATCTTCAATGCCCTTGCTGATGGAAGGAGATTTTTACTCAAAATCTCATGATATTCATTCTTTCCTTTACACTGTATATTCTTATTTTTTTTTATGTATTATCGACTGTTTGTTTGTTTACTCCATGTGCAACTCTGTGTTGTTGTATGTGTCGAACTGCTTTGCTTTATCTTGGCCAGGTCGCAGTTGTAAATGAGAACTTGTTCTCAACTTGCCTACCTGGTTAAATAAAAGTGAATTAAAAAAATATATACAAATAAATTGCTGCAAAGAAAATAAATAATAAGAAGAAACTTGCTTGGGCCAAGAAACACGAGCAATGGACATTAGTCGGGTGGAAATTTCTCCTTTAGTCTAAAGAGATGAAATTTTGGTGAACGGATGATATCCGCATGTTTGGTTCCCACCGTGAAGCATGGAGGAGGAGGTGTGATCCTGTGTTGGTGACACTGTCAGTGATTTATTTATATATATATATATATATATATATATATATATATATATATATATAACCTTTATTTAACTAGGCATGTCAGTTAAGAACAAATTCTTATTTTCAATGACGGCCTAGGAACAGTGGGTTAACTGCCTGTTCAGGGGCAGAACGACAGATTTGTACCTTGTCAGCTCAGGGATTTGAATTTGCAACCTTTGCAGTTACTAGTCCAACACTCTAACCACTATTCTACCCTTATTAAGAATTTAAGGCACACTTAACCAGCATGGCTACCACAGCATTCTACGTTGATACGCCATCACATCTGGTTTGTGCTTAGTGGGACTATCATTTGTTTTTCAACAGGACAATAACCCAACACACCTCCTGGCTGTGTAAGGCCTATTTGACAAAGAAGGAGAGTAATGGAGTGCTGCATCAGATGACCTGGCCTCCACAATCACCCAACCTCAACCCAATTGAGATGGTTCGGGATGAGTCGGACCACAGAGTGAAGGAAATGCACCCAATAAGTGCTCAGCATATGTGGAACTCGTTCAAGGCTGTTGGAAAAGCATTCCAGGTGAAGCTTTTTGAGATAATGCCATGCATGCGCAAAGCTGTCATCAAGGCAAAGGGTGGCTACTTTGGAGAATCAAAATGTTGTTTAACACATTTTTTGGTTACTACATGATTCCATATGTGTTATTTCATATTTTTGATATCTTCACTATTATTCTACAATGTAGAAAATCGTTTTTTTTTTTTAACTGAATGAGTAGGTGTGTCCAAAATTTTGAGTGGTACTGTATCTACAACTGTACATTGCATTTTATTACACTGTTATACACACTGCATATTTATATACAAGATGCTTCATATAGCTCACTGTAATATACAGGTAACTGCGTGACCAGTGACCACTCGTGCCCTGTGGATGCGGACATTGTTTTCCTATGGAGGCATAGCCATGGTAGCCAAAATAATGGCCTTCTCAGTGTTTTTATATGACCCTAAGTATTATGGGATGTTAATTGAATAATTAACTCAGGAACCACACCTGTGTGGGAGCACATTCTTTCAATATACTTTGTATCCCTCCTTGACGTAAGTGTTTCCATTATTTTGGCAGTTACCTGTATCTACTGATGTACATATCATTCTAAGTATATATTTTTGGTGTATATGCATAGATTGCATTTGGATTATTAGGTTGGTAAGTGGATTCGTTCTGACATTCGTGATTTCTTGTTTCTAGTTTTTGATTATTATTTGTGTACTTGTTTGACATTTTTGCTGCACTATTAGGAGCTAGTAACATACGCATTTCTCTGCACCCGCTAGAACATCTGCTAAACTGTGTATGCGACCAATAAACTTTGATTTGAACAGCATGTTAGTATGTCTCAGCTTAGAGCCCTGCCCTGCTTAATCCTCCACAGCAAGACTATCTCAAAAGCATACAGTTTTTGTGTACCACTGAACTACCCTTGTTTGTGCGTGTATATTGAGTATTAGTGCATGGGGTTATCCTATATGAAGGCTAGTTGTGTGTGCTTTTCTGGTTGGGTCTGTGTATGCGTGTGGTTGTCATTCCATAGCAGTTCCAACATCAAAGGTTGTCTGCACATCTTGGACTTTAGATAAATGCCTGATCGGGTGTAAGCACAATCGTAGGATTTCTCCGATAGGTCTCTCCCTGTTTTAATGTTGCCTTTGCCCACCCGTCTGGCCTGTTTCTCTCTTCTCCATCCGAGCTGATCTAATGATTCAAGGGGCTGCATCGAGCCGCTTGTCGGAGATCAATCATCTTCGTCAGAGCATTCTGCCGATTGTTTGAGTAGGGGGCCATTAGAGAGAACTGTTTGGAAGTGTTTTGTGAACCCACGTTGCTTCAAAGGTCAGAGGGAAAAAAAGTGCTGTGTCTGTCTGTCTGTGTGTCTGTGTGTCTGTGTGTGTGTGTGTGTGTGTGTGTGTGTGTGTGTGTGTGTGTGTGTGTGTGTGCGTGTGTGTGTGTGTGTGTGTGTGTGTGTGTGTGTGTTGCAGAGAGAGAGAGAGAGAGAGAGAGAGATGGAAAGAGAGGCCTTGTCAGCCTATTCGTGGCTCTGCTGCCCTTTGTTAGTGTGAATACTTAAACAGCTCGCCACAAGTTCAGAACCTGGGATAAATAATTTCCACTGTCTGTCATGCTGATCTGAAATATGCACAGTGGAGGAAGGGAGGAGCTGGAGAGGAGAGGCGAGGTGGCTAGACGGTGTTGTGTTGAGTCGCTGGCAGAGGCAGAAGAACCTGTTTAATGTGGCTTGTCAATAGCAACTAATGAGAATTGTGCATTGTCTTGTATGGACTCCATATAGTTCTCACATGATGTAAACTTTTTCAAAAGGCTGCCTCCTGAAAGGTTGTACATATTCTATTTGAAAGTCATGAAATGTTGAAAATTAAAGTTGCACGGTGGAGAAAATAGAAAGATTAATAAAGATGACTTCTGAAAGTCTAGATGCTGCAGTCTGCCTTGATATGACATGGACTGAGATTGAGATAAACCAAATGTTTTGATAAAAGTTTCCGTCCTTAGAGTTTGACAGATTTGGTATGGTGACATTAGCGTCATTCTAACAGTGAAAACTTTATTGAGGCAAGAGTAGAGTGCCGTGGTTCACTTCCTCCAGTGAATATCTGAGGTTAGTGGAGTTTTCGACTTCCCAACCATCTCTGCTGAGGTTAGACCTCTAGATCAGATGGTTTTGACCAGCAGTTAACATAATGTAGAGCTCGCCAGAACCCAGACTCACAGCCCTGGTAAGGCACAGATAGGGAGGAGGGTGGCGGTGAAAAATGTTTACATGTGATAGCCGGTTTAAGACGTTGCGGTTTGCTAGTAATTGGGAAAGCTGGCACGGCGGTTAAGATCTTTGTTGCACACTCAAAAACGCATTTCCACTTCAGAGGAGAAAGCGGAATTGAAATCAGCTGTATGTAGTTGATTTAAGGCGGTTTTTCTGTTACATTGAGTCACATATGAGATGGCTTTAACCTCAAGTCGAGCGTCTGTTTGCCAGGCCCGGTTTGCTGTCCAAGTCTCTTTCACTGAATCATTGTGAAAGTCTGAATGTTTGACTGTCTTCTAGTCAGTCAGATGTTCCTCCCCTTATCTATCACAGTCAGAGGCAGAAATTCTGAAGTTTGTGGAATGTTTGTAAACAAAGAAGTTGATACCCACTCTGGTAATTATTTTACTTCCTTTGGATGGTAGTGTGTGTACTTAATGATGGTTTTATTTGTTTATTTGTTTTTTCCTCTCTTTTTTTTTCTTCTTCGTTGTTACTTGCCTTTGACTTCCTTGGGAAGAATGAAAAGTAGGGCGCTCACTAAGCAATTATTGCTCAACCCCAAACAACTTCTTTTTTTTTTTAAAGGCGCTGAATTATTTTAAAAATAAACAAACAAAAAAGCGACTTTAGACTGGAAGAATATTTAATTGTTTTTTGATTACTTAGGATATGACCAGGGGAATTTGCTGTCATAAATATTTAAAGAGATTTAGAATGATGCCATATTTCCGTTTCCCATTATTGTTTTTAAATTATTATTATTAGTCTCAGAATTCAGACTGAAAATGACTAAAAAGAGAACTGCATTTATGAGGCAGTTCAGACAAGGAGGCAGAAATGAAAAAGCGGCCCCAAAAGCCAGCAGTGTGAATTCTACAGTAACAAGACAAGCAACCAGGAGGTGGCAGCAGTGAGCAGCATCATCAACAGAAGGCTGCCAGTCAGTGATTATAATTTATGATCCATTTCTATTATAGGTGGGGTGTGCAGAGATAGTTACAGTAATAATTATCAGGACTGAAGTGTTTCCAAGGCAACCAGCATTTTTCTCCCCATTGAAGCTCTCGCGGGGAGAGTGTCTGTGTGGCATGACATGGCTGGATCAGGGGAGCATAGGCCTCTGTTGCTGTTGCCACTGCTGCTCTGGGAGGCAGATTAGCTTTAGCACTGGCTTCATATGGTAGAAGACTACGGCTGGCCTATGAGCACGCATAGACTGAAACTGTCAGCATTGCCTCATAGGCCTACACTGATGTTGTACCACCAAGGAACACTCCAAAAAACGTGTAGCCTACCAATTGTTGGTTTGAAGGTGATTTGCCAGTTTATTATTGTCTGTTCGTCTGGTGGAACAGGATTGGACGTTCCCCCGCTTTTCACCTCCACCCTGACATCCTCTTGGGCCTTGCATAAACCCCCAGCTGCAATTATAAGACAGCCCTAATTTCTTATCATAAAAATCTAATGGCCTTTCCGTTGGAGCAATAGGCATGTTGAGGCTAAACAAAGGGGGAAACGCTGTACAGTGTGTGCCATTAAACCCAGCAGGCTAGCGCTCAAGTGTTCGTTAATTCTCTTTTTTTTTTTTTTGTGGCTGCACAAAATGGAGGGATCAAGGCGAGGGAGGAAATAAAGAACAATAGGAAAATGTAAGAGCAGGAGGAGAGAATTCAAGTTCACATCATCTCCTTCTTTACCCGTCTAAACCTCTGTCTACTTGTGTTGGGAGAAAGATAACAATACACACGGTAGCCTATTCACAGGAGACAAATGGGGAAAGAAGGAATCTTTTTTCTATTGAACGCTAAACAATTCCCCCCGAACAGACCGCCTTGATACATTACAGAACCCACTGTTATTGGCCTGTACAATATCACAAACAGATGTACCTATAAGCAGTACAAAACCCACAATGCACATGACTTGTGTTCATGCACATTGGAGGCTGGTAGTAAGTAACACCAATGCACTCAGTCGATGAATGGTGCAGATGAGAAGCCGTGTGAGTGTCTCCCAGAGCAGAGCAGATTGTGTGGCGCTGGTAGTGGCTGGCATTAGTGGCCCTTGGATTGAATTAGAAACTGGATCCATAGCTCTGCTCTCCTCGTGCCACACAGGGTTAAAACCTGCTGGGGTGCTCTTTCTCTCCGTCGAGCCGTCCCCCCTAGAGTCTGTCATTGATTGAGGCACTTGGCTGATCTGTCACCAACAGGCACACAGATGGATGCAAGTAAACACACTCCAATGAGCACCTTTGGCACCCGGCGGAAGGCTAACGTGTGTGTCTGTGTTTGGTAGTGTTTCAGGTTGCAATGTCAGGGCTTCTGGATGTTTGTGTTGTGTGTTGCCGGGATATTCTTCCACTGACGTGTCACACAGAATCTTCAAGTGTCTCCTTTTCTGCCTCTCTGTCTCGCTCCCCCTCTCTGTCCATCTCTCTGTTTTTCACTCTACCTCCTTTTCTCGCTCTCTCTCTTCAACAATGGAAGTGCACTCTTTAATTGAACAGTCATCTGTCGGCTGTTTTTCTCCCCACACCCCTCCCTTATATCCGGGGAAGCGTCCATCCGATGGCTTCAGCCCTCTCCCTCTTCTTCCACGTTGCCATCTGCTTGTAGTGCTGGGGCTGGTGAGGGCCTTGCCATCCCTCTCTCCTTGCCATCCCTCTCTCCCTTCCCTCCTCCCTCCCTCCCTTCCATCCCCTCCCCTCCTCCCTATGTACCGTCCGTGAGCATTGTTTGTTTGTGAGGGACACTGTGCCTTTAAGAGCGCTGCCTGCTACTCGGGCCTAATGTCATTAATCTGTACAAACTTGGTGTGACAGAAGCAGGAGGCACCGCAGATTGATGACATTTTATTGTTATTGCAGTGCTACTATTAACTGTTTGCCAGTTCCGCTGAGGTTTTTACCTCTATACACCAGGCACCGACAGAGAAAAAAGAAAACGGCAAATTGAACACATCGCTGATTTGATACAGAGAAAACGGATTAATTTAAGTATAAAATTGCTATTTTGATTTGTATTTTCTGTGGTGTTATTTTAAAATATTTATGGTGGTAGTGGGGTTAGTTGAGCCAAAGGGTTAGAAGAGCCGCCTCTTGTTTCTAGGAAACTGTACACAAAATGAATCATGTGACCAAATATTTAGAAAGAGGTCATCATTTCATGCAGTCTGTGAAGGAGAAGAAACCACATAGAAAAAGTATTAAGCAAGTTATGTCCCAAAATGTTTTTTTTTTCACAAAGTCAAATTAGTTTATTGTGTTTTAGGTTTCACAATGCTTGTATCGAAACCAAACTAGATCGTTTTAAGATTGGGGTCTCTGTAAGCTACAATACGAGGTCCTAAACCTTGCATGAAAGTGAATCCTATAGTCAAAATGTTTGACTTGGGGTAAGTTGAGCCAATGGTCATGGGGTAAGCGGGTCAGTTGTTTGTTGTTCACCCGCACCTTCCGCAATAAATATAACCCATCCGCAACTGCCCAACTATATGTGATACAGTGAAAATCTGAGGCCCGCTCCTGACACTAACCCGCGAATATAGAAAAAGTGCTGTACAGTCAGAGATGGTGGAGCAATTTGTTTTTTGACAGGCCTCTTTAGATAGGTCTATGTTTCTGCTTATAATTACCAACATTCCGGTAGGCTTTTTGTTAGTCAACTTGTCTATAATTAGTATACATGCAGCTTCTCAACTGTCGTTACTTGTTGCCCTAGAATATATTTCAACAAAACTTGCTCAACAGAATAATGTTTTAAATTGATAGAATGAATGCTTCAATCTAGTCATCTGTAAAGTTGTCTTTCATCACCGATTCTCTCACTCAGCAAAGATGTTTAGGGACCGGGGAGAAAATGCAATGACTCAACAACAACAACAACAATATTTCATTTTCAAATTACATCAGTTTGACTGGATTTAAGGACAATTCAAGCGGTGAAAACTACTCAACATGTCTCTGATCATATTTCAGTTCGGCTTGTATGTCTATTTTATGTGGTTGAAATACTATCAGCTTTTATGACGCTGATAAAGACAGCACCTCTACAGATGATCCATAACCATGCATTCATTCTCTCCAAATCATTTCTCTCCACTCCTGTTCCCAAGTCAAAATGTACATTTGGTGTATCATTTTACTGCGAGAAATGCTTAATTCTGCAAGAGTTAATATTATATTAGGCTAGAGGTAATCCTACAGTCGTTGTCCAGATTTCAGGCTGCCATACCACTTAACCCATCTGAACAGGAAGTAGCCTACAGTTCCCTTGACGTGCCATTTTGACAGCCCAGCCCGTCCAGCCTGCATTTTGAAATCCCCGTCTTGTGACGGTCACGTTTGTATAGTGTCTCACTTCACCACATCTTTCCCAAACATTAGGCTACTGTTCTGGCCATCTCTTCTCTTTATTTTCAACTCTCCATTTCGCAGCTTTTCTCTTCTTGAATTCAACTCTGACTTTTTTTTTGCCTCAGTGGGGATCGACGTTAACTGTTTCTGCCCAAGTTCCCAAACGCTTTTGGCAATTTGTGTGTACAGTATTTGGTGAGTGTACAGTTAGGCCCTAAAGCTTATAGGCGTAGGCTACGCGCTAACGGCAGATAAAAACAACGAAAGAAAAATCTCAATGTGGCCTATAAAGGGGGATACCTGGTCAGTTGTACAACTGAATGCATTCAACTGAAATGTGTCTTCCGCATTTAACCAACTTAGGTATGAATTGCACAAGTATTACACATGTATGGATTTTTTAATGCATTGTTTTCTCTTTATTCATCCCTCTCCCCCACCAACCCGCCCTTCATCCACACAATATTTCATGACCCTAAACTCGCCCGCCCTGCGGACATAACCGCGGGGACTGCGGGTTATGAGTCAACCCGTGCATCACTGGCCACCATAACCCATACAAATGATGATTACATTTAGTCCATTTTATGCATAATATGCATAGTGTTTTTGCAACGTGTCATACATATGAACTCAATATAGTGCATTTTTATTGTTCCAGAGAAGACATCATCATGCCCCATGTATACAAATGTAAAAAGAGCAGGGTCTACCCCAGGGGAGAATGACTGCCCCCTCTCATTGAAGCCATGGAAGTTCAAGGCTGCCTGCGGTACTGCAGGCATTGTTTGCAGAAAACAGAATCCCCCATTATAGTAAATGGAAAAATGACAATCCAATGTGGTCAATCTTCCTGTAAATATATATGTATATATTTTTGAAGACAATCCTGGTACCAATTATAATAAACTTATAATAAACTTAAACTTAAGCTTATAATAAACCATATGTACACTGAGTGCTCTTTCCATGACATAGACTGACTAGGTGAATCCAGGTGAAAGCTGTGATCCCTTATTGATGTCGCTTCAATCAGTGTAGATAAAGGGAAGGAGACAGGTTAAAGAAGGATTTTTAAGCCTTGAGACAATTGAGACATGGATTGTGTATACGTGCCATTCAGAGGGTGAAAGGGCAAGACAAAATATTTAATTGTCTTTGAACGGGGTATGGTAGTAGGTGCCAGGTGCACCAGGTTGAGTGTGTAAAGAACTGCAACGCTGCTGGGTTTTTCACGCTCAATAGTTTCCCGTGTGTATCAAGAATGGTCCACCATCCAAAGGACATCCAGCCAACTGGACACAACTTTCGGGAAGCATTGGAGTCAATGTGGGCCAGCATCCCTGTGGAACACCTTTGTCAACTTTTCAAGTCCATGATGCCCCAACGAATTGAGGCTGTTCTGAGGTCAAAAGGGGGTGCAACTCAATATTAAAAAGGTGTTCCTAATGTTTTGTACGCTCAGTCTATGTCCTTGAACCGGTTATTTTAAAATGGCACACAAAATAAGTTAGGAAGATAATTTAGGACGCTCAGTCTTCAACTTGAGTTACTCAATGAGAGGGGGCAGCACTGAGCTGGCCTGCAACGTAATTTCCTGGAGTAACTCAAACTGCGCATGCTATGTCTCCATCAGGCGCCACCTTAACCGGCTTCCTTTGGCTTCAATTGAGTCTTCACATAGGAATGAATGGTGTGACGTGATCGATGGCTATGTCCATTCATATATACAGTCATTGGTCTAGGCCCGTCTTCTTGAGAGACCAGCCAAGGAAGTTAGAGAAGGGAAGAAGTCCGTTCGAGCAGCAGCAAGGGATGGAAAGAAATCACCCTTATGACACTGAAGAGGTACGCTGACAAAGGGGAAAACAAAACGTGCACCTGCGCGATAGAGAAGCTATGACAGAGTAGCAGAGGCACACAAGGTTTCATCTAAGACATTTAAGATATATATATACCACACCCACATTCCATGAATTCAACTTTGATCTACCAGCACCATCACCTACTGTCACAGGACACCCCCACCCAATTACCCCAAGGCGACTCAAATGACCCTGTCCCTTTACTTAATTTACCCCATACTGGGGGTAAGCTGTGCCAAGATACCACTTTTCTTGTCGTTGCACAAGCTATGTTTTCAAAACTGTTGTGTTTGCAGGAATTCATATTGTTTCCAGGGAAACACAACATCCTGAAATACAGTATATGTAGATGTCTTTGTTAAAACAATACTATATTTACCTTGACGTAGTCATGCAGAATGTAAAAAAAATGTCTTAACATACCCTACTCTCTCCCCTAATATGTTTGAATCCTCAGCCTAGTCATTTCTTAAGGCCTGGTATAGATTATGTTGGAGGAAGAGAAACAATTTAATTTGTACAACTGTAGCTCTACTCCATTGCTCTCTCAGAATATGATAGTTTACGATTGGCTAGTGGTGAAAAATTTAACCCATGACTGTATGGCCCTGTGCACTGATATCAAGGGCAGGTGATCCATCTGGTTTAATCCAATACATCATGTGATTGATCAAGGCGAATCAATCAGGTTGATGCAGCATGAATGAACCAATTAACTGAATGATGACCTGTCCTTTCTGTGTAGTATGACTTATCAGTTCACACATCCTTTTGCAAGGTGTTTCAACATATGACCACGATACAGATTTTTCAAACTGGTTAACAGTAACAGTCTAGAGGTTGGTCTTCCCAGGCATTTGGACAGACAGTTGTCTTTGACCCCCCCTGCTGTGTCTGGAGTGATGGGGTCCATATGATCCCTAAGCTTGTTTAGAGTGTGTGTGTGTGTGTGTGTGTGTGTGTGTGTGTGTGTGTGTGTGTGTGTGTGTGTGTGTGTGTGTGTGTGTGTGTGTGTGTGTGTGTGTGTGTGTGTGTGTGTGTGTGTGTGTGTGTGTGTGTGTGTGTGGTTCTAAATAAATGAAAATACAAAGTATGTAACTTTGATATCCTGCATGTGCTTTTCCCTGTGGATATAGTTGTGTGTGTGCTGCTCACTGCACTGCTGAGAGAGAGAGAGAGAGAGAGAGAGAGAGAGAGACGTGTTAGAAAAGCTTCACAAGGTCAGACCCAGAGCTCATTAAGAGGAGAGAAGGGGGGGTCCCAGACGTCCCATTCTCACTAACCTTATTCTGTAATTAGTCTTTGTTTCCTCCTAACACTCTGGCCATGCCACCAGGAGGTGGAACACCACTTAGACTGGGGCTCCTTCCCAGCACCGCCCCATAGTGACACTGGTGTCACAGTCCCTGTCTCCCCTGCTTCCCTCCTCTCCTCTTCCCAGTCTGGCTTTCTGGCTTGGAGTCCTATCCCTCCACTCCAACCTACTTCCCATACACACCACTAGATCAGTGGTGAGGTGACAGTCCCTCTCTCCCCTCCTCTACGCTGCCCAGTCTGGCTCTGTGGATAAAATGATAACCATAATGATAACCACCAGCATGCTTCCCGTTAGCACCACTTTCTCACCGCTTTGTAACATATGCTTTTATTTTTATTTGATTAGGCAAGTCAGTTAAGAAAAAATTCTTATTTACAATGACGGCCTAGGAACAGTGGGTTAACTGCCTTGTTCAGGGGCAGAACGACAGATTTGTACCCTGTCAGCTCGGGGATTCGATCTCACAACCTTTCGGTTACAAGTCCAACGCTCTAACAACTAGGCTATCTGCCGCCCCATCAGAACACATCAGAACATATTGGGTCTGTTTTTAAAACAAATTGTAGCATTTTATGGGAAGGATTGTCAAATTCAGGGCTGCTTAGGATGCCAGATGTATCTGTTGTCTTTGGGGAGTGTAGCTTATGTTCGGGGCTGTGTGGTGGCTTGGTGGGTCCAAGGTGTGGCAGCAGAGTGGGTGTGTGGAGGATAGTTAGGCTCATGATGGCAGACCCTGGCCCAGTAACTCCCTTAGGTTCCTATTCACCAGCCTGTGAGATCCAGTGGCAGCATGGCAGTCCTCTTGTATTAATGATGATGGATGAGAGAGAGAGAGCACCCTACTTTTCCCAGTCTCTCTCGGGCCAGGAACTTTCTAGAGTTCTGGGTACAGCTGACCTAGAAAACGAGGATGTCACATCCACATCCAGCGACAGCAGCAAGCAGCCTTTGGGGTTAGAGGAGTAGTGGAGATAAATAATAAGAGAAGTCCTCCGACACGTTGACTGTTATTGCCTTAGTTTTCAAAGAGAGATATCAAGGGGAAGGCTGTCTAAGTCTTATTTGTTTTTTTCTCCTGCTCTCTGTATTTTCTTGTGATGTGTGGTTGTACACAGCTGTGTGTCAAGATGAACATTCTCATGTGTGTGTGTGTGTGTGTGTGTGTGTGTGTGTGTGTGTGTGTGTGTGAGTGCGTGCGTGCGTGCGTGTGTGCGTGCGTGTGTGTGTGTGTTAGTGCGTGCATGCGTGTGTGTGTGTGTGTGTGTGTGTCGGTGCTGCCACTATCTGTCATAGATACACCCCACCCCCTCCTCTACCTCCGCTGGATGCACCTGTTTATCTGCCTGTCATGTTCCATCATTGTGACTACCCTGGGCTGAATGGTGGCGTTGCCATGTCGATCTCCATCGACGACAATGCATCTGTTAGGCCTGACCACCCGGAACCTGGCAGAGATCCACCGCCCCTGATGAGGACTGACACTGGATGATGACTTCAGAGGGGGCGCACACCCCCGCTACACGTCCTCTCACCCGTCACTCAATCTGCTGCCACGGCAACCACCGCTCCAGTTCTGAGATATATGATGCAGCGTAACTTCTGGACTTAAAACAGCATTGTTTTCGGTATTTATAGTGAAGGCTTCATATACTGCCGTATCTGAGGTCAATGTTCATTTCAAATGAGATTGTATTCATTGTTTGGTATAACAAGGCGATTCCCCGGGGCTGTGCTGAAACAATGTTTATGGGGGGGGGGGGGGGGGGAGTTAGCGGCAAAATCCCATCCATTCCATCTAGCGGAGATTGCATTGTATTGTCCACATCTATCTGTCATTAGTGTGTTGACATATGGATAACTGTCATATGGCGAACTCTTCATGGGGTTTGAATAAACGACGTCTGGAACCAGAGCATAGTTTGCAGCTGCAGTGTGCGATCCAGAGCTGGTGTGAGAATAGAATAGGGACGGACTTGATGGGATTTCAGAAATCTATGAGGCCGATGATGAATGTTTGAAATAGGTTTGTCTGGAGGTTGATAAGCCATTTGTTTTCATTAGCCTGATGCTAGCCTAAGTCTTCAGAGGGGAAATGGGGTGGGTAGCTGGGTGTAGGGGGCCGAGAGATGGGCCTGCTAACAGAATTAGCATAGCATCCTTATCCTGGCTTCTCTAACTCCCCGGTGGCCTTCCTCCTGGGTCCAGGGGTGAATCAGACAGGCCATGGAGAGACACAGGGTGACATTCAAATATCATTCACTCTGTGTCGCCGCTCTGCTCTCATTGGAGCATGTCCATTAAATATTGACAACGCGTTATCTCAGAGTGCAACGGAGATGTAGAAATAACGCAGTGTGGAGGAGGGGAGGTGGGATGTGAGTTTGACACCCTTTTCCAGAGATCAAATCAAATCAAATTGTATTTGTCACATGCGCCGAATACAACAGGTGGTGGTAGACCTTACAGTGAAATGCTTACTGACAAGTCATAACCAACAATGCAGTTAAAAATTAAGAATAAGAAATAAAAGTAACAAATAATTAATGAGCAGCAGTAAAATGACAATAGCGAGGCTATATACAGGGGGTACCGGTACAGAGTCAATGTCTGGGGGAACCGGTAATTGAGGTAATATGTACATGTAGGTAGAGTTATTAAAGTGGATATGCATAGATAATAACCTAGAGTAGCAGCAGTGTAAAAGAGGGGGGGGGGGGGGGCAATGCAAATAGTCTGGGTAGCCATTTGATTAGATGTTCAGGAGTTTTATGGTTTGGGGTAGAAGCTGTTTATGAGCCTCTTGGACTCCGGTACCGCTTGCCATGCGGTAGCAGAGAGAACAGTCTATGACTAGGGTGGCTGGAATCTTTAACAATTTTTAGGGCCTTCCTCTGACACCACCTTTTATAGAGGTCCTGGATGGCAGGAAGCTTGCCCCCAGTGATGTACTGGGCCGTACGCACTACCCTCTGTAGTGCCATGCGGTCGGAGGCAGAGCAGTTGCCATACCAGGCAGTGAGATGCAACCAGTGCTCTCGATGGTGCAGCTGTAGAACCTAATGAGGATCTGAGGACCCATGCCAAATCTTTTCAGTCTCTTGAGGGGGAATAGGTTTTGTTGTGCCCTCTTCACGACTGCCTTGGTGTGCTTGAACCATGATAGTTTGTTGCTGATGTGGACACCAAGGAACTTGAAGCTCTCAACCTGCTCCACTGCAGCCCCGTCGTTGAGAATGGGGGCATGCTCGGTCCTCCTTTTCCTGTAGTCCACAATCATCTCCTTTGTCTTGATCACATTGTGGGAGTGGTAGTTGTCCTGGCACCACACGGCCAAGTCTCTGACCTCCTCCCTATAGACTGTCTCGTCATTGTCGGTGATCAGGCCTACCACTGTTGTGTCACCGACAAACTTTATGATGGTGTTGAAGTCGTGCCTCGCCATGCAGTCATGAGTGAACAGGGAGTACAGGAGGAGACTAAGCACGCACCCCTGAGGGGCCCCTGTGTTGAGGATCACCATGGCGGATGTGTTGTTACCTATCCTTACCACCTGGGGATGGCCCGTCAGAATGTCCAGGATCCAGTTGCAGAGGAGGTGTTTAGTCCCAGGGTCCTTAGCTTAGTGATGAGCTTTGAGGGCACTATGGTGTCGAATGCTGAGCTGTTGTCAATGAATAGCATTCTCACAGAGGTGTTTATTTTGTCCAGGTGTGAAATGGCAGTGTGGAGTACAATAGAGATTGGATCATCTGTGGATGTGTTGGGGCAGTATGCAAATTGGAGAGGGTCTAGGGTTTCTGGGATAATGATGTTGATGTGAGCCATGACCAGCCTTTCAAAGCACTTCATGGCTACAGACGTGAGTGCTACAGGTCGGTAGTCGTTTAAGCAGGTTACCTTAGTGTCCTTGGTCACAGGGAATATGGTGGTCTGCTTGAAATATGTTGGTATTGCAGACTCAGACAGGGAGAGGTTAATGCGAGTGTAGCGAAATGCTTGTGCTTCTAGTTCCGACAATGCAGTAATAACCAACAAGTAATCTAACTAACAATTCCAAAACTACTGTCTTGTACACAGTGTAAGGGGATAAAGAATATGTACATAAGGATATATGAATGAGTGATGGTACAGAGCAGCATAGGCAAGATACAGTAGATGGTATCGAGTACAGTATGTACAAATGAGATGAGTATGTAAACAAAGTGGCATAGTTTAAAGTGGCTAGTGATACATGTATTACATAAGGATACAGTCGATGATATAGAGTACAGTATATACGTATGCATATGAGATGAATAATGTAGGGTAAGTAACATTATATAAGGTAGCATTGTTTAAAGTGGCTAGTGATATATTTACATCATTTCCCATCAATTCCCATTATTAAAGTGGCTGGAGTTGAGTCAGTGTCAGTGTGTTGGCAGCAGCCACTCAATGTTAGTGGTGGCTGTTTAACAGTCTGATGGCCTTGAGATAGAAGCTGTTTTTCAGTCTCTCGGTCCCAGCTTTGATGCACCTGTACTGACCTCGCCTTCTGGATGATAGCGGGGTGAACAGGCAGTGGCTCGGGTGGTTGATGTCCTTGATGATCTTTATGGCCTTCCTGTGACATCGGGTGGTGTAGGTGTCCTGGAGGGCAGGTAGTTTGCCCCCGGTGATGCGTTGGTCCTGGTAATCCGTCTGACCCTGCGGCCTTGTGAATGTTGACCTGTTTAATGGTCTTACTCACATCGGCTGTGGAGAGCGTGATCACACAGTCGTCCGGAACAGCTGATGCTCTCATGCATGTTTCAGTGTTACTTGCCTCAAAGCAAGCATAGAAGTAATTTAGCTTGTCTGGTAGTCTCTTGTCACTGGGCATCTCTTGGCTGTGCTTCCCTTTGTGTCCATAATAGTTTGCAAGCCCTGCAACATCCGACAAACGTCGGAGATGGTGTAATACGATTCGATCTTAGTCCTGTATTGACGCTTTGCCTGTTTGATGGTCCGTCGTAGGGCATTGCGGGATTTCTTATAAGCTTCCTGGTTAGAATCCCGCTCCTTGAAAGCGGCAGCTCTACCCTTTAGCTCAGTGTGGATGTTGCTTGTAATCCATGGCTTCTGATTGGGGTATGTACTGTACGTATAGTCACTGTGAGGACGACGTCATCGACGCACTTATTGATGAAGCCAGTGACTGATGTGGTGTACTCCTCAATGCCATTTGAAGAATCCCGGGAGCATATTCCAGTCTGTGCTAGCAAAACAGTCCTGTAGCTTAGCATCTGTTTCATCTAACCACTGTTTTATTGACTGAGTCACTGGTGCTTCCTGATTTAATTTTTGCTTGTAAACAGGAATCAGGAGGATAGAATTATGGTCGGATTTGCCAAATGGAGGTCAATGGAGAGCTTTAGACACGTCTCTGTGTGTGGAGTAAAGGTGGTCTAGAGTATTTTCCCCTCTGGTTGCATATTTAACATACTGGTGGAAATGAGGTAAAACGGATGTAAGTTTCCCTTTATTATTGTCCCTGGCCACTAGGAGCGCCGTCTCTGGATGAGCGTTTTCCTGTTTGCTTATGGCGGTGTACAGCTCATTGAGTGCAGTCTTAGTGCCAGCATCGGTCTGTGGTGGTATGTATACAGCTACGAAAAATACAGGTGAAAACTCTCTAGGTAGATAGTGTGGTCTACAGCTTATCATGAGATAATCTACCTCTCTATGCGGTGTCTGCAGTGTTTATGCCCCGGAAGAGCATAGGTAAACTGGTATGGCTCCGAACTTTCACCACTGTCTGGGTGTCAGTGTCTTGGAGCACAAGGCAATGTTTAAGTGCAGTCTTTGTGTGAGTTCAGTACCATACCTTTACCTCAGCATCTGTTGCTCCTGAATGGATTTGGCTGGTGGTGTGTTGTTAGGGATGTCATTGGGTGAGGCATTTCTACACGGCTCCCATGGGAGGATAACCCCTTTCTCTGTGGTGTTGAAGTCAGTACAGTTTCCTTCTTTCCCGTCCAACCCAAACACAGTAGTGACAGCCACCATCCTCTGACACCAGACTAATGTACCCCATTGCAGAACTCTAGGGTGGGATATCTATACGATTCAAGATGAGCCTGTGGTTCTCAGTCACTTGAATAAAGGGCTAGAGACTGTGAGTAGCCTAAACAATATGAGTGTGTGAGCTGTAGGACATAGTGAGACAGAAGGAGCTGAGGATGGAGATGGGGCTAGAGCTGTGGATCCAGAGCCTCAGGACCATGTAGACCATAGTAGACTTCTAGGGCCTGTCTAATTGGTGGCTTTCACTGTGGATTAGGATATATGATTAGGCCTACTCTACTGTATCTGGTAGCTCTCCTAGAGAAGACACTATGAGGGATCTATTGTATGAGGATGATTATGATAATGACGAGTGGGTCAATTGTCTTTAGATACAGTATAATGGTCTCAGGGAATATTCGAGAGCTTATTAGGAATGATATATGTGACTGACCACCTCTTTTCAGTCTTATGTTGCAGAATTTGAAATTGTGTTTAAAAAAAACAAAAAAAACATTGGATGAAAGTACAGACCCAGAGCTATAAATGGTATTTCATACACTGCAGATGAGGAACAATGGGAAAGTAATTATGCTTTGAAAGTTGATCAACTTTTTGCACCACTTTTGAGAAAATGGCCCTTGAATGTTTTGGTACAGCTACTGGGGAGCTCTTCTTTGTCTATACCCTTTCAGCATTGTTCACACCCTCTTAAGACCCACCCATCTCTTTAAGGATTCACATGTGAGGCCATGTGCTAAACAGAGTGTGTAAGGTGGTGTAGTTCACATGTCCATAAAATACAAAAGATGGCTATAATCACCCCTAGATACAACTGGCTAGCTTGATGAGTCATGTCATCATCTGGTGAAGTGGAGTCTTTTCTTTAGACATGTAGCTAGCTAGCTAGCTAAAGAATAAAAAAAAATCCCAACCCATACAGTACTAGAAAAACAAACTAATTGTCATCGCTAGCCACCATGAATGAAATTATGTGGTATGAATCTGCAGGTAGCTAAAGCTAATCAACTAGGTTCAATTTTAGCTAGCTAGCTAACATTAGGTTATAACTAGCAGTTCTTGTTCATATAGATTTGGAAAGTCGGTTAGGACATCTACTTTGTGCATGACACAAGTCATTTTTCCGACAATTGTTTACAGACAGATTATTTCACTTCTAATTCACTGTATCACAATTCCAGTGGGTCAGAAGTTTGCATACACTAAGTTGACTGTGCCTTTAAACAGATTGGAAAATTCCAGAAAATGATGTCATGGCTTTAAGCTTCTAATATTCTAATTGACATCATTTGATTCAATTGGAGGTGTACCTGTGGATGTATTTCAAGGTCCTTCAAACTCATTGCCGCTTTGCTCGACATCATGGGAAAATCTAAAGAAATCAGCCAACACCTCAGAAGAAAATGGTAAAACTCCACAGGTTTACCATTTTGGTTCATCCTCCAGTCTGGTTCAACCTTGGGAGCAATTTCCAAACACCTGAAGGCACCACGTTCATCTGTACAAACAACAGTACAAAAGTATAAACACCATGGTACCATGCAGCCATCATACCGCTCAGGAAGGAGACGAGTTCTGTCTCCTAGAGATGAACGTACTTTGGTGCGAAAAGTGCAAATCAATCCCAGAACAACAGCAAAGGACCTTGTGAAGATGCTGGAGGAAACAGGTACAAAAGTATCTATATCCACAGTAAAACGAGTCCTATATCGACATAACGTGAAAGGCCACTCAGCAAGAAGCCACTGCCCCAAAACTGCCATAAAAAAGCCAGACTACGGTTTGTAACTACACATGGGAACAAAGATGGTACTTTTTGAGAAATGTCCTCTGGTCTGGTGAAACAAAAATAGAACTGTTTGGCCAAAATGACCATCGTTATGTTTGGAGGAAAAAGGGTGAGGCTTGCAAGCCGAAGAACACCATCCCAACCGTGAAGCACGGGGGTGGCTGCATCATAATAGTCCAAGATGGCGTAGCAGTAGGACGTATTGTCGTGTAGTGTCCCTTGTATATATCGTTTTATATATCGTTTGTTTTCGTTTTTTTCTTCACATATCTTTAAAACTTTTTGCTGAACCTCAACTTCTTCTAAATACTCTCCTGCAACCCGCCTCACCCAACGTAGCTATTTTTCCTAAAGTATTTATATTTACTTCGGACCTGGAACCCCTCAACTGAAGCTAGCCAACGAACTACCAGCTTCAGCAAAACATTGCTAGCGGTCTTCAGCTAACCGGTCATCAGCTAACCTTTAGCTCGGAAAGCTCTCGCCAGTTCGAACAACGCGACTCTAACCAGAGCATAACGGACCTATTTATTATTTTATTTTATTTTTCATCCCCGGATTCCCATCGCAAACGGAACATTTTGAGCTCCTGGGCTACAATATCCAGACCCACGACCGGTCCATCGATGTCACTGCATGAAGAGGAATAAACAGATACCCCCATCGCGACGTCCCCAAAGGCTAACTCTCTAGCCCTTGCTATCTCCTTGCTTGCAAATTCGGCCTGCTAACTGCTAGCTTGTTTAGCCCGGTCCGCTAACTGCTACCGTGTTTAGCACCGTCTACTAACTGTTAGCTTGTTAGCACAGGCCTGCTAACCGTCTGAATCGCCGCGTCCCAAACACTCACTGAACCCATATTTACTTTCTATCCCTTTTCGATTTTTAATTTGTTTATACCTTCCGGTAACCTGCCTCACCCAATGTGATACGGAACCGCTATTATCTTTACATTTTTAGAACACACTCAAGAACCTCCAGAAGCTAACCAGCTAACTGGCTACAAGCTATTTGGTCATTGTTAGTTTTTTAACCTGGATAACACTCGCCAGTCCAGCTTCCCTGCCCCATCCACCGCTGCCCCTTGGACACTGATCACTTGGCTACATAGCTGATGCATGCTGGACTGTCCATTAATCACGGTAATCCATTCTGCTTGTTTATGTTTTATCTGTCGGCCCCAGCCGCACTTAGGCTCTGTGTGTAGTTAATCCGACCCTCTGCCTAATCAATCGCCATTCTACCTGCTGTTGTTGTGCTAGCTGATTAGCTGTTGTCTCACCTACTGTTTTAGCTAGCTCTCCCAATTCAACACCTGTGATTACTGTATGCCTCGCTGTATGTCTCTCTCAAATGTCAATATGCCTTGTATACTGTTGTGCAGGTTAGTTATCATTGTTTTAGTTTACAATGGAGCCCCTAGTTCCACTCTTTATACCCCTGTTACCTCCTTTGTCCCACCCCCCACACATGCGGTGACCTCACCCATTACAACCAGCATGTCCAGAGATACAACCTCTCTCATCATCACCCAGTGCCTGGGCTTACCTCCGCTGTACCCGCACCCCACCATACCCCTGTTTGCGCATTATGCCCTGAATATATTCTACCATGCCCAGAAACCTGCTCCTCTTATTCTCTGTCCCCAACGCCCTAGGCGACCAGTTTTGATAGCCTTCAGCCGCACCCTCATACTACTCCTTCTCTGTTCCGCGGGTGATGTGGAGGTAAACCCAGGCCCTGCATGTCCCCAGGCACCCTCATTTGTTGACTTCTGTGATCGAAAAAGCCTTGGTTTCATGCATGTCAACATCAGAAGCCTCCTCCCTAAGTTTGTCTTACTCACTGCTCTAGCACACTCTGCTAACCCTGATGTCCTTGCCGTGTCTGAATCCTGGCTCAGGAAGGCCACCAAAAATTCGGAGATTTCCATACCCAACTATAACATCTTCCGTCAAGATAGAACTGCCAAAGGAGGAGGAGTTGCAGTCTACTGCAGAGAGAGCCTGCAAAGTAATGTCATACTTTCCAGGTCCATACCCAAACAGTTCGAACTACTAATTTTGAAAATTACTCTCTCCAGAAATAAGTCTCTCACTGTTGCCGCCTGCTACCGACCCCCCTCAGCTCCCAGCTGTGCCCTGGACACCATTTGTGAATTGATCGCCCCCCATCTAGCTTCAGAGTTTGTTCTGTTAGGTGACCTAAACTGGGATATGCTTAACACCCCGGCAGTCCTACAATCTAAGCTAGATGCCCTCAATCTCACTCAAATCATCAAGGAACCCACCAGGTACAACCCTAACTCTGTAAACAAGGGCACCCTCATTGACGTCATCCTGACCAACTGGCCCTCCAAATACACCTCCGCTGTCTTCAACCAGGATCTCAGCGATCACTGCCTCATTGCCTGTATCCGCTACGGAGCCGCAGTCAAACGACCACCCCTCATCACTGTCAAACGCTCCCTAAAACACTTCTGTGAGCAGGCCTTTCTAATCGACCTGGCCCGGGTATCCTGGAAGGACATTGACCTCATCCCGTCAGTTGAGGATGCCTGGTCTTTCTTTAAAAGTAACTTCCTCACCATTTTAGATAAGCATGCTCCGTTCAAAAAATGCAGAACTAAGAACAGATATAGCCCCTGGTTCACTCCAGACCTGACTGCCCTCGACCAGCACAAAAACATCATGTGGCGGACTGCACTAACATCGAACAGTCCCCGCGATATGCAACTGTTCAGGGAAGTCAGGAACCAATACACACAGTCAGTCAGGAAAGCTAAAGCCAACTTCTTCAGGCAGAAGTTTGCATCCTGTAGCTCCAACTCCAAAAAGTTCTGGGACACTGTGAAGTCCATGGAGAACAAGAGCACCTCCTCCCAGCTGCCCACTGCACTGAGGCTAGGTAACACGGTCACCACCGATAAATCCATGATTATCGAAAACTTCAACAAGCATTTCTCAACGGCTGGCCATGCCTTCCGCCTGGCTACTCCAACCTCGTCCAACAGCTCCCCCCCCCCCGCAGCTACTCGCCCAAGCCTCTCCAGGTTCTCCTTTACCCAAATCCAGATAGCAGATGTTCTGAAAGAGCTGCAAAACCTGGACCCGTACAAATCAGCTGGGCTTGACAATCTGGACCCTCTATTCCTGAAACTATCCGCCGCCATTGTCGCAACCCCTATTACCAGCCTGTTCAACCTCTCTTTCATATCGTCTGAGATCCCCAAGGATTGGAAAGCTGCCGCAGTCATCCCCCTCTTCAAAGGGGGCGACACCCTGGACCCAAACTGTTACAGACCAATATCCATCCTGCCCTGCCTATCTAAGGTCTTCGAAAGCCAAGTCAACAAACAGATCACTGACCATCTTGAATCCCACCGTACCTTCTCCGCTGTGCAATCTGGTTTCCGAGCTGGTCACGGGTGTACCTCAGCCACGCTCAAGGTACTAAACGATATCATAACCGCCATCGATAAAAGACAGTACTGTGCAGCCGTCTTCATAGACCTTGCCAAGGCTTTCGACTCTGTCAATCACCGTATTCTTATTGGCAGACTCAGTAGCCTCGGTTTTTCGGATGACTGCCTTGCCTGGTTCACCAATTACTTTGCAGACAGAGTTCAGTGTGTCAAATCGGAGGGCATGCTGTCCGGTCCTCTGGCAGTCTCTATGGGGGTGCCACAGGGTTCAATTCTCGGGCCGACTCTTTTCTCTGTATATATCAATGATGTTTCTCATGCTGCGGGCGATTCCCTGATCCACCTCTACGCAGACGACACCATTCTATATACTTCCGGCCCGTCCTTGGACACTGTGCTATCTAACCTCCAAACGAGCTTCAATGCCATACAGCACTCCTTCCGTGGCCTCCAACTGCTCTTAAACGCTAGTAAAACCAAATGCATGCTTTTCAACCGTTCGCTGCCTGCACCCGCACGCCTGACCAGCATCACCACCCTGGATGGTTCCGACCTTGAATATGTGGACATCTATAAGTACCTAGGTGTCTGGCTAGACTCTAAACTCTCCTTCCAGACCCATATCAAACATCTCCAATCGAAAATCAAATCAAGAGTCGGCTTTCTATTCCGCAACAAAGCCTCCTTCACTCACGCCGCCAAACTTACCCTAGTAAAACTGACTATCCTACCGATCCTCGACTTCGGCGATGTCATCTACAAAATTGCTTCCAACACTCTACTCAGCAAACTGGATGCAGTTTATCACAGTGCCATCCGTTTTGTCACTAAAGCACCTTATACCACCCACCACTGCGACTTGTATGCTCTAATCGGCTGGCCCTCGCTACATATTCGTCGCCAGACCCACTGGCTCCAGCTCATCTACAAGTCCATGCTAGGTAAAGCTCCGCCTTATCTCAGTTCACTGGTTACGATGGCAACACCCATCCGTAGCACGCGCTCCAGCAGGTGTATCTCACTGATCATCCCTAAAGCCAACACCTCATTTGGCCGCCTTTCGTTCCAGTTCTCTGCTGCCTGTGATTGGAACGAATTGCAAAAATCGCTGAAGTTGGAGACTTTTATCTCCCTCACCAACTTCAAACATCTGCTATCTGAGCAGCTAACCGATCGCTGCAGCTGTACATAGTCTATTGGTAAATAGCCCACCCATTTGCACCTACCTCATCCCCATACTGTTTTTATTTATTTATTTTTCTGCTCTTTTGCACACCAATATCTCTACCTTTACATAACCATCTGATCATTTATCACTCCAGTGTTAATCTGCATAATTGTAATTATTTGCCTACCTTCTCATGCCTTTTGCACACAATGTATATATAGACTCCCCTTTTTTCTACTGTGTTATTGACTTGTTAATTGTTTACTCCATGTGTAACTCTGTGTTGTCTGTTCACACTGCTATGCCTTATCTTGGCCAGGTCGCAGTTGCAAATGAGAACTTGTTCTCAACTAGCCTACCTGGTTAAATAAAGGTGAAATAAAAAAAAAAAAATAAAATAAAAATTTTGTGGGGGTGCTTTGCTGCAGGAGGGACTGGTGTACTTCACAAAATAGGTGGCATCATGAGGAAGAAAATGATGTGGATATATTGAAGCAACATCTCAAGACATCAGTCAGGAAGTTAAAGCTTGGTCGCAAATGGGTCTTCCAAATGGACAATGACCCCAAGCATACTTCCAAAGTTGTGGCAAAATGGCTTAAGGACAACAACGTCAAGGTATTGGAGTGGCCATCACAAAGCTCTGACCTCAAACCTATACAAAATGTGTGGGCAGAACTGAAAGATCATGTGTGAGCAAGGAGGTCTACAAACCTGACTCAGTTACACCAGCTCTGTCAGGAGGAATGAGCCAAAATTCACCCAACTTATTGTGGGAAGCTTGTGGAAGGCTACCTGAAACATTTGACCCAAGTTTTCACATTCTTAAAATACAGTGGTTATCCTAACTGACCTAAGACATGGAATATTAAGGATTAAATGTCAGGAATTGTGAATGTATTTGGCTAAGGTGTATGTAAACTTCCGACTTCAACTGTATATTATTGTTGCATCTGATTTTAATAGCTAACGTTTCGATGGCCATAATAAATAAATATGCCGACAGTGGTCAACTTTGTTTTACTCCTCTTGACTGTTTAATACTTTCTGAGATGTAGCCATTATTTACTATTTTACTCCTGGGGTTACTATACATAACTTTAACCCATTGTATTAGAGATTTTCCAAAATTAAAATAGTTTAGGCATTTATATCTAAATGTATATCTAAATCTGCCTTGAATACCAGACCTGGTTTCCTAGATTTTTCATAGTCTTCTTTTGTTTCAATTACTTGTCTTATATTATCTCCAATGTATCTTCCATGTAAAAAACCTGTCTGATCACGATAAATAATATCCGACAACACCTTTTAAATTCTATTTGAGATGCATCAGATCTTTCTTCCTCTCTGTCACGGATGCAATCATGCGCCATGTTTTTCTCCTTCTCATACTCTGCTTCCAATGGGCATTCCACCGATTTCAAAACTCTGTCAACTTTGTCCGTGACAACAACACCGTTGATCGCTGTTTCTTCCCCATCACTGTCATTAGGAGACTCTACAATGTCTTGTTCAATTAAAATGTTTTTTTACAAAAGTCAGAATTTCCTCGATGTCTGATTCATTTTTCCACTGATCTTTGTTGATAGTGCCTGCTAAATTCAGGGCAGTAATGTTGTTGAGAGCAGTAGCAATACTTTTAGAGCAGTAGCAATACTTTTAGAGCAGTAGCAATACTTTTAGAGCAGTAGCAATACTTTTGCAATTCTCTATGGCTACTATAGCCATGGTATCAAGATTATCTATTCATACCGAGCAGCTCATGTCATAGACAGAAGCGTGCTATATGGCAGACCATAACTTATCTCTCAGCATGTCCAGCCCATCCATAATCTCAGCCAATAATGTCTAGCGGGAAAGTTTCTGTCGTTTTCCTTGGCGAAACCAACTCGTCTTTAACCATTTTATTTGTACTTACAGATGGCATACAAGTTTGTTATCGAGGCACATGAAAGTTCATATGTTCCAGAAGCCATTTCTGCCCCCCCCCCCCCCCCCCCCTTCTCTTGTGAAGTAGTGACATACGACCAATGCCTAGTTTCCTGAAACGGGTCACATATTCAGGCTAGGCGTGGTGTTGATAGAATGGGCCACTGGTAGGAATGGGTTAACTGGTTTGGTCATGACTGAATAAAAGGATGCAAAATCAATATGAGGGAAAAATAGGAAAATGACATGCCTCTCCAGTTGGGAGATCTAATCTCCAATATCCATTTACAACATTGGGGCACGCTTTAGCAATTATAGGCCAGTACCACCAGCACGTTTTCCTTTATACCCTGTAGAAATGATTCTGAAACACTTTCAATAAAGATTCTGTTGATTTTCTATTATAAGAACATATTGAAAATAGGGCGCATGATAGAACCTGTACATTGACATAAAGTCACATAGTAGTATAGGCTTTCTTACACATTAGCCCAATGAGAACGTAACACTACAAAAGAATACATGCAGTGCAATTATTTCTTATTCATTATTTTACTCTATTAGTTTTTTTGGGGGCAGCTCAATATTAAATTCAAATATTGCTCTCTGCAAGGTTAGCCAGCACATTAATAAACATTGACATGAATGCATTAAAACCATGGCACATTCCAATCTAAGAATTTTGGCTCTCTTTACATATTTTCCCCTTTCCTCATATTCTCTGTCTTCTTGGTCTCCTTCTTAAGGAGCGCTTTTGTAGTCTCTGCCTCTCCTTATCAGCTCTGCCATGAAGCACTTGCCTCTGTCACTGTCCTCATGTTCTGAGCAAGCTCCCACTTTTGTGTTCCCTAATGAACTTTGACCAAAATTAGACATACTCTTCAACTTTTAAACCAGAGCCGGCTGAATGGTTCCTTTGTGTGGTGGCGGTACGGTGCCACAGTGCTGGGCGGGTGGAGGAATGCCGGCCTGTTCTGTCAAAGACATGAGGAATTTGGGCCTCTGCCTCGCTCCTCTCCGCCTGGGAGAATGGACACAGACAGAACCCCCCTCAGGCTAACTGGACTGCGTCTGCTTTCCTCTCACACAGACACGCCAGAGATGGGACAGAGACAGGGACAGGCCAGCCCCTCTGTGACTTCCTTCACCCCATTTTATGTCACTGCTCTGTTTTCAAGATGGAATGTTTTTATCTGTCTGTGACATCCACTACGTCTCCTCTTTGTATCGGCAGCTTACCTCTACATTCATCTGGCCATCTTTTCTGTTTCTTTGTTTGACACTTTTTTGATTTGTTTTAACCGTCTCTCTGTGTCTTTCTATCTGTCTCTGTCACTTTCCCTCTGTCGTTCTCCCCCAAACCCCCCATCTCTCTCTCTCTCTCTCTCTCTCTCTCTCTCTCTCTCTCTCTCTCTCTCTCTCTCTCTCTCTCTCGCTCTCTCTCTCTCTCTCTCTCTCTGTCTCTCTGTCTCTCTGTCTCTCTCTCTCTCTCTCTCTCTCTCTGTCTCTCTGTCTCTCTCTCTCTCTCTGTCTCTCTCTCTCTCTCTCTCTCTCTCTTTCTCTGTCTCTCTCTCTCTCTCTGTCTCTCTCTCTCTCTCTCTCTCTCTCTCTCTCTCTCTCTCTCTCTCGCTCTCTGAGGCAGCCCTTTAGCTCTGGGAAGGTGTAGGATTATAAATCATGGTGAACGGGGGCTGTTTAAGCCCTGCTATGATGTCGTCACCGACAGAGCGAACATGCTGTTTCATGTCTCTCCCCTCCTAATTTGCAAGGCCTCATCTCATTTTATTCTTATTTTTAAATTTCACAGCATTAAGTTTCACCGAAGGTTCAGGCTCCTTTTGAGGATATGTGGCATTTCCTGCGCAAATGGATCCCAGACAGGCAGATAAAGGTGGAGAAAGAAAGAAATACATAGAAATAGCCTCTCACTGTCGTTCTCACATTGTCCTGACAAGTAGCTGAATACTGTCATATGGACATCATCTAACACGGGTCTTCCACATGACAGCAGCCAGCTCACAGAGCAGTACCAGAATTACAAGTATACGACAACATAATTTATGGCCCAAAACAGATTTGGTTTGGGAGGGCCTATGGTAATGTTGTCACTGAGAGGGAGGTGTCTTGTTGAATGACTGATATGTGTTTGGGATGCGGTGGCTGTGCCCTCAGGTCATTGACATTTAAAGCCCTGAGGAGTGTGCCTGTGCCTGTGCTGCCTGGAACATAGTAGTCCCACAGACACTTAGGCTCAGGGCTCAAAAATAGGATTGTATAAAATATTCCTCATCCCACCTATGAACTTTGTTGACTACTACCAAACCCTATGTAGGTGCTTTGAGTTGATTATTAAATGCAATTGTGCGTATAATTCTGCCAGCATTGGGTTAGCTACTGTTTACAGATTTCTTTCTTGCACCCTATGTACAGCATTTGTAGCCTACTCTTTTAAATGTATTTGTGTGCTAGTCTGCTACTGTGTAACATCCTATTTACCTGTGTGTGTGTGTGTGTGTGTGTGTGTGTTTTTTTTTGTGTGTGTGTGTTTTAATGACTTCCAGTGTAGCTGTGTATTAGTGGCTCCCTCCACATCTGTCGTTGCCCAGGAACGTGCTGCCAAACTTTCCCTCTATAATGGCACTCCCACAGTGTGGTGGCAGGATGCTGCAGCCAGGACCAGGGGCGCCTCGCTCACACACCCTCTACTCCTCTCTCCTCCCTGTGATGAATGGTCCTATCGCTGGTTTAAATTATTTCGTACAGATCTCATTTAGGCTCTTGAAGAAGAGATCCAGCCTGTTTATTCATTTCACATTTGCACCCGGCTTCAATATCTTTGTCTATGCCTGCAGAGAATTTCCCCTCCTCCCTCCAAGAAAAAGAGAGGAGGAGAAAAAAAAAGCAATTTACACAATGTACATAAAATGATGCTCTCAGAGTTTTGATAACCTGCATAAATTATAAAGCATAATTAAATATTATACCCTGTGAGTCGCCATAGGAGAGAGGAGAGAAGAAGAAGATAGACAGACAGAGAGAATAAGATAGAGAATGAGACAGAGGAGACACAGAGAGAAAAAACACTGTTAGCATCATGCAGTCCTTGGTTGGGATCTTATAATTGTTTTTATTGATTATTTCTTAAGGTGAAACGGTTTAAAGATAACAATAGCGGGGGGGTGGTGGGGGGGGGGGGGGGGGGGGGGGGGGGGTAAGAGGAGATATGAGGTACGTTCTGCAAGGCCTTTGTTTCACGCACATAAATCAAGGGGCTTTTGGCATTGTGAAATTGCCTCAGAGGTGGCCCATATATTTAAATGGCATATTAAAAATGTAAATTGTTCGGCACATAGAGGCGTCTCTCGTGATCGCACAATTGACCCAAAAATATATTCAAATTACCATAGCTAAACAGTGTCTGCGCAGACTGGGAGTGGGTGAGAACATGGATTTGGCCTATCCGTTTAAAGACCTCCCCAGAAGGCCAGTGCTGCCTGGTGACATGTTTGTTGAAGGAAAGATGAGCGATATTTCAGCTGTCTGACGCAGAGACGAGAGTACAACTCTCTGGTGTGATATTGGGTCTGAGATGGATCAACATGATGTGTATCACAGCGATATTCAGTGACATGGGGGATAACCCATGGCTGGATGTGCTTGTGTGTTCAGACCCCCTGCAGAGATCTGCTTGGTGAGAGCCATTCCACAGCTCGGATAACATTGAAAAAGGGTTGCAATGTCCTCTTGTTAACTGCACTTGATAACATTGAATGATGGTTGTACTATGCTCTAGTCCACATCTCAAGCTGACTTAAATAATGTTGTGGCCCACCCAGATTGAGTAAGCTACTCTGGTGCTGTGCTGTGGAGAGGGAGCGGCTAAGGATGATTGATGGGTCATGGGAAGTGTTTCATTAACTATTGGCTAAAAGAGAGGGGGAAAATGTCACCATCTTCGGTTTTCGAGCCAAATAAACCCTACTGCTACTGATGATATTCTTCCTGTCTCTTGCTTGTGTTTATTCAAATTTTACCGACAGGGTGCTTTTTCCAGTTCAGCACCTCAAACAGTTTTGTGAGAGAAAGGCATTATGCCTGTGTTATTATGCAATTCATCACCAATAATAGATTTGTTTACGGAGCCCCGTCTCATGGTGCTCTCAGCGATGCATTTTCAAAATAATAATAATACATACTGTATAAGGATCCTAATGGTGAAAAAGCCTTTGGTAATGTATGTGCTGAGAGGAACGGGGGGCTTGATCAGCTGAGCCCGGCTCTATTGTTTTCAAAGCACTGTTTAATGTGGATAAAAGTCCTGGGAGATTCTGTTTTAAAAGCAGGTGGGGTGTTCAATCCCGAACTCTCTCTCTCTCACACACACACACACACACGTACACACACATACACACGTTCACACGTCGGGTCCTCCGAGGAATCTCTCGCGGTGATATGAATCTCTTAAAAAAAACTCCCTTGGTCTTTGGCTTCTGTTGAATAAATCTGCGTTTTAGTCTTCCTTTAGCAGTTTAGCTCTGGGTAATTTCAGTACATTTTTTCCCTCACTCCTTGGAGGCCCTAAATGAGTTCTCAAGCTGCTGTTGAACATAGCACAGTGTGTTTAAAAGATCACTGGGTGATTAGAGTCTCCTCTGTTTGTATGTCCATAGGCATTCACCCCATTCCTTTCATACACTATCTTATTAAGACCCTGAAACGGTACGCACTATGCAGCAGTACAGTACAGGCCTAGACTCTATCTATACGCCATGCTCTGGTTAATGCATTCTTCACCAGGGAGTCCCCCTGTTTGTGCTCTCTCCTAGTCTCCGTGTTGACAGAAGTGAGTGGGTCCCTGTACACCATGCGTCAGCTCTGAAGGCCACCCTCACAGTGACATAATTAGTTATGACAAGCTCATCAACTCCCCGTTCTACCTGACACAGGAGTCCTCCCTCCCCCACCCTCCCCCCGTCAGCACACTCTATCACTCAGTCAGAGCCTATGAGGAGCCTGGTTATGAACACAGGACAGGGGGTGTTGGGATCAGGGCAGAGTTTCTGATGTGGAGATTTGGGAAATCGTTCTGGATGTGCACAGTATTCTGACTCGTCACTTTACACCGCCTCATTATTAAACACGTGTCAGACAAAGTATGGACGGATGGCCTGATGGTAAAAGTCTTGTTTTCATTGAAGAGTTGAGGGTCTGTATTCATTTCCCTGCATCTCATGCCTGGTTGTTGGAACACTCAGCACAGAGGACCCTAGGAGAGCCTTTAACACATTGTACAAACAATGTTGAGGACTGCCTAGGATCCCTACACATTTGTAAAACAGACATGGTCTTTCACAGTACACAGATGTTTTATAATGCACAGTTGAAGTCGATTTCAGGCCACAGGATCAACCATTTAGTCATATGGATTCTACAGCACCTCTCTGGCTGTTGTAGGTTGTAGGTCCACTGTATGTGCACTAGTGGCGTGTTTCAAAGAGCACCACCGTGGCTCAAACTCGAACCTGAATCCAGGGCTCCAGAGTAGACCTGTGGTCTGCTGGGAGGCAGGCAGGGGAGGTGGTGGGTAGTGGAGATGTGGAGTGGGGGTTGGAGCAGAGCTCACACCTGGGATGATTAGCCTAGAGAGAGGGAGGGGGCAGGCATGTCCCCACGCCTGGTGCGATGTTCCAGAGTCCAAAGGGGAGGACGGAGGAGGACAGGTGCGTCCCGTTAGAACCATGCCACACACCTCCATATGTCGCCAGGTGCTGGTCTCACCCCTGCCTGCCCCGAGCACCACTATAATCAATTTAACAGGATCGTTTCATAATCAAATATTCAAATGATGATTGCTTATCGACTTTAAGTAATCTCTTAATACCACTGACCTCTAAAAGCGGGTAGGGTAATCATATTTCACTGTCTTTATATCCTCATGTGTCAAACAGTGTGTGTGTGCTCAGTGTTCATTTTAAGGTTTCTCTGAGAGAATGATGAGGTTCTGCAGCACATTTATTATAATCAGACTTAAGTGTGTGTGTGTGTGTGTGTGTGTGTGTGTGTGTGTGTGTGTGTGTGTGTGTGTGTGTGTGTGTGTTTTGTTTGTGTGTGAGCACATTTGAGATTGGCATTGAATGCAAAGCGACAGTCAGTAATCCTCATGAATGCAAAAGTAGCTCATTGACTCTGAACTGTTCTTGTTAGCAGTTTGGTTAAGCAGGAATATAAATATCATACTTATAGTATTTATTCATGGTGAATCCCATTCCCTAGCATCTGAAGGTAAAGTGAGGTGTGTGTGTTTGTGTTTGTTTGTGTGTGGCGGTAAAGGGAGTTCGGGAAGAAGAGACTTTGAAGCCCTATCAAATGTTTCCCATTAGAAATTCAACGCTCTCTTCAATATCGTGTGTAAAAAGAGAGCGCTTAAGACTTGAGCCTGCTGGAATTCGTCAGAAAACCATTTTTGTCATAAATGATGCATTGAAACAAATAGATGGTCTCTTTTTTTTGTTTTATTCTCCTGCACATGGGCCTTGGCAAATGCCTTTAAAAAATCTTTCAAATTGTCCGTTCAACTCAAAGTTACCGAGTGTAACAAAAATGTCAAAGACATAAAGTCGGAGGAGATTGAATAAAATAATGCGGGGGGGACAGATTAGTCATGCAGAGAACCCACACGGTCTTTCAGCCGAGCACAATGCCACTTTTTATAAGCGCTCCGTCTCCACAAAGACTGAGTTCAATATATCGAGGATGATACATGGTCAGACGTGTAATCTCCCTTTGATTCTCCGCACTCATTCATCCCCGAACCTTTTCAAGACTGACACTGATGAGCTGCAGGGCCCATCTCTGCTCTCCACACGCAGGCCACTCCACACTACTTGCTGTTTTTAAGAGTTCATTACAACCAATGGAGCTTCGCTCCCTAAAATACAGGCCACGGGGATCCCCCCCACAGTACACTCACAGTGGAGGCATTCCTACTCCCGCCTCAAAATGTCAATTTTATCGACCCCGAATGTTCAGGTTTCAGGTCACTTATTGTTGTAAGATAATGGGCCTGCCACAGCTGGCTTTCATATGGCTTGGTATGAAAGAATGGAGGATGTTGTCAGAATGTTGTGCCTATGATTTCTGAAGGTTGTACATGAGCTGAAGTGTCAGACAGAAATGACTCACACAGCCACACAGATCAATCTAAACCCTGGATGGTGTGTTAGTCTACTGTGGGCCTACTGTACTTGTGAGTGCCGTCTTTATGATTCAACGTGTGATTATGTATGATGGTCTCTGTATGTGTCTGATAGTGCCTTGTGGGATGGACTGTCATCTATTACTCATGTAATGCATCCAGTAGACTCAAGACAACTGGTCAATGGCCTTGCTACAGTGACCAGGTTATAGAGGGGAGTGCGCTCATGATAGATGTCTGGTGACCCAATGGATGCCAAGGTAGCCCTCATCAGGAAATGATGCTCATTCGAAGATCATCCAATGTAGAATGAATTAGTATAGTTAAGCAATACGGCTTGAGAACCCGGGATTATTGTGTTATAACTCCTGACTAACTCCCGACTAGGGAAACAGCCCCTAGGAGGGAGTTATCGCACAATAATTTCTGAGTTTGAGGGCTAATGTTACTTCTCCTTTGCTTGCTAGCTAGCCATGACAACAAATGACAACAAACACTTTTTGTTTGATTTACCTTTGTTTCTATTGCCATTTTTTTTGCGTATATTCATTATAATGATTTTGATCAATTCATTTGCCTGGGTCAGAGAAGCTGTCAGGCTCGTCACGATCATATGTATGGCACGGTGGAGATCGCAAAAAAAAGCAACAGGTCGGATAGACACACAGCAAGGCTTATACAGTGCCTTGCGAAAGTATTCGGCCCCCTTGAACTTTGCGACCTTTTGACACATTTCAGGCTTCAAACATAAAGATATAAAACTGTATTTTTTTGTGAAGAATCAACAACAAGTGGGACACAATCATGAAGTGGAACGACATTTATTGGATATTTCAAACTTTTTTAACAAATCAAAAACTGAAAAATTGGGCGTGCAAAATTATTCAGCCCCTTTAAGTTAATACTTTGTAGCGCCACCTTTTGCTGCGATTACAGCTGTAAGTCGCTTGGGGTATGTCTCTATCAGTTTTGCACATCGAGAGACTGACATTTTTTCCCATTCCTCCTTGCAAAACAGCTCGAGCTCAGTGAGGTTGGATGGAGAGCATTTGTGAACAGCAATTTTCAGTTCTTTCCACAGATTCTCGATTGGATTCAGGTTCTGGACTTTGACTTGGCCATTCTAACACCTGGATATGTTTATTTTTGAACCATTCCATTGTAGATTTTGCTTTATGTTTTGGATCATTGTCTTGTTGGAAGACAAATCTCCGTCCCAGTCTCAGGTCTTTTCCAGACTCCATCAGGTTTTCTTCCAGAATGGTCCTGTATTTGGCTCCATCCATCTTCCCATCAATTTTAACCATCTTCCCTGTCCCTGCTGAAGAAAAGCAGGCCCAAACCATGATGCTGCCACCACCATGTTTGACAGTGGGGATGGTGTGTTCAGCTGTGTTGCTTTTACGCCAAACATAACGTTTTGCATTGTTGCCAAAAAGTTCAATTTTGGTTTCATCTGACCAGAGCACCTTCTTCCACATGTTTGGTGTGTCTCCCAGGTGGCTTGTGGCAAACTTTAAACAACACTTTTTATGGATATCTTTAAGAAATGGCTTTCTTCTTGCCACTCTTCCATAAAGGCCAGATTTGTGCAATATACGACTGATTGTTGTCCTATGGACAGAGTCTCCCACCTCAGCTGTAGATCTCTGCATTTCATCCAGAGTGATCACGGGCCTCTTGGCTGCATCTCTGATCAGTCTTCTCCTTGTATGAGCTGAAAGTTTAGAGGGACGGCCAGGTCTTGGTAGATTTGCAGTGGTCTGATACTCCTTCCATTTCAATATTATCGCTTGCACAGTGCTCCTTGGGATGTTTAAAGCTTGGGAAATCTTTTTGTATCCAAATCCGGCTTTAAACTTCTTCACAACAGTATCTCGGACCTGCCTGGTGTGTTCCTTGTTCTTCATGATGCTCTCTGCGCTTTTAACGGACCTCTGAGACTATCACAGTGCAGGTGCATTTATACGGAGACTTGATTACACACAGGTGGATTGTATTTATCATCATTAGTCATTTAGGTCAACATTGGATCATTCAGAGATCCTCACTGAACTTCTGGAGAGAGTTTGCTGCACTGAAAGTAAAGGGGCTGAATAATTTTGCACGCCCAATTTTTCAGTTTTTGATTTGTTAAAAAAGGTTTAAATATCCAATAAATGTCATTCCACTTCATGATTGTGTCCCACTTGTTGTTGATTCTTCACAAAAAAATACAGTTTTATATCTTTATGTTTGAAGCCTGAAATGTGGCAAAAGGTCGCAAAGTTCAAGGGGGCCGAATACTTTCGCAAGGCACTGTATTATGCTAAGCTAGTAGCAAGGGGAAATATTGTTTTGACACTTTTAACTGGCTGGGCTGTGGAATGCTGGGATTGCAATAACTCCCTGCTCTCAACCAATCAGCATCCAGGATCCAAACAACGTTATTTATAAAATATAAATATCACATACCATGCATTTCCCCACGTTTAAATTGTGGTAGTTCATTAACGACAGTGAATTGATGCCAATCAAGACGTATGTAAAGTCAGCCTTGTGTTGTGTGTGTTTGTACATCTTTAACAGCAGCATGGACTGAGAGAGGGATGAATCCGTTTCCCATGGAGATTTTGAGCAGAATCACTGAAGGGTTTGTGCACAATTTTACCTAATCTAGCATATGATTATAAGTCTCAGTGAGGGGCGGCTCCCCCGCACGCACCATCGCCAACAAGCCTGCCAGGTGTGGCACAGGAAGAGAGGAGGGGAGGAGACGATGCAACTCGTGTGAATGTTTAAACGTTTAATTGAGATTGGTAACGTAAATAATAAAATCCCTTCTTCACAAAATGTAAATCACAGTGCAGTTATCACAAAACTACCACTAACAGGTCCCAATCATCATCGTAAAGGGAAACATTTACATTTTACCTTTATTTAACTAGGCAAGTCAGTTATGAACAAATTCTTATTTTTTAATGACGGCCTAAGAACAGTGAGTTAACTGCTTTGTTCAGGGGCAGAACGACAGATCTTTACCTTGTCACCTTGCAACCTTTCGGTTACTAGTCCAACACTGTAAGGCGTGTATATGGGAGGCAAAGTCAAGTGCAGGAGAGCGGAGTATAATTAACAGGCGCACTTTAATACCGGTTAACAAATGACTGCACATAACACATGCTAGTGCCAAAACACGGTCTAAAACAGCGGCGCCTGACAAATATCCACGTAATAAATAACAATCACTCACAAATACAACATGGGGAACAGAGGGTTAAATAATAAACAAGTAATTGGTTGAGTGAAGCCAGGTGTGATAAGACAAGGACAGAACAAATGGAAAATGAAAAGTGGATCGGCGGTGGCTAGAAAGCCGGTGACGTCGAACGCCGCCCGTACAAGGAGAGGGACCGACTTCGGCGGAAGTCGTGACAATCACTCTAACCACTAGGCTTCCTGCCGCACCATACCTAATGCAAAAAATTCTACAATGTTAGTAGGAGTAGAAAAAAGGAAAGAGTATTGTTAATTATGTTAAATCCCCAATATGGGGGACTTTGAGCTGTTCTGGACCAGTTCCGACTGACATTTTAGTGCAACGCACCGGCGTAGCACACACCCGCACAGCCCCCGCAAGGTGAGGGGGCCCACGACGTGTCATAACCAGCCATAAAATAACACACTATATGTCACAACAGGTGTAAATATATGGGTCATGACAGTAATTTGACTGTATTATGACAGGTGTATTATGACAAGTTATGTCTACTGTTATTACATATTATGACATGGTTATGACTGTATCACAACATGTTGTGATGCTAGGTGTCAGGTAAAGTGTTACCAAATATTTGTATCATTGTTTTGTAACATGTGCTAAGTTTTTGCTGTGCTAGACCTCAAGGGTAATTAATGTTTGCTTTATAAATCTAGTTTTAAGTTCAAAATCTAGAAAAACATGCCAAAATGCTGGTGAAATGATTTGCCTTGTAGCTTTTAATAGCGCTATGAAACAAAACAAAAATAAATGTTGATATTTGTATTACGTATTAGAATAATCTAATGTTAGAATTAAACAATCGAGGTATTTAAACACTTGTTAGACAATAATTGTAAAAATGAAATGCCTTTTATGGCGTAAGGTACGGTTAGTTGCATTTTACCAACAAAAAAATATAAATATATTCTGTACATCAAAATATATATATTACAAATGTTGCTAATATTAAGACAAACATTTGTGGAAAACAGTTGATTGTCCCGTCTTTTATGAATCCCTGAACTCTAGAACAGGAACATTTTCTCTCAGCCTCATGGCATAAATATTTTATAGTAATAGGATCCCTTGCGCAAATGTGCTACACAAGTGTCAGGTTTCAGACCCCACATTTGCATAGGGAGTGACGTGTCACATTTACTGGCCTATCCAGACAAAGAATTTAAACAATACCACTTTCTCTTGGTCACAGTTGGACAAAATCACGTTTGCGCTTAAAGCTGAAGTTGTAACGAGTCTGCACGAATTTCGATGTCTCTGCGCCACTTAGTGGATATTTAGGAGAAGATTCTCTGTCGTCAGTTATATGAAATGGTGCTAATATTGTACTGTCACTAAGTGTGATCATGATTATTTTACCGTTATAAGAAAGGTGAAATCTTATAGTAAGTTGTTTATAATTTGATTGTTACTATATTTAAAAAGCATTTCAGTCATTTCAAGCCCCACTTTTGTTGAATAGGAAATAAATCTATTGATCATTAAAAACTGAAATGTCTTCAGTCAATACGTTTTCAACCCCTTTGTTATGGCAAGCCTAAATAAGTTCAGGAGTAAACATTTGCTTAACAAGTCACATAATAAATTGCATGGGCTGACTCTGTGTGCAATAACAGTGCAATAACAGTTTTAAATGATTTTTGAATGACTACCTCATATCTGTACCCCACACATACTGTACACTCTTTGGGAAAAAAAGTTGCTATTTAGATCTAAACGGGTTCTGCGGCTTTCCCCATGGGAGAACAATTTGAAGAACCATTTTTGGTTCTACCTGGAACCGACAAGGGAACCGACAAAGAACCCTTTTGGAATCCTTTTTTTAAGAGTGTACAATTATCTGTAAGGTCCCTCAATTGAGCAGTGAATTTCTAACACCAAAAATACCAGGGAGGTTTTTCCAATGCCTAGCAAAAGGGGGCACATATTGGTAGATGGGTATATAAAAAAAGCATTGATCTCTTTGAGCAAGTTATTAATTACACTTTGGCTGCTGTATCAATACACCCAACCACTACAAAGATACAACCGCTCAGTGATTTCTCCATGAGGCCAATGGTGACTTTAAAACAGTCACAATGTTTAATGGCTGTGATAGGAGAAAACTGAGGATGGATCAACAACATTGTAGTTACTCCACGATACAAACGCAATTGACAGAGTGAAAATAAGGAAGACGCTACAGAATAAAAATATTCCAAAACATGCATCCGGTTTGCAACAAGGCACCTAAAGGAATACTGTAAAAAATCTATTCACTTTTTGTCCTGAATACAAAGTGTTATGTTTGGGGAAAATCCAATACAACACATTACTGAGTACCACTGTCCATATTTTCAAGCATAGTGGTGGGCTGCATCATGTTATGGGTATGCTTGTAGTCCTTAAGTATTGGGGAGTTTTTTAGGATAAAAAAAACGGAATGAAGCTAAGTGCAGACAAAATCCTAGAGGAAAACCAGATTTAGTCTGCTTTCCACTAGACACTAGACATTGGAGATTAATTTGCCTTTCAATAACCTAAAACACAAGGCAAAATCTACACTGGAGTTGCTTACCAAGAAGAGAGTGGATTTTCCTGAGTGGCCGAGTTAAATCCGCTTGAAAACCTATGGCAAGACCTAAAAATTATTGTCTAGCAATGGTCAACAACCAATTTGACAGAGCTTGAAGAATTCTGAAAAGAATAATCGGTAAATGTTTCACAATCCACGTGTGGAAAGCTCTTAGTGACTTACTAAGAATGACTCACAGCTGTAATCACTGCCAAAGGAGTTTCTGACTCAGGGGTTTGAATGCTTATGTAATCAAGATATGTACTGTACCAGTCAAAAGTTTGGAAACACCCACTTATTCAAGGTTTTTTCTTTATTTTTACTATTTTCTACAGTGTAGAATAACAGTGAAGACATCAAAACTATGAAATAACATATGGAATCATGTAGTAACCAAAAGCGTGTTAAACAAATCAAAATATATTTCTTCAAAGTAGCCACCCTTTGCCTTGATAACAGCTTTGCACACTCTTGGCATTCTCTCAACTAGCTTCATGAAGAATGCTTTTCCAACAGTCTTGAAGGAGTTCCCACATATGCTGAGCACTTGTTGGTTGCTTTTCCTTCACTCTGTGGTCCAACTCATCCCAAACCATCTCAATTGGGTTGAGATCAGGTGATTTTGGAGGCCAGGTCATCTGATGTAGCACTCCATCACTTTCCTTCTTGTTCAAATAGCCCTTACACAGCCTGGAGGTGTGTTTTGGGTCATTGACCTGTTGAAAAACAAATGATAGTCCCACTAAGCGCATACCAGATGGGATGGCGTATCACTGCAGAATGCTGTAGTAGGCATGCTGGTTAAGTGTGCCTTGGATTCTAGATAAATCACAGAGGGTGTGACCAGCAAAGCACACCCACACCATCTCACCTCCTCCTCCATGCTTCACGGTGGGAACCACACTTTCGGAGATCATCCGTTCACCTACTCTGCGTCTCATAAATACACAGCGGTTGAAACCAAAGGACAAAGACCAAAGGACAGATTTCCACCGGTCTAATGCCCATTGCTCATGTTTCTTGGCCCAAGCAAGTTCTTCTTATTGGTGTCCTTTAGTAGTAGTTTCTTTGCAGCAAATCCGACCATGAAGGCCTGATGAAGGCCTGATGACCATGAAGGCCTGAGGTAAATGGTGTTCAAATCATATGCTGGCTGGTTTTCTGATCCACGTAAGGAAACTTTTTTTACGGTGTCTGTGACCAACAGATGCATATCTGTATTCCAAGTCATGTGAAATCCATAGATAAGGGCCTAATGAATGTATTTCAATTGACTGATCTCCTTGTATGAATTGTAACTCAGTAAAATCTTTGAAATTGTTGCTTTGCGTTCATATTTTTTGTTCAGTGTAGTACCCATCATGATTGTGTCAAACCAATAGAAGAAAGTTAAGCTAGCTAGTTAGCTAACGTTAGCGAGGCTAATTGGGAATAAATAACTATAACTGTGCCCTTTCTCCCGTTCCTACAGTAAATAAGAACACGATTCAGATTATTAAGTAGCAGCCTACCTGTTGGCTCTTGGTGTTTTAACCTGTCGTTCTCATTTAACTTCTAATACTTTCATTTGAATTCCATCTTCCATTGATTGGTCTAGATATCGCCTAATAACTTGCCACACGGAGGCTGTAGCTCTATGACTGTATCCTAGTGCTGCATTTTACATTTTGGAATTCATGTGGAATTTTATCAATTTTTCTTAGCATTTTAACCGGAAACGGATTAAAAAAGAGCTGTTGAAACGTTAAGAAATGTTTTCCATTTGTCACGTCCCTATATGCAGAACACCTCACACTTCATTCCGCTCACCTCTCCCTTCATGAGGTGTAATAGCACATGCTGACCCCCAAAAATAAACATTGCCTTCCCACCAGCCTACCTGACGACAGTGAATGATGTGCACTAAATATTTTGACTGTCTTATGTCCTGGGATAATTGATTCCTCCTCCCCATGCAAGGATGCATGCACACACACACACATAGCACACGCACGCACGCACTCGCACACAAACACACACATGGCCATTTACTTCCTCCAAGCTGTTCATTTTACAAATTCTATAACCTTTTAGAAATTATTTTTGTGGAGAAGATTGCCGCATGGCCTCAGATTCATTATGGTGATTGAATCCTCTTCAATAGAAAACTGTTTAAAGAGAGGGGGGGGGAGTAGAGAGTGATAGAGAGAGTGCAAGAGAGAGAGCAAGAGAGAGGGAGAGAGAGAGAGAAAGAGAGAGAGAGAGTCTGCCGGCACATCTCGTCTTGCTCTGCTCTCCCTGAGACTGAAGGCAACATGGGTTAAATGCTTGTCTGGGTGGCATAATTCACTGCCGCTGAGCCAAACAATCACATCGCATTGTGACCTTCATATGATACAAAAAAAAAAAGAGGAAGCCATAAAGAAAGCTTTCTCTTTTTTCCCCTTCCCTCTCGCTCTCCCTCCCGCCATCCTTCATTTCCAGCCCTCCCCTTCATATTCCTGCCACCGTTTCTGTCTTTCTTGTGCATCACAAGGCTATGTAGAATAACTAATTAAATATCTAATTATTAACATTGTGGAGAGGGATGTATTGTAGTAAAGGCCTCTGCTCTAATCATTGGAGGAGTTTAAAAGCGGCCTTGTTTACAATGGGAGATGATATACATATATAATTCCTCTTCCCTCTCCATTTCTCTTTCTTTTTTACTCTGGTAGCACCTGGACCTAGACTATTCATCATGCGGATGACTCGGAACATGAATTCGTTTTCTTTTTTTTTTATGTTGGAGATGAGAGGGCCAGATGGTAAAAAAAAAAAAAAAAATGCATAAAATAATTTAAAAAATGGAATGGACTGTAGTCTACTGCTGTATGTTATCATGGGGGCACATGGTAGTGCTGGATTAGGCTGGATTTTGAACGCCTTTACGCTATGCTTTATAGCCTTTCACATGCCCTCCATTGTCGTTTCTTTATACTTCAAACAAGAAATTGTGAAACTCTAATTAGTCTATATAATTGCAGCCGGATGAAGCGCTGCCAGTCTCATGCAAGGTGGAGTGGTGTTATTCTCTTCTTCTTTCATTGGTGGTTTTCTCTCTCTCTCTCACTCTTCCTTTTTCTGAAACCGAGAGAAAAGGCCCTCTCGAGAGGTCTGGAGGTTACACGCGTGTTATTAGAGCATCACTTCTAGGCAATTACAAGACCCTCCACATCCTCTGTACCTGCTGGATGATAGTCTATGAGGGACAAGTATAGACATGACCGGAGCCTTTTCCAGGCACCGTGGTTTTGCTATTGAGTGAGGATACCGCTGTATGATGTTGTTTGTGTACTGAGCTACTTACTGGAGATAGATAAGCTTATCTGTGTTCAACTGAGTGACTAACAGTCTACATGGCATGTTTCCCTTCTTATCCTGAAGCTACAAGTGTCTGGCCGAATGTTTTAAAGGTAGTCTTTACATCTCCACCTACTATTACCACCACTTGACTTCACCCTCTTGGCCTCTTCTCTTCTGCTAATTGTTTGAACTGACAGTTCTTGTCTCAGAATTGCCATTCTGTCTATTCTTAGGCTTCCGGTGAGTGTTGTTTTGTTTAATGTCAGACAAAATGAACTGATATGATGGTCAATGCTCCTCCTACACAGTCTCCAGATCTGTATGTGTTGGCCCTACTTGTCTGCTAGGTGGCTGAGATGTCCACAGGTAGCTCGGTGAAGGCAGTCGTCTACATGTCCACGTGAGGACCAGTGTCAACCTAGCCTTGTCATGCCGTCAATCATCATTACAAATCCTGCCGCATCCCCGCTACGTTAACTCTGTGACCTATGTACCCAATCTCAATTAAATCTCTGATGGATATATGATTCATCTACAGGCACTGTCACTCGGCTGTCATTCACGCGGTGACGAGAACCGCACTTTTATTTTTGGATGAGATGCAAATGTGGCTCAGGGATTCAAGGGCAGGAAAAAAATGAGAACATCAGGAAGTGATTATGGTTAGGTTGAGGATGTTCAGTGAACACCAAAGGGGCTTAAGACAGGGTTTGGCTGGCAAAGACGAGCCAACAGAGACACGAAGCACTAAATCTGAGAAGTTTAGAGGCGTTGTTTTGAATCCTAACAAGGGGACTGAAACAAGGAAAATAATTTGGATTTATTCAACAAAAAAAAAATCTCTGTAACCAAGTACATAAATAGCTATCTTAACACTTGACGCTATTTTGAAAAGCGCTGGGCCTCTGTGGATTTCCGAGAGTGAAGCAATTTACTCACGGAACAGGTGCATTTTTAATGCTTCCATACAATTAAAAGAGATTTTATTTTCATTTCCCCTTCATTTGTGATAGCCTGCTTTCCTTTATACATATTTTGAATTGATTTAGCTTTCTAATTAAACTCCGAAGAAGATGTTAATTACCTAACAAGGTCACCTCTTTCTACCACCAAATTTACTGTTGGTCTCCTATACTGTTATTCCTATTTATCACAGATTCAAAAAGAAAGTTGAAGAATAGTGTTAATTGCCTATTCCAGATCCCGTTTTAACTTTGTATCTTATTCTGCTGCAGGAGTTGGCATATATAGCTGGCAAATGGAGTCTTATTGTGTCATTGTTCTACCCTTCCTTGTCCTCTCCTCACAGATGATGTGTCAAGTCATCACAATATGCCTTTGTTAAAGCTCACAAAGTTTCACATACTGCAGGAGAGGAGGACAAATGGCAATTATTCATCTTTTTAAAGAGGGAACAGCTATGGATCATGAATCAGTGACAACGATTTCCATCCATAATGGGTTTAATCTATGAAGACGAAGACTTTATTGTTTGGACCTTTTATGCACAGAGTACAGTACATTACTTGGCTTTCTGGAGTGAACTTTACATTCGTTTTTATAACTTAACCTCGGTGTCTTCTGTATGACCATAGTAGGCTACATAAGCATGTGTCATCAAAGGGCCTTGACAACATTCTGGAAGTTATACATATATATATATATATATATATATATATATATATATATATATATATCAGGTTTAAGGTAAAACCCAGGTGTCGAAGTAACAACGTTTATTACTCGAACAGGGGCAGGCAAAAAGACAGGTCAAGGGCAGGCAGAGGTCAGAATCCAGATAGGTGGGGCAAAGCTACAGGACGGCAGGCACGCTCAGGGTCAGGTCAGGCAGAGGTCAGTAATCCAGATAGTTGGGGAAAAGGTACAGGACAGCAGTCAGGGTCAGGGCAGGCAGGAATGGTCAAAACCGGGAAACTAGGAAACAAGAACTATAGCAAAGACAGGAGCAAGGGAGAAAACGCTAGTAGGTTTGTATGAACAAAACGAACTGGCAACAGACAAACAGAGAGCACAGGTACAAATACACAGGGGATAATGGGGAAGATGGGCAACACCTGGAGGGGGGTGGAGACAATCACAAAGACAGGTGAAACAGATCAGGGTGTGACAATATGTATTAGAAGGTACCAGGTCTGACTGTGTGGTGGTGAGGTGTATGGGGGAGGAGTGGCCAGCCTGTAGGAGGAGAGGGGAGGAAACCTGAGGGGTAAATTAGGTGTGTAATGTGAGGTTGATGGGTAGAGATTGAGTGTGGTGACCTCCTGTCAGGTATCTGGCTTCTCCTCCAAACACCATGGCTTTAGCATGGGCCTAGACATGGCAACTAGCATCTCTCTCTCTCTTTCTCTCTGTCTCTTTCTTTCTCTCTTTCTCCTTCTTTCTCTCTTTCTCCCTCATTCTCATTCTCTCTCTCCGTCTCTCTCTCTCTCTCTCTCTCCGTCTCTCTCTCTCCATCTCTCTCTCTCTCTCTCTCTCTCCGTCTCTCTCTCTCTCTCTCTCTCCGTCTCTCTCTCTCGCTCTCTCTCTCTCCGTCTCTCTCTCTCTCTCTCTCCGTCTCTCTCTCTCTCTATCTCTCTCTATCTCTCTCTCCCCGTCTCTCTCTCTCTCTCTCTCTCTCTGCCCCTGTGTCACCCACCCCACACCCTCTGGCTGGAGAGACATGGAATGACAATTATCTAAAACACAATTAAAACACGTTAATCTGATTATTTTTACAGGATAAAGCACTTGAATGACATTGAAAGGTGTTTAGAAAAATCCATGCCCTTGTCAGAACATAAATAACAATGATGATAGTTTGTTGGAATGACTGCTTTCTCCATCAGATGAGCAAAGTTATATTTTGCAACGTGACATCCCAAGGACCATGATGCACTTTACTCTATAGGCAAACTTAAGTGGTAATAAAGTGCTACCAAGAATGCAGAAGGCGCCTACAATGAGTAAATTGTTATAGATTGGACGAGTCCTTTTCAATTGGACAATATTTTGAGTTAAGTCCTTGCTTTATTTGGAACAGCTGTTAATTGCATATTACGGGACAATTAAGATATTTAGCATCGAGCAGTGTAAGCCAGGTCAAGCCCTCCAAGCCTCTCCCATCACCATCAAATCAGCCTGGCTGGTATTTTCCTCTCTCTCTTTTTCACCCCCCCCCCCCCCTCTGTCTCTCTCGCTCTCTCTTCCTCACTATCCTTTTCTATTTGTTGCTGTGTTTATTTCTGCTGAAAAGCCAGTCTAGTTCATTTGCTAGTCAGTTGGGCAGAGAGGCCTCCTATTCTTAGCCTTTGATTAGCATCACGGTTCTGCACAACAACAGCCGCAGAATCTATTATTCATCAAGTGTAACCAATATAACATTTAAAACAGTGTTTTTTTGTCGTCAAATGATGTAAGGTCAGCATAATTTTATGCCTATTACTAATATCTATATCATCTTTGCCTTAGTCAGCTCTATTTAAATATGCAATCATTTACAGCATTTGACTATATGTGTGTGCACAACCAATATCCAATATTCCTCGACTACACTTTTTATGCTGACATCAATGGCAAGCTATTAAAGACAGTATTTCATTATTGGTTCCTCGTCCCCCAGTGGTTATTTACAATCCTATATATACTAAGCACTGATATTAAAGGAGACCAGTTTAATGAGGTGCTATCTGCCTTAGCAATATGTCTTTCTCCGAATGAGATTGTGTTGAAAGATTTTTATCAAGAAATGGCTGTTCGCTGGGGTTATGTTTTGTCCATGAAATATGCATTTCATATCTCTTTCATTTCATTAACATAATTTAATTTGTGCTTTGCATTCTGTGCATAATACATATTTGATTTACAAAACAAATATTTCTATTAGAAAATGAATTTCATGCAGGCAACAGGCAGAACTGAATGATATATTGTAAGGAAATAAGAAAAAAGGGAATTGTATTATCTTTGACTCCCCCCCAAAAAATCCTTGGCAAGGGAAATACACTGAATAGATTTTTGGAATGTGTGTGTGTGTGTGTGTGTGTGTATGTGTGCATGTGCATGTGCGTGTTTGTGTAGACAGTATGTAAATGTGCATTCTAGTAGCTATGAAAGCTGAGGGTATATTGCATAAAGTTTAAAGCAATATAACTAAAGATTGATTTACGTGGCTGGCCTGGCAGTTTCTACCTCATGTTAAATGCTCCATTGGAAGTGTGGTGGGAGGGGTCTGCTTTTTATTGTCAATAATATATGTACGGTATTATTATATCTCTGTGTTCAAATTCACAAAAGAAGAATACACATTCCTTTTCATTTTGAGTCACTTTTAAGAGTAACGATGGTTGGAAAGGCTCAATAGACAATACACCATATGAAAAGAAACCATGTGATATACAGTATGTGTCCTGTCTCAGAGAAAACACTGCATCACGTCATTGGTGTCTTCATGTTGTGTTGTTTCTGCCAGCATATCTCTTTCCAATTTTAATGCATGTATTTAGGGACATTTAGCTGTGTGCTTCCCTTAGCCGTTGGCAGAAAGGCCCCATTTGATGAATTATTGAGCCCTACTCTCTCTATTTCTCCTGCTTTTCTCTGGGAATGGTACAAGTTTTAATTAAAGCGATGCACCTAGGTAGTTTAAAGGCTATCAGTGGCCTGCTTGATAAGTTGCGAGAGCTCAAGGCTCTGGATAACAAGAAGCGTTTAAACTGGCCCTGGCGAGTTCATATTCATTTGGCTTATCTGTAGTATAAAAATCCAGGTAGCATTGAGACAGATCACCGGCTTTAATGAGCTCAAAATGTAAAGTCAGTGTCAGAACACTTTACTTTTTTTTATTTCAAAGGGAGTAGAAAATAACTTGTCTAAGCTAAAAGCCAAACAGTAAGATCTATGTTTCAGGGGTAACTAGTATTAGCAGGGATTTCAGGCTTGTCTGACATGCAGCGTTGAAGGGATGGCTTAAAATAGAAGTCCCAGGTACGGCAGAGTGGGGCTAATACCTGGGTTTCTCTTTGCTCTGCTGATGCTGAGGGAAAGAACGCTTAGAGGATCTTACAGGTTTTAGATTCTTCTCTTACTCTCTCCTACCCGTAGTCCTGCCATGGAGGTGATTGCCTGCCCGGCTACTGCTAAGTATTTCTTTGAATCTGTGACAGGTGTTTGAAACGTGGCTTCCCCGACGACGAGCGAGGGAGTTTAAGCGAGGAGATGGGAGATTGTGGATCTCGGAGAAGGAGGTGGTGAGTGTCTTGAGATGACTCCTTAAAAGTAAGCCGCCTCTCAACTTGGGTTTACCACCACTTAACGGCAACACACCAATCAAATGAAATCCGAAATGAGACGTGTGTTAGGGTTTGAAAAAGGCTGCGTAGGTATTTTGTATTCACATCTACGACTTTGTGGCTTATTTTGTTAATGTGGTGTCAAATACTATGTACTGAAGCGTGCATACTCACTGCATGCCTTGTAACAGCATTGGTTTTCTCAGTAGAGGGTGAAACCTGGTTTGTTGCAGTGCACTGTATTACAATGTTTTTTTTTGTCAGGTACATTGAAAATGTACAAAACAATACTAGTCCTTTTTTTCCTAGCCTTCAAATTTGGAGAACGTGTGCTTTCAGGATGGCTTTAACGAGACACCATGGAATAGACCTAGAACCCTTAGCACTACATGATGTAATGCATTATGGGATGTGAAATGGACGTACACCTTTTATGTGGACACACTGTGTAGCCTACCTCTTCAGGAAATCCTTCTCCTTCTTTCCCTGGCCTCTGTTGTGTGTGCTAACATACTGTGGTCTTTTTCACACATGCCTGTATTGACAGACATCCTGCATGGTCAGATATCAGAGAAGACCTGTTGGCTAGATGGTCAACATCTCATCAGAACCACACAGCATCCTCCCTTCTCCACAAGAGCCTACCAGGTTATTATCTTAGCAAGGATGAAACAACTATTTTGCTCTCCTCTGGATACGTGGCGGGTACAGGTATCTCAGCTTGTTTGTTAACACCGGCATTGGAGAGGGAGAAAAAAAATCTAGCTAATACTGCAGAACTATCAGATCATATGAAATGATGGATTCTTGGTCTGAGCATTCAGCCTCTGTCTGCCGAGCTGGGCAAATCAATTCAAACCCGACACAAAGAGCAAACACACGCGGCGCGCCACAATAGGAAATTGAAGCGGAGCCTCCCTTTTTAAAATATGCCGCTACATATTTGTTTTGTGGATTACCATTCTGAAATGAAATTTGAACAGTTACTTAAAATAATATGCAAAAGATATTTCCTGTTTTTTCCATCCTCTTGTTTGTTGGATGTGGGTAGCTGCGACACGGCCACAATGTAAACAGCTTCCTGGTGTGTTATGCTGGTGTTTATTTTTCCTAAACATATTTTGGGCCTTATCCCCAATGCAGGAGGTTTACAGAACTCAGTGTTTATTTTCCTGTTTTGTTTTGTATCGTTGCTGCTCTTGAAATATGTATTATAGTATCATCACAGGCAAAGCAACTGATACGGTGGATAGATTTTAGGGAGAGTGACATTAACTTTCTTTAAAGGTAACACCTATGGGCTGAGCACCGTAGCTGCCGAGTGGCTCTGGTAGCGTGGTTAGACAGTATTGTGCAGTATTTTTGAGGTTTCATTTCTTAAAAAACAATGTATAATGCATTATTTGTCTCAGCAAGACATACCTACAGTTGAAGTCGGAAGTTTACATACACTTAGATTGGAGTTATTAAAACTCGTTTTTCAACCAGTCCACAAATTTCTTGTTAACAAACTATGGTTTTGTAAAGTCGGTTAGGATATCCACCTTGTGCATGACACATGTCATTTTTCCAACAATTGTTTACAGACAGATTATTTCAATTATAATTGACTGTATCACAATTTCAGTGGGTCAGAAGTTTACATACACTAAGTTGACTGTGCCTTTAAACAGCTTGGGAAATTCCAGAAAATTATGTCAGGCTTATTGACATAATTTGAGTCAATTGGGGGAGTACCTGTGGATGTATTTCAAGGTCTATCTTCAAACTCAGTGTCTCTTTGCTTGACATCATGGGAAAATCAAAATAAATATAGCCAAGACCTCAGAAAAAAATTGTAAACTTCCACAAGTCTGGTTCATCGTTGGGAGTAATTTCCAAACACCTGAAGGTACCACATTCATCTGTACAAACAATAGTGCAAAAGTATAAACACCATGGTACCATGCAGCAGTCATACCGCTCAGGAAGGAGACGAGTTCTGTCTCCTAGAGATGAACGTACTTTGGTGGGAAAAGTGTAACTCAATCCCAGAACAACAGCAAAGGACCTTGTGAAGATGCTGGAGGAAACAGGTACAGAAGTATCTATATCTACAGTAAAACGAGTCCTATATCGACATAACCTGAAAGGCCACTCAGCAAGGAAGAAGCCACTGCTCCAAAACCACCATAAAAAACCCAGCTAAGGTTTGCAACTGCACATGGGGACAAAGATTGCACTTTTTTGGAGAAATGTCCTCTGGTCTGATGAAACAAAAATAGAACTGATTGGCCATAATGTCCATTGTTATGTTTGGAGGAAAAAGCGGGAGGCTTGCAAGCCAAAGAACAACATCCCAACCGTGAAGCACGGGGGTGGCAGCATCATGTTGTGGTTGTGCTTTGCTACAGGAGGGACTGGTGCACTTCACCAAGTAGATGGCATCATGAGGAAGAAAATGATGTGGATTTATTGAAGCAATATCTCAAAACTTCAGTCAGGAAGTTAAAGATTGGTTGCAAATGGGTCTTCCAAATGGACAATGACCCCAAGCATACTTCCAAAGTTGTGGCAAAATGGCTTAAGGACAACAAAGTCAAGGTATTGGAGCGGCCATCACAAAGCCCTGACCTCAATCCCATAGAATATGTGTGGGCAGAACTGAAAAATTGTGTGCGAGCAAGGAGGCCTACAAACCTGACTCAGTTACACCAGCTCTGTCAGGAGGAAAGGGCCAAAATTCCCCCAACTTATTGTGGGAAGCTTGTGGAAGCTCCTTGAAACGTTTGACCCAAGTTAAACAATTTAAAGGCAATGCTACCAAATACTAATTGAGTGTATGTAAACTTCTGATCCACTGGGAATGTGAAAAAAAGCTGAAATGAATCATTCTCTCTACTATTATTCTGACATTTCACATTCTTAAAATAAATTGGTGATCCTAACTGACCTAAGACAGGGATTTTTGTCAGGACTGAGTTTAAATGTATTTGGCTAAGGTGTATGTAAATTTCCGACTTCAACTGTATCTAGAACTGTATGTCCCTGATACTTGATCATATATGACATATTCATTCAGCTGGCCACTGTTGATTCTGCATCTTATTCAAAAGATGGTTATGTATATGTGTGTCCATTGTCAGACAAATCTATAGGCCTCAGACAACAAGAGAACAGCAGTGTCTTTGTCTGCGGTATTGCAGTGTACTCTGGGCCAGGGCCCCCCAGTCCTCCACAACAACAAGGCTCCTCCCCACTGGTCTTGAAGGGCACACAGGTGTCAGGAGGTTGCTCCAAATGAGCCTTAATTAGCCAATTGAGTCAATCAGCAGTCTGATTGGTACAGTAGGCTCTCGCACTTCCACTGCTCTTAAGCAAACAGCCTGACACTTTTAAAGCCAGCTGGATCCATGCCCGCCACCGCCATGGCCACAAATGAGCTGGAGAAGTGCGTTGACAATAAGTGCATTGACTATAATGACGTCAACATGGATGAATGAATAGTTCACCTTTAGCTTGTTGGCAGTAGTCCTAAGGTTAAGAAGCTCTTGAGTGTGGTGGTAGTTAGGCTTCTTCCGTCGACTTGAAAGGTGAAGTTTCAGCAGCATCTGGTACTAGAAGCTTTATGGCATGTTTACAACAAACATGGAATGGTGAGCAACAGCAAATTGACCAGTGTTAGTTCCACATGATCCGATGTCTTTACTGTACGTGTGGTTAATACAAACCCTCACATCTGCTGTCTTTACGGGGTGTTGGTAACTCCAACATCCATCCTCCCGTCCCTAGAACCATGGACTGTACTGGAACGCCGCTTAACAACATTAACAACACAGTTACTCCAGGATCCCCCGCTCATTGGGTTGCCCAGCACTCATCAAATGAGGGGACACTCCAGTCCTCCCTGTCATCTCTCAGCTAAGACATCTGGACGATTGTCATGGATGTCACGGTTGATGAACGCCGAACGCTGACGAATCCCAGGAGGCCTCAGTGAAATGAGAAGAAAAAGTCTCTCTTTGGTGACAAGTGTGTTGTTACTAGTGCACGTAGCAATGAGTGGAGTGTTGCATGCCATTTCATGTCCACCGGTACTTTTGAGAGAGGCATTAAAGGGAAAGCTCATTCACACGTTTGTCATGCCTTCTGTTCTGTTACCAGTTGTAAACCATATGAGCGTTTTGAGGTATATTATAGACTAAGAGCACCAACAGCTCTTTGCTAGCCGTCAGAAGAACCAGTTAGAAAAAGGCTGCATAGATATTTACGTATTCAAATCTATGACTGGGGCCTATTTTGTTAAAGCTAGAATCGTTAGTTGCTACATACATTTTTGAACTTAGTGTACCCATTGATTCTTGAAGAATAGAACTTATAAATGTCTCATCGGCTTAGTTCAACTGTCCTACGCCATCAGAACCCAAAATGTAAGCTTGTTTAACTCCATCGTTTCAGAACAGCTTTAACGAGATACCCTGGGATAGACCTATACCCTTACCGCTACATGATATAATGTGGGGTTGGCAGGTAGCCTAGTGGTTAGAGCTCTGGACTAATAACCGAAAGGTTGCAAGATCAAATCCCTGAGCTGACAAGGTAAAAAAAATCTGTTGTTCTGCCTAATACCTTAGCCAGTGTGAAACAACTCCTCTGCATTAAACAGAAAGCTCATTCATACTTTTGTCATGCCTTCTGTTCACGTACCAATTCTAAATCGTATGAGCATTTTGAGGTATATTACAGTTACCTCGGACGTAGAGCAGTCACCGCTGTAAAAATAGCTTTGTTGGAACCCGGTGTAAATCATGACACACACACACACACACACATACACGACAAACCAATCAAATGCCCCGGTTGTAGTGCTCACTAGATTAGTGTCGTACGTGCAACAGTGGGTGAGGATAGCCGGGAAATTGCAGGTTTAAACCCCATCAAAATACTGTATGTTGATGTATATCGATTCTGTGCATAGAGCACACTTCTGGCAAAACAGAATTCTGTTTTTCCTTCAGGTTTTCTGCAATGTTGCAAACTAGTGTTCGGAAAAACAAATGTGTCCTTCCTGGTCTGAAAACAGTGACGAACATAACACATAGCACCAACGGGCATGTGGGGGGGATGGTTCTTGAAATTGAACATCCAGTCAAATTCTTTCCGCTGAGAGCCAGCAGACCATTCAAACAGTTTTTTGCAATACAAATCCAGATTTCTTGACAGCGACGTGATTTTGGAGGTATGGCAACGTAAGACGACTGTAAGAAAAACTCCTGCTCAGTAACATTTACATGAAGATTTGGCATTGTACTTCTGGGAGACTTGGCAGTTTAGGATCCTAAATGAAACCCATCGCCCCTCCCTTCTCAGATTTACTGAACTACCTTTCATCGAAACCATGTTTGTCACTTATAGCTGGGAGCATAGAATACGGCTGTATAATGTTGCAATGTAATGATATATAGAAACAGTGATTGCACTCTAATTCAATTGGGCGGTAATCAAATTGCAATAATGGCCTTTATTTGGGACCCCAATTTATCGTTTGCCCAGATCATTAAACAATTTTCTCTTTAAAACCACTTTAAATATGCACTGACAAACACACACACGCGCATGCACGTGCACGCACACACACACACACACACACACACACACACACACACACACACACACACACACACACACACACACACACACACACACACAGACAGTGTTATGGTAAATGATAGGAAGACCCAGCTGGTGGAGTTGGTGGCAGCAGTGGAAGGAGGACTCTTGTGAGTAAACACAAAGATCCCGGGGCTTGTTCCTCTGTACGGGTGAAGGCAGTCATGTGACATTTAGACACTTATCTAAGATTAATGGATGTTGTGATTTACCCCAGATGTACTCAGCTTTACTGTGCGTACAGATTTCAAACTGTTCACCCAAACTTTGTTGGGGTACTTGCTATATTTGAACACTTTAGTTAAAGTTTAACCAAAGCCGACGGAAGCTTTCCTAACCTAGAAGAATGTTTGGCGCTCAGGATTCCTCCGGCTATGAAGGATCCTCATAGTGCCATTGTCACTGTCGTCATGCATGACGGGCCATGTTGCGTGATATCTGCCCTAGGATTTCTACATGGGTAAACCTTTCTCTCTCTGGAGCACGGCGCCACTACGAGGAGCGATCAGGCACGACTGATTCCCCAGCTTTCTTAAGAGGATGTAACGTTACAGTGCAGCTGAGAGGGCCCCATCGTTCCTGCCTCCATGACTTCCACTTAGACGCCAACAGCCCCAAGTAACCCGATGTCAGAGGCCCCTGGCTAGGAGCACGGCAGGCAGGCAGACAACCGGAGGGAGCACTGGTTTAAAATGAGTGGGCGACCCAGTGTAATGTTGTCTGCTCCAACTGAACAGCTTCCTTCCCTCCAGCCACAGACAGTGATAGTTAAGAAGAACCTCGCTTTAATATCCATGAAGAGGAGGGTTGCTGCCACACTGCTCATCTTTTTCTTTTTTATACAAAAAATAAATAACTAAAAATAAAAGGGACCTGGAGAGAGAGAAATGAGGCGGAAGAGAACATCTGGTTGACATACTGTACAGCAGACCGTATAGACAATGAGGTCAGGAAGAAATGGATTTAGGACCAGCTCACCTCTACAGCAGCTTGGTTTTTGGCACTGAAGTACTGTTCATCAGTGTAGTGGAGGAGAGAAGTACCAGTATCGTTATTAGGTGTGTTGTTGCCTGACTGGTTAATCTGTGTTAACACTGCTGATTCAGTACCTTGTCATAGAGTAGTAGTAGCCTTACGTGTGAATACCTTAACACTCTCATAAGCTTTTACATTCACACACACACTCTCGCTCACGTATACAATATAACCATTAGGCAATGTAATCAACAAGCAGAATAGTGTATAATTCAGCAGACATTCACAGTTGAACATGATACAGTAATCACGGGTACAATTATACTCACACACACTTCTGTATAATCATACACAGAGACACACAGGGAGAAAACAGCAGAACCAACTTGCCGCACTGCTTGGCCACCACATGTGGACAGCCCCGTTGCCGATTGGCTGGTTTACTGTCACCGGCTGATAGCCAAGCTCTAATGGAAAAGATACAACGCAGCCAAAGAATTTCATTCATTTTTGTGATAGAGTTATATGTTCAGCCTTGAACAACTGGGAGATAATGTTTGGACTCGTTATAATTCCCAGTGTGTTTAAACAGGCAGCACAGAATGCAAACAAAAGCAGATGAAATTTGAAAAGTATTATCAATATTGCAGATAGCGGATGCCCTTTCCAATCAGAGAAGGCATATCTCTCACGGCAAATATATGGTTGAATAGTTCATTCGTTTCTATTAGCCTGTTGTATGTTTCTCTTTCCCTCATATATATTTATGCAGAATTGATGAAAAGGCCAAACAAACTGCCATTAGATACCCCCTTAATTCACTAACCCAGCCGTCTAAAGGTAGCCGGGTACATTTAAAAGGCATTCGTTTACTGTGACTGATATTTCTCTGAGCTCTTTCCAAAGGGCCATTTCTCACGTGCCTCTGCCACAGTCCAGCACTTTTGTAGCACTGTGTGTGTGTGTGTGTGTGTGTGTGTGTGTGTGTGTGTGTGTGTGTGTGTGTGTGTGTGTGTGTGTGTGCGCGCATGTGTGTGCGCATGTGTGTGTGTGTGTGTGCCTGTGCGTGTCTGTGTGCCTGTGCGTGTCTGTGTGCCTGTGCGCGTGTGTGTGTATGCCTGTATGTGATAGGGTGCAGTGCCACTCTGCACACTACTGCATGTATTCTTCAGGTATCTTAATAGCTAGCTGCTGGAGCAAAATAATTGTCTTTTTCCAGCCAGTGGGGCTAAAGTCATACAACATAATGAAATGTATAAAAATGAGGGGGAAATGGCAGACAGCAGGCATGCTAAATCAAATGTAGAGAGATCTGAATAATTTAGTGTATATGAAGGCTAGTGTAGGCGCAAATGGAAGTATGGTGAAGTGTCTAAGTATCGTTTATGTTGGCACCAGTATGTGTTAATGTGCACTCATATATCTATGGATAGGAAACACAATACACAATGAAAATAGGGGAAGGGACTGTGTGCCTGGCTGTGTTCTAGCGGGCCGGTGCTTCGGTAACAAGTGAATCGAGCCAGACTACTACTAAATGTCCTCAGACAGTGATCGGTTGATTTAAGCTTTGGTGTGACGGAGAGGAGATGAATGTCAGCGATTCCTTTTTTTAAACCACAGATTCATCACCTGGCATTGAGGGTAATGAGCGAGGCGTGGAGGTGAACACATTAAACCAAGCCGACTTTGCCCAGCCCAGCCAGGAGGGATGATAGAGACGGTACAGGAACAGAGGGGTAGCGGCCAGGACCAAACCAGACCCTCTCCACATCCCTTCCAACTCCTCCATGGTGGCCCCACACCTGTCCAACACTGGGAGGTGATTTTACACAACAACAACACTAGAACAGATAAAGAGGACAACCATACTTATTCTCTATCACACACGCACACGCAAACACACTGACAGTTCTTGCTAGCTGTGTCTCGCCGAAAGGCATGTTTCTGACCTAAGAAGCTGGGACCCTAATGGAGACACAGTTTTATAGTCAGTGAAACAATTTGCCAGTATCTGCAGCGAGCTGCCTGCAGCTGGTGATATAGTGGAGCCAGCTTGTAGTCAAGGCTGACATATACCATCCACTAGTGACAGGAGCGCCGGTCGGAGCACACACTCACACAGGCAGACACCGAACACAGGAGCAGTTCACGCACAACACCCAGTGCACACTACTCACATGCACACGTGCAGTTCAAACATACTGTCTCAAATGTGCACATTACCACTGGAGTGTGTGCACACACCCGCACACACATATAGGTCGTGAAGATGATTATGGAAATGTTTGATTAAACATATCAACAGAATGCCAGGAGTTCCATTACAGTGAGGGGGAAAATTCCACTTGTAAAAGCAGTACATATCAGGCCGTAACTCTCCCATCTGCTGCACAGTTCTGCAGAGTGACACAGCAGACCCTACACTGGCCCGACCAAGTACACTGCATGAATCACTGCCACCACTCGGATTGATAAGTAGAGACATAAAACCACAAGGATGTTGGTTCTAATTGTAGGAAAATGCTCATCGGGTTAACATGTCTCGCTTCACCGAATGGCCAACTGTGTATTACAGGTTTATAGACTAAGTCGGCCAAGATAGAGACATCCACAGTGCAACGATCCATAATGGTATTTGATTATGGGATTCTTCTCTTAGGAGTCGTAGATTGGCGGTGCATAGTTGTCACTCCTGCACTTCCTCCCTGGGTGTTCCCTCTATGTGGTCCAGAGCAGAGAAGTTAGATTAGAGGAAAATAAGTGGGCACATAAAGAGAGGAAAGTCTGTCCAAGAAGTATTAGTTCTCTTTTTAATTTTTAGCAAGATGAGGAACCCGGAATGTAAATGAAAGAATCGGTTCTCATCCAGCTAATAGTAATCCATAATCCAGCCAACGTGTCTTAACCACAATGTGTTTGGTCTGATTAACTTTAATGCCTTCCCTCTCAATTTATTGAAATGTTGGAATGAACACATTTGGCTTGGAACCAAAGACTTCTTCTCTTTAAAATGTGAGGGGCACACAAAGTGACTCGGGCTGTGAAATTGAGAGTGGTAAAGGAGAGAAGGAAGTTGAGAGAGGAGAGGGGGAAAGAGAGGGCATAGGGAAAGAGAGGGATGGAGAAGGTGTTGGAGAAAAGAGAAACAAAATCATATTTGACATGATTTTGGTCCATGCAGGACAGCATGAAGATGTACATTTTTTCCAGCAACACTTCAAATGAATTTCTGTAATGATCCCAAAACCTTGAAAAGGCAAATCCAATCAAACAATATCTAGTGGGCTTAATTTTCTTTGCTGGGAAATGACCTCCTTTGTCAAAGGGTGAGTCGGGGAGAATGTGGGTCGCGATAGTCATACAAATGAAGGGGACATTTTGGTCTAGTTAAAGCTATTATCCCTACAAGTGTGTGAGGGGAGCTGCTGTAGCTTTAACACTTTGGAGCTTTGATATGACTCATTGTAAATGATGCTCCAGAAGGTCAATTGCAGAGTTCAAAATGGCCGTTGATGGAGGGAGGAGGATAAATGTGTCATGTTCCCCCCCTCAGACGCGCTGCGGCGTTTATTTAAAAAACGAATCCCGACAGGCCTGTTCTTTTTTGACTGGCGCAGTCAACATAACACTCTGGCCCATTTCTTTCTCGAGAAGCATGATTTCTTGCCCATTGTTTTTACTCCTTTTTACCTTGAACCATTTGAAAGGTAATCATGCATGATTACAGGGATTAGGACATGAGTGGACGAGCAGCAATGCTCCACTGACCTTTTGTTACTCATTACTGGACGTTCAAAAGAGTGTCTTGCTAAATCTTAAGGGAATGCTCAGCTCAGTGACCGTGATCTGTTATTGTCTGTCTGTACCATTTCACATTTCACAGTGGCAGGCACAGTGGCAGGCACCGAGTGATACTCCTCATACTTCGCTGAGGAGGAGGATGATGAAGAGGATAAGAGTGTGGGTTAAGTGTTTAGCTGCGGTAATTGCGTCACCGGGGGGGCAGTCTCGTACGTTTGGCCTCTGGGCCCTGCAGGTGTGTCAGCCCCCTCTCCTCCTTTCCTCTTTTCTCCTCCTACTCTCCTCCTCTCCTCATCATGCCGACACATTACAGTCATTAGGAGAGCCTCTGCCTCGCTTACAGCACAGCAGCAATACACACACACACGCACACGCACACACACACACATGCAGGATATGTGCCAAACTAGCATTAATTTAATCACTACATTAAAATAGGGCACTATTTTTATATACTGTGATGTGCGCTATATACAGACCCTGGGAAACGCAATAAATCCAGATACCCAGTTAAGTGCCGGCTTTGTAGAACAGCACTTTATATTTGTCTTTTATATATGAATATTGACTGACTGACTGTCTGCCAGCATGCACCCCCGTCTAAAAAAAATGGTCTCTCCCACAATTAATGTGGTGCACCTGTGATGCTCGATAAAGACTGCCGCACTGTGCACAGGTGTGGAACATTAATTCTGGGGGTGTTCCTTGAAAAGACAACCCCCCCCCCCCCCCCCACTCAGCAACCATGCCACCCCACTTCCACCCCACCCTTGGAAAAAAGGCAAATAAAAAAGAAACCAACCCACCACTTCTGTTCATTCAGTGATCTGTGTGCAAAAGTATGTAAATGACTGTGCTGCATACTAATCAATCCTGTCCTTCACACAGATTGAAGGGGAAGGCAAAAAGCTGGATTGGGGAATGTGCTGGAGACAGACAGACAGACAGACAGACAGACAGACAGACAGACAGACAGACAGACAGACAGGAAAAGGTGGATAGGGATGCCAGGGAACCTCTCTGGTGCTGAGGGGTACGACCCCTTTCATCACACTGAAACATGGACACCTGAGTCTAAAGCGACACAGACAGAGAGACTTGGGCTGGAAGTCTTTGACACAATGAACAGAAAGAGACCGAGATACAGTACATTCGGAAAGTATTCAGACCCCTTGACTTTTTCCACAGTTTGTTTCGTTGTTCTAAAATTGATCAAATATATTTTTCCCTCATCAATCTACACACAATACCACATACTGACAAAGCTGACAAAAACATTTTTAGAAATTTTAGCAACTTTATAAAAATTTAAAAAACAGAAATACCTTATTTACATAAGTATTCAGACGCTTTGCTATGAGATTCGTTATTGAGCTCAGGTGCATCCTGTTTCCATTGATCATCCTTGAGATGTTTCTACAACTTTATTGGAGTCCACCTGTGGTAAATTCAATTGATTGGACTTGATTTGGAAAGGCACACACCTGTCTATATAAGGTCCCACAGTTGACAGTGTATGACAGTGTAAAACCAAACCATGAGATTGATGGAATTGCCCGTAGAGTACAGTGTCGAGGCACAGATCTGGAGAAGGATTCCAAAAAATGTCTGCAGCATTGAAAGTCCCAAGAACACAATGTCCTCCATCATTCTTAAATGGAAGAAGTTTGGAACCACCAAGACCCTTCCTAGAACTGGCTGCCCGGCCAAACTGAGCAATCGGGGAGAAGGGCCTTGGCCAGGGAGGTAACCAATGAACCGATGGTCACTCTGAAAGCGCTCCAGAGTTCCTCTGTGTAGATGGGAGAACTTTCCAGAAGAACAACCATCTCTGCAGCACTCCACCAATCAGGCCTCTGAATATCTCTGAATGTCCTTGAGTGGCCCAGCTAGAGCCCGGACTTGGAACCGAATCGAAGATCTCTGGAGAAACCTGAAAATAGCTATGCAGCGTCACCCCCCTTCCAACCTGACAGAGCTTGAAAGGATCTGCAGAGAAGAATGTGAGAAACTCCCAAATACAGATGTTCCAAGCTTGTAGCGTCATACCCAAGAAGACTCAGGGCTGTAATCGTTGCCAAAGTTGCTTCAACAAAGTACTAAGTAAAGGGTCTGAAATCTTATGTTTTTTTAATGGAGTATTGTGTGTAGATTGATGAGGGGGAGGGGGGGAATATAGAAATCTATTTTAGAATAATGTTGTAGCGTAACAAAATGTGGAAAAAGTCAAGGGGTCTGAATAATTTCCGAATGCACTGTACAGTATGGCAGAGGTTAGGAGACAAAAATGTATTGATTAATCAAGGGAGATGACTGATACATGTACATTATACTGATGTTGCTGGTAAGGATCTTCCTTGACTGACATACAGGCGCGTTGTGTAGGTCAGTAGCTGTCCAACACTGTACTGGAAATCACTGCTATGTGCGGAAAACTCAGAAAACCACAGAGGATGGCATTCCATACCAGTCCATACCATTCCAACACAAGCATAACGACAGTGTTCAGGTGATAGACTCTACATCTGTAGTCAAAGCTCTATCCACGAGGCCAACCTAAATGCATACCCACTACTGTATTGACAGAACGTGCAAGATGCTGTAGATAACTATGTGTGTGTGCTCAAGCCAAAATACAACAAACTTGCTCTATAACTTCTCAAGGCCTTCTCTGGGAGCATCTGCGGTGTAAAAAAAAAATGCTAATACAAGACTAACTGATTAATAATTAAACAATTACTGTCATGAATCAATAACTTCTGCACGTATTTTTCATCAGCACATTGGTACAATAAACAAATAATCAGTATTACCAATTCAAATATGCATGGGGGGGGGGGGGGGAAACATTCTAATCTGTATATTTGGATGAAAAATTAAACAGTCTTCAAAAAGTCACCCTATGGTGCCACATAAATATCACAGTATTTTCTGATAAATGTGTTATGTGGTTTAAAGTGTGTTATGTGGTTTTCAGTATGTGGTTTACAGTATATTTGGATTTACTGGCCGTTTGTGCCTGTGCAAAGTTGGACTCACTTTCATTGCAATCTGGAACTTTTTGCTTCTTTCTGATCATACTGTAGCTTCACTGGCTAAAGTAGTTGTATCTATTACAGTGCCTTCTATAATTGATTGCTTGTGTGTTTGTGGTGACTAGAAAAAAACTCTAGATCATCTTAACTCCGCACACAGAAATGCATACAAGGCCCTCCCTCAACCTCCATTTGGCAAATCTGACCATAACTCTATCCTCCTGCTTCCTGCTAACAAGCAAATTCTCAAACAGGAAGTACCAGTGATGCACTCAATACGGACAGTGGTCCGATGAAGTGGATGCTAAGCTACAGGACTGTTTCGCTAGCACAGACTGGAATATGTTCCGAGATTCGTCCGATGACATTGGGGAGTTTACCACATCAGTCACTGTTTTACAAGCGAGATAATGGTGCCGGAGGAGATGGCTGCCATTTTACTATCCCCTAACCAATTATGCTATTGTGTGTGTTTTTTATTTAACTTATTATGTTTAACTTATTTTGTACATAATGTTTCTGCCACTGTGTCGTATGACCAAAAATAGCTTCTAGATATCAGGACAGCGATTACTCAGCCCGTACTGGAGGAACACTTTTTCTTCAACGAATCGGACGGGAAGGATTTACTTCAGACACCCGACAAGGCCATCTTCCCCGTAATTCGCAGGAGGGAGAGATGGAGATATATTAGCCAACGTTCAATCAATTGAAAATAAAATAGACGAACTACGATCACGTATATCCTACCAATGGGACATTACAAATGGTAATATCTTATGTTTCACCCAGTTGTGGCTGAACGGCGACATGAAAAACATACAGCTGGCGGGTTTTACGCTTTTTCGGCAGGATAGAACAGCGGCTTCTGGTAAAATAAGGGGTGGCGCTCTGTGAATATTTGTAAACAATAGCTGGTGCACAAAATCTAAGGTAGTCTCTAGGTTTTGTTCGCCTGAGGTAGAGTATCGCATGATAAGCTGTAGACCACATTATTTATCAAGAGAGTTTTCATCTATATTCTTCGTAGCTATCTATTTACCACCACAAACTGATGCCGGCACCAAGACCGCACCTGTGTACAGCTATAACCAAACAGGAAAACGCTCATCCAGAGGTGGCACTCCTACTGGCCGGGGACTTTAATGCAGAGAAACTTAATTCCGTTTTACCTAATTTCTATCAGCATGTTAAATGTGCAACCAGAGGGGAAAAAACTCTAGACCACCTTTACTCCACACTCAGAGACTCATACAAGCTCTCCCTTGTCCTCCATTTGGCAAATCTGACAATAAGTCTATCCTCATGATTCCTGCTTACAAGCAAAAACTATAGCAGGAAGCACCAGTGACTAGGTCAATAAAAAAGTGGTCAGATGAAGCAGATGCTAAGCTACAGGACTGTTTTGCTAGCACAGACTGGAAAGTATTCCAGGATTCTTCCGATGGCATTGAGGAGTACACCACATCAGTCACTGGCTTCATCAATAAGTGCGATGACGTCGTCCCCAGAATGACCGTACCCCAATCGGAAGCCATGTATTACAGGCAACATCCACACTGAGCTAAAGGGTAGAGCTGCCACTTTCAAAGAGCGGGACTCTAACCCGTAAGCTTATACGAAATCCCGCTATGCTCTCCGACAAACCATCAAACAGCGGTCAATACAGGACTAAGATTGAATCGTACTACATCGGCTCCAAAGCGGGCAAAAATACAGTGCCACTGACACTGCTGTTCCCACATGCTTCAAGGGGGCCACCATTGTTCCTGTTCCCAAGAAAGCTAAGGTAAGTGAGCTAAACGACTACCGCCCCGTAGCACTCACTTCCGTCATCATGAAGTGCTTTGAGAGACTAGTCAAGGATCATATCACCTCCACCCTACCTGACACCCTAGACCCACTCCAATTTGCTTAGCGCCCAAATAGGTCCACAGACGATGCAATCTCAACCACACTGCACACTGCCCTAACCCATCTGGACAAGAGAATCTCCTAATCTCACGTATGTGAGAATGCTGTTCATCGACTACAGCTCAGCATTTAACACCATAGTACCTTCCAAACTCGTCATCAAGCTCGAGACCCTGGGTCTCGACCCCGCCCTGTGCAACTGGGTACTGGACTTCCTGACAGGCCGCCCCCAGGTGGTGAGGGTAGGCTTGATTACCAACAGCGACGAGACGGCCTACAGGGAGGAGGTGAGGGCCCTCAGAGTGTGGTGTCAGGAAAATAACACTCAACGTCAACAAAACTAACGAGATGATTGTGGACTTCAGGAAACAGCAGAGGGAACACCCCCCTATCCACATCGATGGGACAGTAGTGGAGTAGTTTTTTAAAAGTTTTTACGTTTTAAGTTCCTCGGCGTACACATCACAGAGAAACTGAATTGGTCCACACACACAGACAGCATCGTGAAAAAGGCGCAGCAGCGCCTCTTCAACCTCAGGAGGCTGAAGAAATTCGGCTTGTCACCAAAAGCACTCACAAACTTCTACAGATGCACAATCGAGAGCATCCTGTCGGGCTGTATCACCGCCTGGTACGGCAACTGCTCCACCCACAACCGTAAGGCTCTCCAGAGGGTAGTGAGGTCTGCACAACGCATCACCGGGGGCAAACTACCTGCCCTCCAGGACACCTACACCACCCGATGTCACAGGAAGGCCATAAAGATCATCAAGGCCAACAACCACCCGAGCCACTGCCTGTTCACCCCGCTATCATCCAGAAGGCGAGGTCAGTACAGGTGCATCAAAGCTGGGACCGAGAGACTGAAAAACAGCTTCTATCTCAAGGCCATCAGACTGTTAAACAGCCACCACTAACATTGAGTGGCTGCTGCCAACACACTGACTCAAGTCCAGCCACTTTAATAATGGGAATTGATGGGAATTTATGTAAAATATATCACTAGCCACTTTAAACACTTGCTACTTAATATAATGTTTACATACCCTACATTATTAAGCTCATATGTATACGTATATACTATACTCTATATCATCTACTGCATCTTTATGTAATACATGTATCACTAGCCACTTTAAACTATGCCACTTTGTTTACAAACTCATCTCATATGTATATACTGTACTCAATACCATCTACTGCATCTTGCCTATGCCGCTCTGTACCATCACTCATTCATATATCTTTATGTACATATTCTTTATCCCTTTACACTTGTGTGTATAAGGTAGTAGTTTTGGAATTGTTAGGTAGATTACTCGTTGGTTATTACTGCATTGTCGGAACTAGAAGCACAAGCATTTCGCTACACTCGCATTAACTTCTGCTAACCATGTGTATGTGACAAATACATTTGATTTGATTTGATTTGAGATGTTCAAATGTTCATAAATGACCAGCATGGTCAAATAATAGGTCTGGGACAGGTAGCACGTCCGGTGAACAGGTCAGGATTCCATAGCTGCAGGCAGAACAGTTGAAACTGGAGCAGCAGCATGGCCAGGTGGACTGGGGACAGCAAGGAGTCATCATGCCAGGTAGTCCTAAGGCATGGTCCTAGGGCTCAGGTCCTCCGAGAGAGAGAAAGAAAGAGAGAAAGAGAGAATTAGAGAGAGCATACTTAAATTCACACAGGACACCGGATAAGACAGGAGAAGTACTCCAGATATAACAAACTGACCCTAGCCCCCCAACACATAAACTACTGCAGCATAAATACTGAAGGCTGAGACAGGAGGGGTCAGGAGACACTGTGGCCTCATCCGATGATACCCCCAGACAGGGCCAAACAGGAAGGATATATCCCCACCCACTTTTCCAAAGCACTGCCTCCACACCACTAGAGGGATATCTTCAACCACCAACTTACCATCCTGAGACAAGGCCGAGTATAGCCCACAAAGATCTCCGCCACGGCACAACCCAAGGGGGGGCGCCAACCCAGACAGGAAGATCATATCAGTTACTCAACCCACTCAAGTGACGCACCCCTCCTAGGGACGGCATGAAAGAGCACCAGTAAGCCAGTGACCCGGCCCCTGTAATAGGGTTAGAGGCAGAGAATCTCAGTGGAAAGAGGGGAACCGGCCAGGCAGAGACACCAAGGGCGGTTCGTTGCTCCAAAGCCTTTCCGTTCACCTTCACACTCCTGGGCCAGACTACACTCAATCATATGACCCACTGAAGAGATGAGTCTTCAGTAAAGACTTAAAGGTTGAGACCGAGTTTGCGTCTCTCACATGGGTAGGCAGACCATTCCATAAAAATGGAGCTGTATAGGAGAAAACCCTGACTCCAGCTGTTTGCTTAGAAATTCTAGTGACAATTAGGAGTCCTGCGTCTTGTGACCGTAGCGTACGTGTAGGTATGTACGGCAGGACCAAATCAGAGAGATAGGTAGGAGCAAGCCCATGTAAGGCTTTGTAGGTTAGCAGTAAAACCTTGAAACCAGCCCTCGACTTGATAGGAAGCCAGTGTAGGGAGGCTTGCACTGGAGTAATATGATCAAATGTTTTCGTTCTAGTCATTTAACTAACTAACTAACACTAACTGAAGTTTAGTGCTTTATCCGGGTAGCCGGAAAGTAGAGCATTGCAGTAGAGCATTGCAGTAGTCTAACCTAGAAGTAACAAAAGCATGGATTAATTTTTCTGCATTACTTTTGGACATAAAGTTTCTGATTTTTGCAATGTTACGTAGATGTCCTTGAAACAGTCTTGATATGATGTGTTCGTTGATATGTTCGTCATGTTCGTTGATATGTTTGTTGATATGTTCTTCAAAAGAGAGATAAGGGTCCAGAGTAACGCCGAGGTCCTTCACAGTTTTATTTGAGACGACTGTACAACCATTAAGATTCATTGTCAGATTCAACAGAATATCTCTTTATTTCTTGGGACCTAGAACAAGCATCTCTGTTTTGTCCGAGTTTAAAAGTAGAACGTTTGCAGCCATCCACTTCCTTATGTCTGAAACACAGGCTTCTAGCGAGGGCAATTTTGGGGCTTCACCATGTTTCATTGAAATGTACAGCTGTGTGTCATCCGCATCGCAGTGAAAGTTAACATTATGTTTTTATGTTCTACCTGTTCACTCATGACTGCATGGCCAGGCACGACTACAAAACCATCATCAATTTTGCCGATGACACAACAGTGTTAATACCCCCTGCCTGATCACCGACGACGATGAGACAGCCTATAGGGAGGAGGTCAGAGACCTGGCTGTGCGGTGCCAGGACAACAACCTCTCCCTCAACGTGATCAAGACAACAGAGATGATTGTGGACTACAGGAAAAGGAGGACCGAGCACGCCCCAATTCTCATCGACAGGGTTGTCGTGGAACAGGTTGAGAGCTTCAATTTCCTTGGTGTCCACATCATCAGCAAACTATCATGGTCCAAACACACCAAGACAGTCATGAATATGGCACGACAAAACCTATTCCCCCTCAGGAGACTGCAAAGATTTGGCATGGGTCCTCAGATCCTCAAAAGGTTCTGCAGCTGCACCATCGAGAGCATCCGGACTGGTTGCATCACTGCCTGGTATGGCAGCAGAGGGTAGTGCGTAAGGCCCAGTAAATCACTGGGGCCAAGCTACCTGCCATTCAGGACCTCTATACCAGGCTGTGTCAGGAGAAGGCTGGTTCTCTCCACACGGTAAGCGGTATCAGAGTGCCGAGTCTAGGTCCAAAGGGCTTCTTAACAGCTTCTACCCCCTAAGCCATAGGACTCCTGAACAGCTAATCAAAGGGCTACCCAGACCTCTCTTTTACGCTTCTGCTACTCTCTTTTTATTATCTATGCATAGTCACTTTAACTCTACCTACATGTACATATTACCTCAATTACCTCGACTAACCGGTGCCCCCGCACACTGACTCTGTATCGTATATGGCCTCGCTCTTGTTATTTTACTGCTGCTCTTTAATTCTTTGTTACTTATATTTTCTGTTTTTTAATTAATTATCTTTTTACTTTAAACTTATTTGTATTAAAACTGCATTGTTGGTTAAGGGCTTGTAAGTTAGCATAAGATGTGACAAATACAAGAAAGAAATTGTCACACTATAAGATGTGACAAATACAATTTGATTTGATAACTAAGTGCATCGACAACGTCATCCCCACAGTGACCGTACATACAGTTGAAGTCGGAGGTTTACATACACCTTAGCCAAATACATTTAAACTCAGTTTTTCACAATTCCTGACATTTAATCCTTGTAAAAATTCCCTGTCTTAGGTTTGTTAGGATCACCACTTTATTTTAAGAATGTGAAATGTCTTCTGACCCACTGGAATTGTGATACAGTGAATTATAAGTGAAATAATCTGTCTTTAAACAATTGTTGGAAAAATTACTTGTGTCATGCACAAAGTAGATGTCCTAACCGACTTGCCAAAACTATAGTTTGTTAACAAGAAATTTGTGGAGTGGTTGAAAAACTAGTTTTAATGACTCCAACATAAGTGTATGTAAACTTCCGACCTCAACTGTATATGTACACACAAGTATCTACCTCTCCATCAAAGTCAACCAAACAAAGGAGATGATCGTGGACTTCAAGAAACTGCAGAGGGAGCACCCCCCTATCCACATCGAAGGGACAGCAGTGGAGAAGGTGGAACGTTTTTCTTCGGCGTACAAATCACAGACAAACTGAAATGGTCCACTCACACAGACAGTGTGGTGAGGAAGGCTCAACAGCGCCTCTTCAAACTCAGGAGGCTGAAGAAATTTGTCTTGTCACCCAAAACCTGACAATCTTTTACAGATGCACAATCCGAGAGCATGCTATCGGGCTGTATCACAGCCTGGTACAGCTACTGCACTGCCCTCAACCGCAAGGCTCTCCAGAGGGTGGTGCAGTCTTCACAACGCACCACTTGGGGCAAACTACCTGCCCTACATGACACATACAGCACCTAAAGATCATCAAGGACATCATCCACCCAAGCCACTGCCTGTTCACACCGCTACCATCCAGAAGGCGTGGTCAGTACAGGTGCATCAAAGCTGAGACCGAGGGACTGAAAAACAGCCTCTATCTCAAGGCCATCAGACTGCTAAACAGCCATCACTAACTCAGAGAGGCTGCTGCCTACAATGAGACCCAATCACTGGCTGCTTCAATACATGGATCACTAGTCACTTTATACAATGCACTCTAAATAATGCCACTTTAATAATGTTGACATATATTACATTACTCATATCACATGTACAGTATATACTGTATTTTATCCCATCTATTGCACCTTACCTATGCCGCTCGGCCATCACTCATCCATATACTTACATGTACACATTCTCATTCACCCCGTTAGATTTGTATGTATTAGGTAGCTGTTGGGGAATTGTTTGATTACTTGTTAGATATTACTGCACTGTCGGAACTAGAAGCACAAGCATTTCGCTACACTCGCATTAACGTCTGCTAACCATGAGTATGTGACCAATACAATTTGATTTGATTACCTCACACCCTGCACATCGACTCAGTACTGGTACCCCACACATATAGCCAAGTTATCCTCACTCATTGTGTATTAATTCCTTGTGTTATTATTTTTTATATATCTCTCTCTGCATTGTTGGGAAGGGCCCGTGAGTAAGCGTTTCACCTCTTATGTGACAAATAAAATGTGATTTTGATTTGATCTATGTTTTTAAGATCCGCTGATCTTCCATTTCTTTTGTGCGTTTTCTGATCTTGTGTGATGACCTGGATAGTGTTTACGGTTGTGTTTTATTCAGTTGCTTGTGTCAATACGACAGTTCCATTTTTCATCTTGGGCTCAATGACAAACTCACCCCCCCCCCCCCCCCCCCCACACACACACACACACACACACACACACACACACACTGGTGCCATTGCAGTAATGGCTGATGCCACTGCAGTAACTGTTGAGACTGAGTTCAAGGATACAAGCATAAACAAATCTCTGATAAGAAATATGACATGGACATCAGCATGCAAAATAAGCTCAAACCTGCGAGCAGAGGCAGCCAGATTAATGATAAATTATGAGGACTCGCCTTGTTTATGGCAGTACTCTTTCCTCTCTGCACCTGCTCATATTCGTCTGGCCTGCAGCTCCACTCTTTTCTATTTTTTTTATATTTGTCTCTCATCTCTTTTTTTTTTATTCTTGCTTTTAAATGGGCTAAATTCTACGGTAACTGTGCTAAAACCAGTGGGACTCCCTGTGAAACAGCCCATGTATGATAAAGCTGATTTGAGGGTGTGTATTATCTGTATCTTCTAAACATATCTTGCTATCAGTGAGGGGAGGGGAAAGGAGGGGAGGGGAGGGGGGGGGGGCCTTTTGGATGCAACACTAATAATACACCACTGAGCGTCAACAAAATGCTTAATTTTAATATTAATTACATATATCCACACAACACTACTGTATCAGATGCAAAGTGAGTACTGTATCAGATGCAAAGTGAGGCTAAAGGCTACAGTAGTCAATATCGAGTGCTAAAGTCAAAACCCCCCACACCTCATTACTTCAAGTGAGAATGTTAATTCTAGTGGGTTTATTAGTTAGAATCAGGGAAAAAGAGGTGGTTTGCATTTTTATTGTTCATTACCAGGGGTTGGCTGTACCTGAAGTTTGAACAGCTCTTACCCATTCCAGAGAGGCAGCGAGAGAGGGATCTCTGAGTGGCTATTGTCTAAATCATAATTATATTTTTATTATGACTAAGCTTGAGGCCTCCTGCTCTGTACAAAGCAATTTCCAGTAAAAGAGCGCTACAAGGGGAAAGTGTTTACATACAAAATCATAAGAATATACTAACAGTGTTTGGTGTTAATAAGCTATAATCACTCACCTAATTTAATCTGGTTGCCATGGAAAGCAAATGCCACTTGAGGCCAAAAAGGCAGCGGGAGAAAGAGAAAAGGTGGGCTATGTTCAAAAAGAGAGAATTAAAGAGGACAGACACCCACCCAACCCCTCTTATTACACAAAGACACCTGCCTCTGTTCCCTGTGTGTAGCCTACATGGTAGCGAGAGTGCGTGTGTTGGTATACAGTCTACATGTGTGCTGCTGGGTCAGAGACAGCTGTCTGTGCAGTCAGCATTGCTGTACTCCTCAGAAGGCAGAAAATTGAGCGGGAATTGGCCTAATTGTACGGAATGATTGATGCCAGTGGAAACCACATTAAAAACACAAGATGCACTTCCTGTTTGGCACGCATGCCATTCTCGGAACGATGCTAATCCCCAGAAGGCTACTGGGCTGTGCTTTTAACTAGTTCATGAGGGGTTGTACAGTAATAGCACTGAGAACCACAAGGAAGTGCTTCACTCACATCAATACAATGTGTCCAACCCTCCCTCCCTGTCTCTGGTTCGGTGCAGTCTGTGGTCTGCTGATCGGCAGGGATTTGAGTATGGGGCTGGATGGGTGTCCATCTCTGTTTATCCTCAGTTGAGTGCAGTGTGTGTGGTTATGGTAATGATAACACTCACACACAGAGGGTGTAGTCCTAATACATGGAAATAAATGCACAGCACACATCATAGATGCGGATAGGATTCATAGGATGAATTGAGGATGTGTTTGGAACATCTGTAGAGCCTTACAGTAACCATATCCTGAACTGGGCTGTTTCTAGAGCCAAGACACAAGGCTGTTTTTATGTCAGGCATTAAATTAAAGCTCCTCTATGAAAATAATTGTGCATTAAGATGCATGTTCACTCATATCGAATTACTTTTTGAGGGTCCATTCAAACAACAGCTCCCTAACACCCCCCCCCCCCCCCCCCCCCCCCCCTCACCTAGTAACTGCATGCATCTATTTTGTTTGTTATTATTCAGTGGGCGATTAAAAGACACCATGATGATGAGATATAGTAATTTATTCAGGCCTGGTCAGGAGTGAGTCCCAAGAACCACCTCTTTGAGCTCATATTTTATCAGTCAAATGAAAATTTGTCTGGTCTCAGCATCCTAATGGAATGATCAGACCCAGGTTATTGTCTGATACAATTTGTATCCTGAGATGCTAAACAGATCACATGATCTGACACTCAGTTCAATAGCCTGACACTCAGGTGCAGTATAGCCTCTTATATACAGAACCAGTCAAACATGTGGACACACCTACTCATTCAAGGGGTTCTTCTTTATTTTTACTTTTTTCTACATTGTAGAATAATAGTGAAGACATCAAAACTATGAAATAACACATATGGAGTCATGTAGTAACCAAAAAAAGTGTTAAACAAATATTATATTCTTCAAAGTAGCCACCCAACCAGCTTCACCTGGAATGCTTTTCCAACAGTCTTGAAGGAGGTATGCTGAGCATTTGTTGGCTACTTTTCCTTCTCTCTGCGGTCCAGCTCATCCCAAACCATCTCAATTGGGTTGAGGTCGGGTGATTGTGGAGGCCAGGTCATCTGATGCAGCACTCCATCATTCTCCATCTTGGTCATATAGCCCTTACACAGCCTGGATGTCACGTTCTGACCTTAGTTCTGTTATTATATCTTTGTTTTAGTATGGTCAGGGCGTGAGTTGGGTGGGTTGTCTATGTTTGTTTTTCTATAATTTGGGATTTCTGTGTTCGGCCTAGTATGGTTCTCAATCAGAGGCAGCTGTCAATCGTTGTCCCTGATTGAGAATCATACTTAGGTAGCCTGGTTTCACTTTTGAGTTGTGGGTGTTTATTTTCCGTGTCAGTGTTTGTGCCACACGGGACTGTTTCGTTTGTGTCGTTTATTCATGTTTATTGTTTTGTATTTCAGTGTTCATTGTGATTAATTAAACATTATGGACACTTACCACGCTGCACATTGGTCCTCCGATCCTTTTCGCTACTCCTCAGGAGAGGAGGACGAGATCCATTACACTGGAGGTGTGTTTTGGGTCATTGTCATGTTGAAAAACAAATGATAGTCCCACTAAGCGCAAATCAGATGGGAGGGCGTATCGCTGCAGAATGCTGTGGTAGCCATACTGGTTAAGTGTGCCTTGAATTCTAAATAAATCACTGACAGTGTCACCAGCAAAGCACCTTCACACCATCACACCACACATGCGGAGATCATCCGTTCACCTACTCTGTGTCTCGCAAAGACACGGCGGTTGGAACCAAAAATCTAATTTGGACCCATCAGAACAAAGGACAGATTTCCACCGGTCTAATGTCCATTGCTCGTGTTTCTTGGCCCAAGCAAGTCTTCTTCTTGTTGGTGTCCTTTAGTAGTGGTTTCTTTTCAGGAATTTGACCATGAAGGCCAGATTCACGGCATCTCCTCTGAAGCGACGAGCTCTAGGAAGAGTCTTGGTGGTTCCAAACTTTTTCTGTTTAAGAATGATGGAGGCTACTGTGTTCTTGGGGACCTTCAATGATGCAGGCATTTTTTGGTACCCTTCCCCAGATCTGTGCCTCGATCAAAATCCTGTCTCGGAGCTCTACGAACAATTCCTTCCACCTCATGGCTTGGTTTTTCCTCTGTCATACACTGTCAACTGTGGGACCTTATATAAACAGGTGTGTGCCTTTCCAAATTATGTCTAATCAATTGAATTTACCACAGGTGGACTCCAATCAAGTTGTAGAAACATCTCAAGGATGATCAATGGAAACAGGATGCACCTGAGCTAAATTTCAAGTCTCATTGCAAAGGGTCTGAATACTTATGTAGATAAGGTATGTTTAAAAAAAACTGTTTTCGCTGTGTCATTTTAAAGGTATTGAGGGAAGATTTCTGAGGATTTTTGTATAAATTTTTGTCCATTTTAAAATAAAGCTTTAACATAACAAAATGTGAAAAAAGTAAATGGGTCTGAATACTTTCTGAATTCACTGTGTGTATATATATATATATATATATATTCTTGTGTCATGCACAAAGTAGATGTCCTAACCGACTTTCCAAAACTATAGTTTGTTATCAAGAAATTTGTGAAGTGGTTGAAAATGAGTTTTAATGACTCCAACCTAAGTGTATGTAAACTTCCGACCTCAAATGTCTATATATATATATATATAGACATTTGAGGTCGAAATGTCTATATATATATATATAAACACCATCTGACCACGCAGCCGTCATACTGCTCAGGGAGGAGACGTGTTCTGTCTCCTAGATATCAATGTACTTTGGTGCGAGAAGTGCAAATCAATCCCAGAACAACAGCAAAGGACCTTGTGAAGATGCTGGAGGAAACAGGTACAAAAGTATCTATATCCACAGTAAACGAGTCCTATATCGACATATGTCAGCAAGGAAGAAGCTACTGCTCCAAAACTGCCATAATAAAGCCAGACTGCGGTTTGCAACTGCACACGGGGACATGGTGACAAAGATCATACTTTTTGGAGGAATGTCCTCTGGTCTGATGAAACAAAAATAGAACTGTTTGGCCATAATGACCATTGGTATGTTTGGAGGAAAAAGGGGAGGCTTGCAAGCCAAAGAACACCCTCCCAACTGTGTTGCGTGATGCACGGGCATCATGTTGTGGGGGTGCTTTGCTGCAGGAGGGACCGGCGCACTTCACAAAATAGATGGCATCATGTGGGAGGAAAATGATGTGGATATATTGAAGCAACATCTCAAGACATCAGTCAGGAAGTTAAAGCTTGGGCGCAAATGGGTCTTCCAAATGGACATTGACCCCAAGCATACTTCCAAAGTTGTGGCAAAATGGCTTAAGGACAACAAACGTCAAGGTATTGGACATCACAAAGCCCTGACCTAAATCCTATAGAAAATGTGTGGGCAGAACGGAAAAATTGTGTGCGAGCAAGGAGGCCTGCAAACGATTAAGGAGGCCTACAAACTGGGCCACAATTCACCCAACTTGTTGTGGGAAGCTTGTGGAAGGCCACCCGAAACATTTGACCCAAGTTAAACAATTTAATGGCAATGCTACCAAATACTAATTGAGTGTATGTAAACTTCTGACCCACTGAGAATGTGATGAAAGAAATAATAGCTGAAATTAATCATTTTCTCTACTATTATTCTGACATTTCACTTCCTCAATCTTGGAACCACCCATCCCGGACCCGGGATAATTGTCATCAACTACGCTAAATAGCATAGCGCAACGGTCAAATAATCTTACTAGAAAATATTCATATTCATGAAATCACAAGTGAAATATAGCGAAACACAGCTTAGCCTTTTGTTAATCACCCTGTCGTCTTCGCTTTACAGCGAAAACAATACAAGCGTTTGTGTAAGTTTATCGATATACTAGCAAAACATTATGTACATCTAGCGGCAGGTGACTTGGTCACGAAAATCAGAAAAGCAATCAAATTAATCGTTTACCTTTGATGAGCTTCAGATGTTTTCACTCACTAGACTCCCAGTTATACAGCAAATGTTCCTATATTCCATAAATATATTTTTTATATCCAAATACCTCCGTTAGTTTGATGCGTTATGCCTAGGAATCCGCCGGAAATAGCGGTCACGACAATGCAGACAAAAATTCCAATTTATGACCATAATATCGACAGAAACATGGCAAACGTTCAAATATCTATTCGATAATATATCAACCGGGACAGTTGGCTTTTCACTATTCACTAGGACCGGGAGGAAAAATGGCTACCTCTCTGTTTAGCGCAAAAATCACACTGAGAGCCAACAACTGACCACTTACGCAATGTTTCAATATAAAGGCCTGAAACTACGTCTAAAGGCTGTAGACACCTTAGGGAAGCCACAGAAAAAGGAATCTGGTTGATATCCCTTTCAATTGGCAATAGGGATGCATAGAAAGACAGGGGTTTCAAAATAAGAGTCACTTCCTGATTGGAATTTTCTCAGGATTTCGCCTGCAATATCAGTTCTGTTATTCTCACAGACAATATTTTTACAGTTTTGGAAACTTTAGAGTGTTTTCTATCCTAAGCTGTCAATTATATGCATATCTGGTCATGAGAAATAGGCAGTTTACTTTGGGAACGTTATTTTACCAAAAATAAAAATAGTGCCCCCTAGCTTCAAGAGGTTAAAATGAAGTGGTGATCCTAACTGACCTACGACAGGGAATTTTTGCAAGTATTACATGTCAGGAATGGTGAAAAACTGAGTTTAAATGTATTTGGCTAAGGTGTATGTAAACTTCTGACTTCAACTGTATACAGTGCCTTGAGAAAGTATTCGGCCCCCTTGAACTTTGCGACCTTTTGCCACATTTCAGGCTTCAAACATAAAGATATAAAATTGTATTTTTTTTGTGAAGAATCAACAACAAGTGGGACACAATCATGAAGTGGAACGACATTTATTGGATATTTCAAACTTTTTTAACAAATCAAAAACTGAAAAATTGGGCGTGCAAAATGATTCAGCCCCCTTAAGTTAATACTTTGTAGCGCCACCTTTTGCTGCGATTACAGCTGTAAGTCGCTTGGGGTATGTCTCTATCAGTTTTGCACATCGAGAGACTGACATTGTTTCCCATTCCTCCTTGCAAAACAGCTCGAGCTCAGTGAGGTTGGATGGAGAGCATTTGTGAACAGCAGTTTTCAGTTCTTTCCACAGATTCTCGATTGGATTCAGGTCTGGACTTTGACTTGGCCATTCTAACACCTGGATATGTTTATTTTTGAACCATTCCATTGTAGATTTTGCTTTATGTTTTGGATCATTGTCTTGTTGGAAGACAAATCTCCGTCCCAGTCTCAGGTCTTTTGCAGACTCCATCAGGTTTTCTTCCAGAATGGTCCTGTATTTGGCTCCATCCATCTTCCCATCAATTTTAACCATCTTCCCTGTCCCTGCTGAAGAAAAGCAGGCCCAAACCATGATGCTGCCACCACCATGTTTGACAGTGGGGATGGTGTGTTCAGCTGTGTTGCTTTTACGCCAAACATAACGTTTTGCATTGTTGCCAAAAAGTTCAATTTTGGTTTCATCTGACCAGAGCACCTTCTTCCACATGTTTGTTGTGTCTCCCAGGTGGCTTGTGACAAACTTTAAACGACACTTTTTATGGATATCTTTAAGAAATGGCTTTCTTCTTGCCACTCTTCCATAAAGGCCAGATTTGTGCAATATACGACTGATTGTTGTCCTATGGACAGAGTCTCCCACCTCAGTTGTAGATCTCTGCATTTCATCCAGAGTGATCATGGGCCTCTTGGCTGCATCTCTGATCAGTCTTCTACTTGTATGAGCTGAAAGTTTAGAGGGACGGCCAGGTCTTGGTAGATTTGCAGTGGTCTGATAATCCTTCCATTTCAATATTATCGCTTGCACAGTGCTCCTTGGGATGTTTAAAGCTTGGGAAATCTTTTTGTATCCAAATCCAGCTTTAAACTTCTTCACAACAGTATCTCGGTGTGTTCCTTGTTCTTCATGATGCTCTCTGCGCTTTTAACGGACCTCTGAGACTATCACAGTGCAGGTGCATTTATACGGAGACTTGATTACACACAGGTGGATTGTACTTATCATCATTAGTCATTTAGGTCAACATTGGATCATTCAGAGATCCTCACTGAACTTCTGGAGAGAGTTTGCTGCACTGAAAGTAAAGGGGCTGAATAATTTTGCACGCCCAATTTTTCAGTTTTTAATTTGTTAAAAAAGTTTGAAATATCCAATAAATGTCGTTCCACTTCATGATTGTGTCCCACTTGTTGTTGATTCTTCACAAAAAAATACAGTTTTATATCTTTATGTTTGAAGCCTGAAATGTGGCAAAAGGTCGCAAAGTTCAAGGGGGCCGAATACTTTCGCAAGGCACTGTATATTTATACTGCATATCAACTTCGATTTCAGCTCGTCCATCAAACTGTTTTGTTCTCCTACTGAACAATTGAAACACTGAAATACTATCTCTTCAGCGTTATGGTAATCTAATGGTTCAGATTTACCTCGGTTTACTGCATTTGGAGAAATTTAGATTTTTTTGTGGGGAAGAAGTTAGAGAAAAATCAACTGGTCCTTGTGACTATGATTATGGTTTTCTTGTCCACCCTCCTCCTCCACTCAGATGCATATCAATATATACCCTAATATCTGCATGTAGCCCGCTGGATACAATCTACACCCTAATATCTGCATGTAGCCCGCTGGATACAATATACACCCTAATATCTGCATGTAGCCCGCTGGATACAATATACACCCTAATATCTGCATGTAGCCCGCTGGGATACAATATCCACCCTAACATCTGCATGTAGCCCGCTGGATACAATATACACCCTAATATCTGCATGTAGCCCGCTGGATACAATATACACCCTAATATCTGCATGAAGCCCGCTGGATGCAATATCCACCCTAACATCTGCATGTAGCCCGCTGGATACAATATACACCCTAATATCTGCATGTAGCCCGCTGGATACAATATACACCCTAATATCTGCATGTAGCCCCCTGGATAAAATCTACACCCTAATATCTGCATGTAGCCCGCTGGATACAATCTACACCCTAATATCTGCATGTAGCCCGCTGGATACAATCTACACCCTAATATCTGCATGAAGCCCGCTGGATACAATATTCACCCTAATATCTGCATGTAGCCCGCTGGATACAATATACACCCTAATATCTGCATGTAGCCCGCTGGATACAATATTCACCCTAATATCTGCATGTAGCCCGCTGGATACAATATCCACCCTAATATCTGCATTTAGCCCGCTGGATGCAATATATACCCTAATATCTGCATGTAGCCCGCTGGATACAATCTACACCCTAATATCTGCATGTAGCCCGCTGGATACAATATACACCCTAATATCCGCATGTAGCCCACTGGATACAATATACACCCTAATATCTGCATGAAGCCCGCTGGATACAATATACACCCTAATATCTGCATGTAGCCCGCTGGATACAATATACACCCTAACATCTGCATGTAGCCCGCTGGATACAATATACACCCTAATATCTGCATGTAGCCCCCTGGATGCAATATACACCCTAATATCTGCATGTAGCCCCCTGGATACAATATACACCCTAACATCTGCATGTAGCCCCCTGGATGCAATATCCACCCTAATATCTGCATGTAGCCCCCTGGATGCAATATACACCCTAATATCTGCATGTAGACCCCTGGATACAATATACACCCTAATATCTGCATGTAGCCCGCTGGATACAATATACACCCTAACATCTGCATGTAGCCCGCTGGATACAATATCCACCCTAACATCTGCATGTAGCCCGCTGGATACAATATACACCCTAATATCTGCATTTAGCCCGCTGGATACAATATACACCCTAACATCTGCATGTAGCCCGCTGGATACAATATACACCCTAATATCTGCATTTAGCCCGCTGGATACAATATACACCCTAACATCTGCATGTAGCCCGCTGGATACAATATCCACCCTAATATCTGCATTTAGCCCGCTGGATACAATATACACCCTAATATCTGCATGTAGCCCGCTGGATACAATATCCACCCTAATATCTGCATGTAGCCCGCTGGATACAATATACACCCTAATATCTGCATGTAGCCCGCTGGATACAATATACACCCTAATATCTGCATGTAGCCCCCTGGATATAATCTACACCCTAATATCTGCATGTAGCCCGCTGGATGCAATATACACCCTACTATCTGCATGTAGCCCGCTGGATACAATATACACCCTAATATCTGCATGTAGCCCGCTGGATACAATATACACCCTAATATCCGCATGTAGCCCGCTGGATACAATATACACCCTAATATCTGCATGTAGCCCCCTGGATAAAATCTACACCCTAATATCTGCATGTAGCCCGCTGGATACAATCTACACCCTAATATCTGCATGTAGCCCGCTGGATACAATCTACACCCTAATATCTGCATGAAGCCCGCTGGATACAATATTCACCCTAATATCTGCATGTAGCCCGCTGGATACAATATACACCCTAATATCTGCATTTAGCCCGCTGGATGCAATATATACCCTAATATCTGCATGTAGCCCGCTGGATACAATCTACACCCTAATATCTGCATGTAGCCCGCTGGATACAATATACACCCTAATATCCGCATGTAGCCCACTGGATACAATATACACCCTAATATCTGCATGAAGCCCGCTGGATACAATATACACCCTAATATCTGCATGTAGCCCGCTGGATACAATATACACCCTAACATCTGCATGTAGCCCGCTGGATACAATATACACCCTAATATCTGCATGTAGCCCCCTGGATGCAATATACACCCTAATATCTGCATGTAGCCCCCTGGATACAATATACACCCTAACATCTGCATGTAGCCCCCTGGATGCAATATCCACCCTAATATCTGCATGTAGCCCCCTGGATGCAATATACACCCTAATATCTGCATGTAGCCCCCTGGATACAATATACACCCTAATATCTGCATGTAGCCCGCTGGATACAATATACACCCTAACATCTGCATGTAGCCCGCTGGATACAATATCCACCCTAACATCTGCATGTAGCCCGCTGGATACAATATACACCCTAATATCTGCATTTAGCCCGCTGGATACAATATACACCCTAACATCTGCATGTAGCCCGCTGGATACAATATACACCCTAATATCTGCATTTAGCCCGCTGGATACAATATACACCCTAACATCTGCATGTAGCCCGCTGGATACAATATCCACCCTAATATCTGCATTTAGCCCGCTGGATACAATATACACCCTAATATCTGCATGTAGCCCGCTGGATACAATATCCACCCTAATATCTGCATGTAGCCCGCTGGATACAATATACACCCTAATATCTGCATGTAGCCCGCTGGATACAATATACACCCTAATATCTGCATGTAGCCCCCTGGATATAATCTACACCCTAATATCTGCATGTAGCCCGCTGGATGCAATATACACCCTACTATCTGCATGTAGCCCGCTGGATACAATATACACCCTAATATCTGCATGTAGCCCGCTGGATACAATATACACCCTAATATCCGCATGTAGCCCGCTGGATACAATATACACCCTAACATCTGCATGTGGCCCGCTGGATACAATATACACCCTAATATCTGCATGTAGCCCGCTGGATACAATATACACCCTAACATCTGCACGTGGCCCTCTGGATGCAATATACTCCAGACATTTTCATAATTATTATTTTCAGGAGAAATCAGGGTCTTCTATAAGGAAATTTAACTGACAGGCATTTAAATTTACTTTTAAATCATGTGGGATAGCGGAGGCCCTTTCAGAAATAATTGTGTCAAACTGGTTTTCACCTTTTGCCAATCAATATGCACACATATTCATAAACTGACGACTGTCCATCAAAAGGCAGCGCTGCCTTTTAATATACATGCTTGCATTTTAATGGGCTACTTTAGCAACAATGCTGCAGACAACAATTTGACTCCGTGTAATATTCACAAGAAAGATGATGATACCTACTCTTTGGTAAGCATGCTCAGATATGCTCAGAGCTCAACCCACACACACAACACACACACACAGGGAGAGAGAGAGAGATACACACACATAGGCACTCCGTTTGTTGTTAAGTGGTGGCCTAAGTCAGCGTAATCACAGTCACTTTGTTACACGGTTCGTAAATGATTTAAAACTAGATTTCATGCATGCTTTCATACTAATTCACTCTCATTTTTCCCATTTTGGTTGGAGAAACTCTGAAATAATCAAGATTTACTCCATTCTCCAATTAAGCTTCTAAACAGGACTAAGAAAAGGGACTCTATTCATTTTCTTTTGATTAAAATTATCGCAACACGCATGGAGCTTTGGGGTTTACATATTAAATAATGCATAATTTCATAATTATATAGAATATATCGATTTTTTTAAAATAGGATACTGGGCAAAATGGTGACTTTAATTAGATCGGTGTGTAAGATATCTCCAGGGTATGATAAAACAATGTTAAATATCTCACCATGGATGTAAAATATGTTCAAGCAGATAATGAAACACAAATAAGGCCACAGTTTGTCATGGCTCCTATTTGTAGAAACATCCCCCTATGTCTTTCTGAAATGTGCTAATTACATTGAAAATACATGTATAATCAGGGGAGAACATATTTAGGTGCTAAATATGATACGCCCTGCCCCCCCCCCCCCCCCCACCCCACCTATTTCGGAGCATACATTATCATATTATTACGTTACTGAGTCGTCGCACAGGAACAAACATATCACATATGGTAGGAATAGTCTCTCCTTCCTTAAAGGCATTCTGTTTATCCACCTACAAAAACACACCTGCACGCCTGCATGCATTCCCACACACACAACACCCCTCAATGAATGAGCAAATGTGTTAACTAAGAAAAAAGGCCCGAAAGGTCACTGGGAGCATAATATCCAGGCAACGATGAGCTAAGAGCAAAGATTACACACTGATGTTAAAGAGCACTTGGCTGAAACGAATGCGTTTACAACCAGAGCAATAATGGAGGAAATAAATATGCTCTAAACACATGACTTTGCCAAGCAAACAATGCCTGCAGTCTTGTTGAAAATTACAGTTGCTAATTTGAAATGAAACACAAACAGTGGCGTGTTTGTTTCAAACCTCCATTATAATTCTCTGCATAGATCCCTCCTTTGCTATATATAAAGTATGTAAATGCTAGCTGCGGAAGTCAAATACATCAATGAAAGTTGACAGCTGAATTATTACCGGAGCTGAATGCATCAGTCTTTTGTTTTAACTCAAAGAATGGAGCATTTTTAAAACTCACAATGGCTTTAATCAAATTCTCAAGGTTGTTCAGTTTGGCATTGTATTAGTTTAATAGTTTCTGGTTCGCCGTTGACGTTAATGACACATTCCTATGTAAATATAATGTGCCTCTGAGAAGCCATCAAAACATTTTAAGGTCCAATGAATACGCTTGCATTTTTCCTTTTTCTTCATACAGAAATCTATTTTTATTTAGCAATCTGCGCCACGCTTACAGGAACAATAAAGATGGTGGATTGATTAACGGAGAGTTTAAGGTAGTGATGCAAAGCATTCGTACAAATAACTTGGGCGAAAGAGAGGCAGGAGGAGGTGAGAGAGAAAGGTTGCCCTCCACCTCCTCTCCAAGCACCTCGTTGACTTGGAATGACTCCCCATCCCACCCCCCACCTTCCCTCCTCTACATTCCATGTATGGTTTAGGGGCCTTTGGCAAAGATTCATCACCCACTATTTGAGAGATAATAAAACGGCACATTTTCTCCGTTTTCAAAGACTGATGAAACCGTTTAGAGTAATATTTGGGGGGCTTCATAATATGTCGCTATCTTAAAAGAAAAATGTATGTGTGGAGATCTCAGTTCATATCTTGAGCATTGATGATAGGACTTCTTTTATAAATAGTAATTGCTTATTTAACTTTTTTGGGGGATATGTTTTGCCAGTTCTGCTCATGTGATCATATCATAGTGACAACTAGGGGCCCCCCGACCCCTGATCTTTTTTTTATATATATATTTTTTACCCCATTTACTCCCGAAATGGTAGTTACAGTCTTGCCCCATCGCTGCAACTCCTGTATCGATTCAGGAGTGGCGAAGGTCGAGAGCCGTGCGTCCTCTTGACACACGGCCCCGCCAAGCCGCACTGCTTCTTGACATGGTGCCGCTGCTTCTTGACATGGTGCCGCTGCTTCTTGACATGGTGCCGCTGCTTCTTGACATGGTGCCGCTGCTTCTTGACATGGTGCCGCTGCTTCTTGACATGGTGCCGCTGCTTCTTGACATGGTGCCGCTGCTTCTTGACATGGTGCCGCTGCTTCTTGACATGGTGCCACTTAACCCGGAAGCCAGCCGCACCAATGTGTTGGAGGAAACACTGTACACCTGGCGACCAAGTCAGCGTGCACTGCGCCCGGCCTGCCACAGGAGTCACTGGCCCAATTGTGTGTCGCATCATGGTACTGCATCTCCCGGTCGCGGCCGGCTGTGACACAGCCCGGAATTGAACCATGATCTGTAGTGATTGCGATGCGCCACTCGGGAGTCCCCCAAACTCCTGATCTCTGGCATACCCTGTGTCTCTTAGTTACAGTTATAACAAGGCAACAGGGTAGAATACTTTTCCACTAGTGTGAATGAGAGAGAAGCAGATTGAGAGAGACAAATATCGTAGGAAATAACATGAGGCAGTGTCAAATGTTTCTAAAGACAAGTATTCAAGGTATTCAGCCTTTAAACATCACCTATGCAAATCAATTAGGATTTACAATGGGGAATGTGTGTTTCATTCTATCTCCGTTCTTTGTGTTGTTTTTGTTGCATTGTGTGTGGCCTGAAAAAAGAAAAAAAAAACTCCAAATCAATCAATGTTCACCTGATAGTCTATTGTTCTGTCTCTCTTTTAATGTGTCATTATTATTTATCTACAGAATGCGCTCCAGCTCAAGCTGAATCTACAGTAAAGGAGAGGTACGTATCAAACAAATACAGCACACGGAAATGTTTTATTCATATGGCTCGTATAATAGGTTTATTTGTGTAGTTACCTCGAAATTAGGATCTCAGAGGAAAAGGGGAGTGTCATAAGGGTAATGGCCTTACATTTGAACGTCGGAGTATCTCTTTTCATTTATCAACTGTATTTATCTAAGAAGGCTGACAGAGGTGAAAAACTATTGTTTTAGCCTCTTATTCCTCACAAAGTAGGCCCAAAACGAGTACTTAGACACCTTTAAATGGCGTTCCAAATTAATTATCCTGTCCAGGTAACTGAAAACACCAGTCCTGCCAGCCCTGCCAAACAACAGAAATAAAGAACACAAATTAGGTTATATCAGATTCCCACCACTCGTCAGACACATATGTTTGCTTGCATTGTCTTCTCTGTGCTCTGGGGTGTTACATTTGCTTGGTTGGGAAAAACAATCTGATTTGAAAAAAACAATATGACAAATTCACCCCCCCCCCCCCTTACCCCCCTTTTAATTTACAATGCAAAGTATAAAAATAAACAGTGAGGACTCAATTTACCGCGGTTTTCAGGCGGAACCCCTAATCCCCTCCCCTCCTCGTCTTCTGCTCGGGGACCTGGATTTTCCACTGGGAGGCTGTGGCCCCTTCTTGGGAGAGATAGGTGGGCAGAGTGGAGGGCCATTTCACACAACACACAGCACCCCCGGGCCCCAAGCAGCCCTGCTCTGATACAGCGCAGGCAGCACAATAATCACACAAACAAGCAGGAAACTCTGGTGCACGCTTATGTGTTGAGAAAAAACTTCAACACAAACAGAGTAGGTTAGACACGGATCTCCATGCAGAAACAGGACTTAGAGAACAAAGGGCGACATGAATAGGTGAGAAACAAACTGGGATGTGGTTGCTACTGTGCCTCAAAGCCATTCTGAGGCTTAAACCCTCTCATCACCATCACTCTCTCCACAAGGGTTTCAGCTGTTCTTATTGTATGACCAATGAAATGGAGACACATAGTCAATGTACCATATATATTTTCCCTCTGTCTTCCTCTGTAGGTCTACCTTTCTCCACTTTCAAGAGCACAATAGTATTACAATGGAAGACAACTGACGGCTGTTTACCTTGATGCTCAGCAGTGTTTTTGTTTTCCAAGTTAACCACGCAAAGTGGCGTCCTGATGTGAGTGAGCACACCAGACCTGTCTGATTCCTGGAACCCCTACCAGCTCCAAAACAAGCCTCCCTCCCTCCCCAGGAGCCTGCCGTCCACCCAGTGGGAGGCTATATACCTGCTGAACAGCCCCGCGCAGCAGGGGGCCCAGGGTATGATGAGGCGCCCCCCCCCCCCCCCCACATCACCACCCCCCCACTTCACACCAAGCTAGTCTGACAGACTTTTGGAAGGGAGGAGGTGACGGGGGAGAGAGATCGTTAGATAAACAGAGAGAGCGAGAGGGGGATTGAGACAAGGGGATGACGGAGTGAGATGGATAAAGAGAGACTATACATTTAGAATGTGTTGCTGAACAATGCTACTTTGTTACACAGAGCTCTGTTAGAGAGGGACAGCCTTGGAGGTGAAGATATACCTTGGTCACTTTGTAATATGATGTTAGGAAAACAAAGCATCGTTGCTGCAATACCCCAGTTTAAGCACTAACGCAAAAACGTTGTGTGTTTGCAGCCTGATTACAGTGCCCTGTCTTCTAGGGGGGATTTTCAAATTGACATTTCAAGAACAAACACAAAGCTCAATTGGGTGGCATATTTGTCCATTGTTCTTTTTAAGATAAAACTTCTGTTCGTGTGGATGTTAAGTCTTCCCGGGTAGCTTTTGTGCGTGCATGTGTGTGTGTGCTGCCTGTGTGTGTCTACAAGCCCCATTCCGATAGACCTCAGTCCAACTTTTCTGGTGGCCCATGGCCACAACCAGAGCTCTAATAGTGCATGGGAGTCATACATGCAGCAGTGTGGCGCCCCCTTATCTGACGAGACAGCACGGTAAGCTCGGATTAGCATCTATGTCTGGGAAAGTGGACTTCTGCGTAGGACAATGGTGAGAGGAGGGCCCAGGCAGGATGGGAGATATGGGGATGGACAGCGATGGAGCGATGTCAGAAAGCCAATAGATTTGATAGAGAGATTTCATTCCGTCTTCTGTTGTTGTGTTTGCCCTTTCTCCTCCTTTTCTTTGAGTTGTTTAGTCTTTTGGCCGCGGTGACAAGTTGCATGACGGCAATATGTTGCCTACTTGGAAGAGGACCTTTTTGGTGGTCTGTCATGTGGACGACACATCAAACCGCTGAAACTTCACACTCATGGAGAGGGCTAAGTGGCCCTGTTTTTGAAGTCTTTCTTTGAAATAAGCGAGGCAATCCCCTTGGCCCAGGGATCATATTCTATTTACATTCCCCTTGCCAACGACAGAGGCGACGCTGGCCAAATTCACAAAAGAAGATCCACATTGGAAAATCCGGCTAATCCCTGATTGAAAGTTCATGTGTTGGCTTCGATGTATAAACTCTGGCAGATTTTCCCAGGAAAGAAGATTTTTTTTATTTTTTTATTTTAAAACTGGATTCTTTTGGTGACAAGGAAGCCACCCTTCCAGGCACACAGTACGTAGTCAATGTCAGTGTTCAATGCCCATGTAAAAAATGTTTTAAAGAGAAGCCTTTCAACCTTTTCAAAGGCAGAAGATGTGTCTCTTACCCCTAGTAGAAGAGAGGTAACGTCTTGCAGTAGGTAACACAGTAGTCCAGCTCAACGAGGCCGTCAGGAGGTCATTGACTGTCCAGGACTGCTTGTCCACCTCCTGACTTGTTATATTTCTTTCTCTCTGTGTTCCTCTCTCTCTTTCTCTCTGTCTCTCTCTCTCTCTCTTTCCCTCTGTTCCAGGGGTGGTGGCTATGGCTAGAGTGTCTGCACAGATGGCTGGCCAGCTTGCCTTTAGGGGAAGGCTCCACAGTTTAAACTTCTTGATTTTTCTTTTCTGTTCTTCGGCAAAACTTTGGCCCTGCAACTTTTGATGCCGCCTGGCGCGGCTTTATCTCGGCGTACATGTGAGGGATAGCGGGGTCCTCCGAGGAGCTGTGGTTGGAAGCTAAAATGCCCGGGCTCTATGGCTCTGTGTACTGCTGCATCAATGAGGCCATCAGTGAAACACATACAGTAGCCGACTCGACCAGCTCTCAGAACCGTGGGTCACTGGGGTGTTGTATGGACTTGAAGGAGGAGATATTTGGGACTATAACTTCCCTCCCTCCCGTCCCCTTCTCTAAAGCACTGACTTACTGGTACAATGGGAGGGAAGTCTCCCATTCTGAGGGGTTGGATTGATGGACACATTGATTGCTCTATGCTGCTTTAGAGAAGTTAGAGCCAGGATCTAATGCTTTGTCGGATTGTCAGAAACAGCAGCGTTTTGACAGTCCACATCATACAAATGTACTTGAAAACTTGAAATGGACATCATTTCATTTCACAATCAACATTTTGTTCCATGCTTATTATAGTGCTAAATTGAGGCTAATTTAATTCAAGAAGAAAGCGGGGTTAACAGAGATACAGTAGTATCGATGTCTTCTATGGTGTTTTACCCCGTGACTGTGCTATATTACCACTCCACATACCATGCTCTGGAACTGAGACATCCTCAATAGCGATCCTTAATGGCTCGTTGTACTTAAAGCCACTCACTAGACAAGTGCCACGGTCAACCATGGCCCTCTTGTGTAACAGATCAGTCAAGCAACTTGACCTGTGTCAAGTGAACACTGATACTGCTAGCTCTGCTTTTAGTGTCCTTTCAGACCATAGTTAGTGCTAACTCTCATCTGGAATGAAAGGTAGTCTCAAAGAAACATAGACATGTTCTCTATGGCTGTTCTCTGTACCTCCTGAGCTATGGAGACAAGGACATTTTCCTGGATAGGTACTGTAGATTCAAATAATCCTTCACTATGTGTTCTTGATTTTACATTTCATCACCTGTACGTGTGCTGTGCACTAGCAAGTGTGTAATTCAATCTAAGGCTACTGTAATCTCTCTGTAAAGAAGACATAAGTCGACATGGCTCTGTGTGCCTGGTTTTTGTAAAAGGACCGGAGGGTCATTATATTGGCTTGGATGGTTGTGGGTTTTAAATGTTTTGCCATAGTTTTATTGTGGTGGTTGTCTTGTAGAGGATGACTATATGGGAATTACATTCACCTTCACCTCTGACACACACTAGCAATTACTCATAAAATTCTAATTATACAGAGAGATTATAACATGTTTTAAATATGATTGGAATATTTAATACACTTAGGAAGTTGTATGTGCCAGCACAGGACATATTTTTATCGCATCATAATTAAGCTGAGAACGGATTTATCGTCAACGTGCTTCAAGCATAACCTATTTCTAATTTTCAGGAAACAGCTGTGAATAGTTTATATTAAACTCATATTATGGTTATTTTATGTGGCCTTTTCTGTCTGTTTCTCAGACATCTCCAAGTAGTGGAAACAGACCCACCTCTGAGGGAGTCAAGCACCCTTTTCAAGTGTCATAGTCAGAGTTGAAAAGGATTTCAGACTTTTGTCACAGAAATCAATTGAGAACGCGTACAAAATCGGGAGCAAATTGGGCATCTGCGATAAGGCAAGATGTCCTTTCTCTCCCTAACGAAGAGCAGTGAAGCACGAGGTGTCCCAGGGTAAATAATAGAGGCATCTCTATCTTTCTTTCTCTTGCTCTCTCTCTCTCTTTTTTCCTTCCTCTCTTTTGCATTCTCTCTTCCTGTTCATCTCTCTCTCTCTCTCTCTCTCTCTCTCTCTCTCTCTCTCTCTCTCTCTCTCTCTCTCTCTCTGTACCTGTGTCTCTGTCCCTGTGCAATGTCACAGCACTGAGAAACCTGAAAGGCAATCTTATTTGCCTGTGTGTTGAGCCTAAGAGGGAGTGTACGTTTTCTGTGAGGGCACATAGAGGGTGTGGGAGTGATTGCCCTTACAGAATATAGAACAATATGAGCATGCAGTCAGTCACTCCGTCTCCCTGGCTGGGCTCAGAGGTATTTTTGCAGGTGCTGTAGAAAAGGACCCTTCTGCAGCAATGTGTCTTGTCTTGGATGGATCCTGACAAAGCCTCGTCTTTGGGTGCCAGATGGACCCATGCATTCCCCATACTCTTGCGCAGCTAAGACCTAGGCTTTTCTCCCCTTTTTTTTCTACAAAAGAAAAGCGCTTTGGCTGAAAGAAAACCACAGCTGAATTTTATGGTGCCGCTTCTTTTGCCAAGCTGATTTTACAATTCAAAGGACGAAGTGCACGGAAATGCTGTTTCGGCTGCATGGTCGATACGCTTTTGATGCAAGTTTGAATTGGCAGATATATCTGCCACACTAATATTTCTCTACTCCGTGGGAAATCTTGATGAAATCCAGAACAGCACAGAAATGCTAAAACACAGCTCAGAGTGTTGTAAGAGCAGATCTTCTTCCGTCTAATTCCTATCAGGCCTAAATAGGGTGACAGCGTTTGTCAGCGCAAACGTGATCCCGCTGTGTTTCCGACTTATCACAAGTCTGTGCAGTGTAATAAACAGACACACAAACACTCTCAGAGACACAAGCACACACAGGCGTTGCCATAAACTGACGGTCAAAACCAGCCATTTTTATACCAGCCAACCCAAAGCCTTTATTGCTCTCCTCTCTACCTTTACAGTGTGTACAGGCAGTATGCCTTAGAGGCAGACCGGATTAAACAGATCCCTCGACAGGTACTGCTCTAAGAGCATGGTTAGGTCTGGACTGCAACATATCCCAATTCCCATAGTCATGACCTTCACATTATCGTATGCGGTGCATTCAGAAAGTATTCAGACCCCTTGACTTTTTTTTGTACACATTTTCTTCCGTTACAGCCTTATTTTAAAATAGATTAAATCAAATAACATCCTCATCAATCTACACACAATACCCCATAATGACAAAGCAAAAAGCACATTTTTGCAAATGTATAAAAAATGAGGAACAGAAATACTTATTTACATAAGTATTCAGACCCTTTGCTATGTGACTCGAAATTGAGCATGCCTATATAAGGTCCCACAGTTGACAGTGGATGTCAGAGCGAAAACCAAGCCATGAGGTGGAAGAAATTGTCCGTAGAGCTCCGAGACAGGATTGTGTCAAGGCACAGATCTGGGGAAGGGTACCAAAAAATGTCTGAAGCATTGAAAGTCCCCAAGAACACAGTGGTTTCCATCATTCTTAAATGTAAGACCTTTGGAACCATCAAGACTCTTCCCAGAGATCGCCTCCTGGCCAAACTGAGCAATCGGGGGAGAAGGGCCTTGGTCAGGGAGGTGACCAAGAACCCAATGATCACTCTGACATAGATGAAAACTCCAGAGTGCTCAGGACCTCAGACTGGGGTGAAGGTTCACCTTCCAACAGGACAACGATCGTAAGCACACAGCCAAGACAACGCAGGAGTGACTTCAGGACAAGTTTCTGAATGTCCTTGAGTGGCCCAGCCAGAGCCCTGTCTTGAACCCGATCGAACATCTCTGGAGAGACCTGAAAATAGCTGCGCAGTGACGTTTCCCAGCCAACCTGACAGAGCTTGAGAGTATCTACAGAGAATAATTGGAGAAACTCCCCAAATACAGGTGTGCCAAGCTTGTAGCGCCATACACAAGAAGGCTCACGGCTGTAATCGCTGCCAAAGGTGCTTCAACAAGGTACTGAGTAAAGGGTCTGAATACTTATGTAAATGTTTTTTTTTTTGCTTTGTCATTATGGGCTATTGTTTGTAGATTGATGAGGGGAAAAAAACAATTGAATCCATTTTGGAGTAAGGCTGTAACGTAACAAAATATGGAAAAAGTCAAGAGGTCTGAATACTTTCCGAATGCACTGTATAATATGTTTTTGGAGGTCCCCTTCTCCCCAAAACATCCTTAAAAACATTTCAACAGCCCTCCGAGAGCCTGATGGCATCCCTTTGTATGAGGGTACATTTTAATGTAGGCCCTATGTCCTCTCAGACAGTATTGAAGTCATACCTGCCAGATTCAACCACTTCAAACGCATTCCCCTATCTCACTCCTGTATCTCCCACTCCCGCTCCCTTAACCCCAGCCCACTGCTAGTTTAGTTATGGATTTGATCAGCACAAGAATAATGTTTTAGAGAGCAAGAATGAATATTGACGTGTGTAAATGTTTCAGCTAAACAGCTTCCACATCGGTCATCCAACTGCCACATCCATCAAGGCAAACCCATTTTAGTGAGTTCCACAGCGACAGGTTATCAGACAGGCGTGGTCACTCAGGCCCAAAGTCACAGCGTCGTATCAGCAGGGTTATGAAGCACAGCCAAGGAGAGGGCCAAGCCGTCTCTGGGTTAATCTTCCGTTTTTTATATCTTAAACACCTTCGACTAAGCAGAGTCCCACAGTAGGCTACATTCTTTCAGTTAAAGAAAGAAAACGTTAAGTATTATTCTGAATACATAATTTGAGCTGTGTAACTCAGGCATAAAAGGTAGCTTAAATCACACTACCCATACAAACTCCCTCATTAATATTACAGGGACCCTTCTTTGAGTTCATTCCGTTTCTCAATTTGAGCGAGGAGAAACGGTTGCAAGAGTAAGGTATTATAAGGTGCGCAAATCACATTTTAGGGTTCAGCGTACAAAGGAACAGCTAAACTGCATGAACCTTTGTCCCGCCATGACTTCTTCAACATTCAATGTTAAACTAAGCTCTAATTTCCCTATATGCCTTCCTCCTGTTTCTAACCAACTAAAATACATGTGGTCTGAATGCTCCATATAGTTGTATTTAAAAAAATATATATATCTCTTTTTTTTTTACAAGTGCCACAGTGTCGTTTCATAATGCTTCAATTTTTAGTATTGCCTTGTCCTGCATGAAGAAGAAAAAACACCCATTTACATAGCTTTTATATGGGTCTTGTTATTAGCACTGTGTTTGAAAGGCTTTATATTGCCTGTACCTGGAATAAATGGTATTTATGAAATATTTTCTTTCTGGCTGGGTATTAAAAAAGATGATAGGCTAGTCAGTGAAAGTAAGAAACTGACTTCACATTTTGCCTGCTGGAAAAGCAAGTGAAGATGCCAAAGAGTCTGTGAACGTCCAGCAATGGAGGTCGTAAGTGTAGGGGATAACTGCTTCAATGCTACTGTGGTCAACCTGGCTATTTTTCACATACAACATACATCTGGAAGCAAGATTTCTCTGGATGGAGGTGCATCAGATATGACTTATGTGTGATGTGAGGTTGTTTAAACTAAGAAACGGAGAGAGGGGCGGCAAGAAATAGATGAGGAATGAGTGAGAGGAGAAGTCTTTTGTTTGGAAAATAAAGGCGATTTGTTGCTAAAGTGGAGCAATACTTTTGGCCAGAGAGAGATGGAGAGACTCATGCAGGGGCATAGGTCAAATGACCTGTGTGTGTTTTGGTCTTAATGTTAATTGAATTAAACTAATGGGTTTAGAAGTATGCTGTGTTTCCTGGTGCTATTCAGGCCTATGCTTTTTTCTCTTCACATGGGGGAGGTAGTCTGCCACAGTTAACAAATGTAAAAGTATCAGTTTTATTGATACGTGTGTGTGTGTGTGTGTGTGTGTGTGTGTGTGTGTGTGTGTGTGTGTGTGTGTGTGTGTGTGTGTGTGTGTGTGTGTGCAAAAATTAATCAAAGCGGGGGCGATGATGAACCGTTTCTGTAGAATTCTGTCAAAGGTTAAGAGCTAGTTATTTTTAAGAATGACATGAATCTCGGAGAGACAGTGATTGCCTAAATGACCACTGTAATTACCAATTACTTCTTGAAGCAGAGAATATATTCACGGCATGTAGCCCGCTAAATACAGACAGGCATTAGCCCATTTACGTACTAATGCACATCATTTAGATCCTGAAAAGGGCAGATGGGAACACAATGGAAGATATAATAGATACCGTCTAATATCATTCCAAAAAGAATATTGGATTCATTGGAGATGAATATTACTTTGTGTCAGGTTGTTTTTCCATAAAAAGTTCCAAATATATTTCATCTCTCTCTCTCTCTCCTTTCTCCTTTTTACTGTTGTGTGTGTTACTGGCCATGATCCTTGTCTCTGCATTAAAAGACAATGAATATTAGACAAACTTCACAAAACTATTGTTGAAGTCGGAAGCCCTCACACTAGTTACCGCATGTTGTTTAGTCTGTGGCATACAGCTAAGCAGTTCCAACTTCTGTGCCGGAAAACAAGACTACAAATCAGAGAGAATCCGTTGTAGTATCAAGACTCGTTTCGTTTTCTCCTTGTCAACCAACCACACTCCAAACCATTGAAGACAGAACGAGGAAAGTCGAGACAGAAGCAGAGGGGGGAAAAGTTGATGACAAGCCTTGTCTGGCGAAAGGATTTTTACTAAATTAGACATAAACTGCAAAGCTCTGCATCTTCACAGGAACTTGTAAAATCCCATAAATAAGTGAGACTAAATGACAAAGACGGAGTGCATAAACAAAAGTGGTGTACAAGAGAGAGAGAGTGGGATGTTTTTGGGGGTTGGGATAATGAGTTGTATTTTTGCGTCTTCTCTCAACCCCCTTCTCTCTCTTTTAGACACTGTTCCCTTTCTCTCAACCTCATACTCCTCCTCTTCCTCCTCCTCCTCTCCTGTTCCCTCTCTCCATGTCACCTCCAGTGTCAGTCTTGTGAGACGCTCCCTTGGCAGGATAATAGGGACACATATTTGCTCTCGATGTAATCTCGTCTTCCCTCCATCTGATAAATACTTTGAGTGGAAGCTGATTATTGTAGTTGGCTGTGCGTTTCAAAGGGAAGGTGGTGAATGGGGGGGGGGGGGGGGGTGTTTTCTATCCAAACTTTGAACGGGTGACATCATCTCCCCCTTTGCAAAGTCATGTCCGGCGCTGCCCGCTTCCCGCTTGAAAGGGGATTAGCTTATTCCATGTGGAGTTTTCTTGAACGAGCGTTTGGCACTACACAGAAAGCAAATCCATAGGGGCGAGAGATTCACATTGTAATGGTAGTAATAGCTTGGGGGGGGGGGGGGGGAACACTTGCTTACAGCCGTTGAAAAGCCGCCCTATGTCCCACACCCCTTCATCCATTGCCCAATTACAGAATGTTGTAGGATTGAAATGAATCAGGATATTTTTAAGTAGAGGAAACAAAGTGACTGTGTGATGTTGACTGTTTATTTCTTCCAAAATGTCCCTGTCATCTCTTGCCAAAGCAGTTTAGCAGCACCATTGTCACTCCTCACTTTGCCACTGGCTCCACTGTGACATCTTTCTGCTTAAAACAATACCTGCCGTTTTACAACAGAAGCACTTTTTTCAGCTGTCTTGGCGTCATCACTTTATCTTTTTTTTTGTGTACTGAGCCTTTTTTCATGTGATGTTGGCACTTTTCTTTAATAGTTAATGTTGCAGTGAAATGAGGTGACTTACTTCTAAAACATCCCAAAGGGGGATTGTTCTCTCATTGTGACCCTGATTTAGGAAAGGTTGAAACCCTTCTCAGATGAATGGAGTCATTTGATAATGGAGGTCAAAAGTGACTTTCAACCTGAAAAAGAGACGAGCACGAGGACAATCATGCCAAGAAGAACAACCAAAGAAGAAAGCAACATTCTTCAGTAGCAGTATGGCTATGAAGGCATGGCATTTGAATGACACATTGATGGCCACAACGCGTGTGTCGAATGCCAAGAGTCCAGAAGATGGAACCAGTCTGGTTTTTGAGCAGGCCAAACGCTTAGCGGGGAGTCCACAAACTGTTTAGAGATGACATTTTGTGTGTCTCCAGGAGGTAAGTAAACAGGGATAGGCAGACATTCAAACCCACCCTAAACCCCCAATCTCCATCGATCACATTTAATTGTTTTTCCATTGGTGATGTTGAAGATAACATACATCTTCCCTTTACACTATAACTGGCGTTGTGAGAACAGACCCTGTCTTCTCTTTGACTCGGGCAGTAGGGCTAGAAAATTGCTGATGTACTGTATTGTTCTTAGTCTGATGGGTTTAGAGTTCATTGAATGGGACCAGGTTCTTGTTAAATCACAGAGACTGATTGCTTTTATGTTCTACTGCACTGACTTTTCTATTTCAGCCTAAATAAATAAATAACCTGGCAATGCGAAGGGTATGAGAGGGTGAACTCAACACGATTCCAATGAAGTCGACAGAATATTAGAACATGTGCATTGTTTTACCATGAAACATATAATTAAAATCAAACAAATGGATCTTCGCTTTTTTGTAATCTCACAACACTGTACCTGTCCCCAGACTATCCAACTCCAGGGCGGATGATGGAGGGAAAAGAGAAGAAAATACAGCGAAGGACATTCCATACCCCAATAGGCTTGATGGGCGAAGGTGCCATTTACAAAGCTAATGGAATAGAAACATTATATTGTAATTCCATTGACTTGACTCATATTGCAATTTGCAAAGTTGGATCACTCTGGTCAACATCAAAACAAAACTGTAGCGCGACTGGGTACCTACCAGCTTCAATGACTTCCTCTGTGATATGTTCATATGAAATGATGCCGCATGCCATGAAAGCAATAATGGCTTAACAAGAATTCATTGTTTTATGCTGTTGCTCACCATGTGTCATTGACTTTAATGCCTTATAAATACCGTTGGTATACTAAATTGCTCTGATATTGTCACGTTTTATAATCTCTATGGTAAAATTGTGGTGCTTTTATAGAGGAAAATATGAAAAAGGCTCACTCGGGTTTGTAGTTGTACGATGACGAGTCTTGCTCGTTTCACTCGGGGCACTTTGTGTTGATAGCTTACTGTGCAGACGAGAGGCGTGTGGTGCTTGAAATAATTGTCCTTTTCGTAGTAAGAAAGGCCATATCAATTAATAATAAATAGCCTCCTTAGTTATTATGACACTGCACAGTGGTTGGTCAGCCATTAAACGTGGTTTTCCCCTATCCCTATCCCTATCCCTTTTTTCACCTTTTGCAGAATGGCTGAGGGTATTTGCGCCCGTAATAGAAGCATTTCGTATCAGCTACTTTAGCCTATGCACTTATTCATGAGTTGTTGCGGAACATACGTGTGTGTGGGGAGAGAGGTGTATTTGAAATGAACACAGAGGAATCTATTAATCTCCAAGTTCAAACAATTCTTTGTGGATCATATGCTTTCCCAATTGTACAAATCTAACAGTTGTGTGAGAGGTGAATTTCTCACTTTGTCTTTTTTTTTATGCATGCGGATAGGCATACCACTGCTAGAGAAAGAAGGAATTTGGCTAAATCCTCCACCGAACTCTTTTAATAGAGCCCGTGAGTGAAAATACTGTATTTGTTTGAAATATTTAGGGGAAGGCCAGTGGCTAGACACCAGGTTTGGATGAAGAGATGTCTTGTCTCACTTCACTCCTCTCTTGAGCACACACCCACCACACACCCATGTGCTCCTCATCCCTCATTTTGTTTAGACATGAAGACGGTTTGGTCTTCACAGAGAGTTTGGTTTGGTCGGTTTGGTCTTTACCCACCATACATAAAAGTGAAACTTCCAGATTGAACGCTGTCTTCTCATACTGTATACGGCAAATGCATACACCCACACCCAAATGCATTTGCATTTGCTCATATATCAAATAGAGCTTGGATTGGAGCAGTGAAGTGATTATTTGGATTAATGGAGACATGGAGACATGTTGAGCTGTGGTGCCGGCGACCTCTGACCTCAGTGAATCTCTGTGAATACGTGTGAAGATGGACCAGGGGCTCAGTCAGTGTGGGAGGAGACAGAAGAGCAGGGTGGATAGATGAGGTGTCTCTAATTGTCAAAACAATAGGCTCATCTGCTCAACTTAAACCCTGTATTACTAGAGGTGTAGAGAGGTTAAATCGAGATAGGACTGAGTGTGTAAAAGAGAAGATGTCGCTCTTTGCTCTTTCCAACAGGACAGGCAGTAGGGGATCTCTGAACATCTATCCAGTTAGGAAGCATGTGATCTGGTATGTATCAGAGCACCACTAGGACTTTGGTCACGTTGCCAGCCAACGTCGCTCAGTAGATCCAACATGCTGCTACTACTTTGACACATAGAGTGGTTGAGTTCACATCACGCACAGTTGATTTTTAATCTCAAGTACTCACCAGCCAAAAGACATCTGTTTCAAAATGTGGGATAGTATTTCCTGTTTCGACTCAAGGAGACACCCCCCATTCAAAGAACATTCATCCACATATTCGTACATTGTGCAGTATTTACAAATTCATAAGAATTCAAATATTCTGCATAAAATGTAGCAAACAGAGGAGCAGCCATAAGCATGAAAACACATCAGATGTATTCCTCCTGTCTTGTTTACTGGTTCACGGAACACTGGATGCAAACAGAATGCAAATGCATTTGATTGAATCAGGTGACGCAGAGGTAATTGTATTTGGAGAAATGTCCAAGATTTTTTTTTTTATCATTATCAGTAGGGGGGTTTCTTTATGAAATCCATCTTAAACAAAAGCTATCATCGCTCCAAAGGCTTGTGATCTTCCTTTGTCACTTGCGGATGCGGATGCGTCTTTAATTTCCTTTCAATTAAAAGTAAATATGCAGTTTTATTTTTTTCCCCACTGTGAAATCTAAACAAGAGGAGTCAACACGAGCAGACAGGTGAGGAATATTCATTTTTTTCCCCCTGATCTGATTCAACAGGCGCTGTTTGCCTCTCTCAATGCTTGTTCTCCCAGTGAGATCCACGACAGTGGAAAAAATGATAGTTTTGAATAAACGTTTTATTGTCACGTACACTGGATAGGTGCAGTGAAATGTGTTGTTTTACAGGGTCAGACATAGTAGTACGGAGGAGGCCGTGGAGCAAATTAGGGTTAAGTGCCTTGCTCAAGGGCGCGTCAACAGATTTTTCACCTTGTCGGCTCTAACCTCTAAGCTACCGGCTACCCGGTAATAACTGTACTATTATATATATATATATATATATATATATATATATATATATATATATATATATATATATATATATATATATATATATGTGTTATTATTTTTTGCCACAAAAACATAACCATCATATTGTTTATAATATATATATTTTTTTTTTAGGTAAACCCACTGTGCTGTACTTTTAACCAGTTTAATATTCTCGACAAAGACAAATCCCTACATGATTTTTCTCTCCAGGTGTTGATAAAAAGGTGCTATTTAAACCCTGTTGTAAAACGTGTTTGCATTGCTGGACCCGAAAAGGGCTTAATGGTTCCCTGAGAAGAATTGGCCTATACAGTATGTCCAGTTACCTCGCTATCCCACAGTAATTAAATGTCTGGACACACTTTCTATTCTGTCTTTGTTTTAAAGCACCCTGCTCTCTCCATGTTTGCCTCGCCAGTCTAAATCAAACCGTATCTATGTTCCACAGTCAGAAAAACAATGACACTATTCAATTTTTTTTCATTTCGCTTCAGGAAGGACACCAGTTCAGCTTAAGTAAAACTGAGTCAAGGCCTTGATTTAATATAAGTGATGTCATTACAGGGTCACATTTCAATGTGTAATATGATATACATTTGGTTTCCCTGGGCCTTTCCAGGGTATACTCTTACTGTGCTTTTAAGCTCCTCTGTTTCTCTGTGGGCTTTACATGATAGATGGCCTCATCCCTTCCAAATGTTTTATTGCTTTTGTCATTAGCAGTGGTGGCAGAGGCACACTACTGTCATTTACTGCATATATCTGGGTCAACAAAAGGGAGTTGGAATGAAACTGCAGCTGAATGAGGCCTGGTTATGTGAGATTAGAAGAGTTGGATTACAAAATGTATGAATGTACACAGATACACCAGCTTGTGGAAATGGATCCATCATTGTGAATCTAAAGACATGTATTTTCACCGGATTGGTTTTGAGTCACACTGTCTCAAACTAACTAGAAAACAATGGGCTGTGACCTTTGACATGTCACCCTCTCAAAACCTAATCTCTCCTCAAGTAGAGTTAATATATATTCTATAGGCTTACCACATGACACACTGACAGAGAAAATAAATTCAACTTGAGTTTTTTCCAACCCAAACTTACTCGTTTGTGTGCTGTGGGAAGGACTAGATGAATGTGTGGAGAGTGAAGAGAGACAGAGAGACAGAAAATGAGGTTTTGGTTGTGGGAAACCCTTAGCAAGCACAACGTGCCATAATTGCTAGGATCTGACTGAATTGTTGGAGGGACTGTCTTTTGGATCATCCGCCACCTTTTGTCTGTTTCTCTCCCAGTTGAAGTGGATGTGTAGCCCAAGGTCAGCTAGTGTGCTGAAGCTTCTCGTTCTTTGGTGTTATTTTGTATTTCTGACCCGGCGCCGTCGGAAGAATTATAAATAACAGACTTCCTGGTTGTTTTCAGCAAGGCCTCATGTAAAATGGATAGGGGTGGCACATTTATTGAAGTTTGATTTAAAGTGTTGGGCAAAAAAAGAGATCTTGTCATTAATTATTTTACTCATATCCAACCCTGAAATGTATGTTGGATTGTTAAATAATGCATCACCTAACACATAATTAGGACAACACCATTCTTTTTACTATGGGTTGTTCTTTACGTTTTTTTAATGGATGCCGAGGACACCTGATTGATCTCAAGAAAACATTACCCCTCTGTAAATGGCAGCTAGTGTTTTAAATTCATGTTTTCACTCTAAATGATATAGGTTATCATTTGAATGCTCATTATCATTTAGACACAAAATAAGCGAGGGTAATGTGTCCTAGAACACAAGCCACCAGCGTAATGTTGTACCCAATAATGTACGTATATATTTGCTTTCAGAGAGTGATTATTGCCATCCGGAATGCACGCTTTTTTGATTCTAACGCAATGTGACAAAATGCAAAGAGCTGTAAATAAAGAAAAAAGAAAGAATATTTGATGTGCTTTTTTCCCCTCTCCTGAAGATAACACCTTTAGTGGAAGTGCCTAGGAGCATTAATAAGCAGACAGGATGTATGGGTAATCTTCAGCTTTGAGCCATTACGCTACATTTATCTGTGACCCACACACTTTACATTATTACAGTTAAAGTCCATGAAAGTGTGTTTAGACAAAGATGAAGGCATTACCTGCACAGAAACCCCAAGTGCTATTAGAGGTTTAGCCCTCGTGATGTGAACTGGATATTAAATATCCTTTATCTTACATTTCTCTCAGCCTCGGGTAAGCTGATATCTCACTTCGCCTTGCCTTATATTGCTATTGCTGCAATAAACACATTGATATCAATGGAGTGAGTTTGTCCCAGTCTGAAAAGATTATGGGAGCCATGCCTCCCTTAACAAAGTACAAGGGCTATATATAGCTACATGTATAAAGAGTGGTGGTACGTAAGTAGGTTCTGAATGACGATTGACTTAGTGACACAGGGAAGCGTCTAGCTGGATGAGTGAAGGGGCAGTGCAGGCCATCTGGAGTTCCTCAGGGATAACACTCACCTGTATTTGATCTCTCCTCACTCCCTCTCCGCCAGTCCCACTACTTGTATTACTTTTCAAGGCCAATGCCGTGCGCTAGCTAGGGAGCTAGTTTTAGCTGTAGCATCCTCCCTTGGGTATGGATGGAGGTTGATGAGATTAACCTATAGCGGTTTTCTTCTTCTCTATTACACTCCAAATTACACACATTTAAGGAAAAGACAGTGGAAATCATATAAGGCCTGCAATCCTATTTAAAAAATACTCTCCTTGGGGTGAAGAATGTGAAATTTGCTGAACCCCTCCTCTCAATCCATTCTTAGCTTATTGTTCCTCCTCGAGTTTTCCCGTTACCATCGGGCTTCACCCTGTCGTACCCCCCCCCCCTTCATGGAGAGGGGGGCGGAATCAGGATGGCATGAACACATTCTTCTTCATTTTCTATCATATAGTCTAATATACGCCTGTAGGTCTGGCATTGTTGATCATGCTGACGATAGACCACCGTATGTGCTTGTCCCATGACTGCAGACATCAATGCTGTACCATACTGTACATATAGGGGAATGTCTAAACCACTACATGGTCACTTTAACAGACATTAAAGAGAGACAGACCTGCCACTTGGTGTTCTGTCGGCCAGCAGTGTGGGCTACTTGTTCTGTAGCTCCTCCCATAACGATGTGGGAAAAGACCCACACAATCCAAGCCTTGCTACAGTGTGACTAACAAATGGGCGGACACGCATTATAAAGCATTAGGGTGGTTGTGACGGAGCATGGAAAACCGTCTCATAACTTCCTGGGTATGAATAGCCCTGATGGATGTCACCAACGTCCAATTCAATTCTTCTTAAAAAGGAGAATCCGAGCTGCTTATTAAATATAAAAGAAATCAATCAAAAGTCAGAGGCCTTTATGCTTAATGTACTATGGACAAGCAAGAGTGTATCTCTGAATTATTCATGGTTTTGATGAGGGAGGTCAATAACAGAACCAATCCTCGTTATAATTGTTTGTAGTCCAGCGCAAAGGTCACACGACAACTTTTCGGACGCGTAAAACATATTTTTCCCCCCCTATCTGAATAAATAGTGAGGAGCGAACCATAATGCTGTTGTGTTTTGTGGTACGCAAATATTTGCTGTCCAGTTGCTGAAGGTTTTGATGCACAGCTCCCTCTTTCCCTCTCCTCGCTTTCTGTCTCTCTCTATCTCTCTCTCTCTCTCTCTCTCTCTGTCTCTGTCTCTCTCTCACACACATTCACTGCCAAATGAACACACACATGCACACACATTTACACACACAAGCTTCTTTGAGGAAATTGGGACTGACAATCAACGCCTGAATATGAGGAAACCCATCTCTATTTGAATATCTGTCTGCCCATTGAAACAGAACATCTACATACACTATATATACAAAAGTATGTGGACGCCCTTTCAAATTAGGGGTGTCCGCAAATTAGTTTGGCTATTTCAGCCACACCCGTTGCTGACAGGTGTATAAAATTAAGAACACAGCCATGCAATCTCCGTAGACAAACATTGAGAGTAGAATGGTCTAACTGAAGAGCTCAGTGACTTTCAACGAACGTGGCACTGAGATAGGATGCCACCTTTCCAACAAGTCAGTTTGTAAGATTTCTGCCCTGCTAGATCTTCACTGGTCAACTGTAAGTGCTGTTATTGTGGAGTGGAAACATCTAGGAGCAACAACGGATCAGCCGTGAAGTGGTAGGCCACACAAGCTCACAGAACGAGACCACCGAGTGCTGAAGCGTGTAGCGCATTAAAATCGTCCTCGGTTGCAACACTCACTACCAAGTTCCAAACTGTCTCTGGAAGCAACGTCAAGTCAACAACTGTTCGTCTGAAGTTTTAAAAATGGGTTTTCTAAGCTCCCCGCCATTGGACTCTTGAGCAGTGGAAACACGTTCTCTGGAGTGAGGAATCACTCTTCATCATCTGGCAGTTCGACGGACGAATCTGGGTTTGGTGGATGCCAGGAGAATGCTACCTTCCCAAATGCATAGTGCCAACTGTAATGTTTGGTGGAGGAGGAATAATGGTCTGGGGCTGTTTTTCATGGTTCGGGCTAGGCCCCTTAGTTCCAGTGAAGGGAAATCTTAACGCTACAGCTTACAATGACATTCTAGACTATTCTGTGCTTCCAACTTTGTGGCAACAGTTGGAAGCAATGGGAAATGGGAAGCCCATTTCCTGTTTCAGCTTGACAATGTCCCCGTGTACAAAGCGAGGTTCATACAGAAATTGTTTATCGAGATCGGTGTGGAATAATTTGCCTGGCCTGCACAGTGCCCTGACCTCAACCCCATCGAACACCTTTGGTGTGATTTGGAATGCCGACTGCGAGCCAGGCCTAATCACCCAACATCAGTGCCCGACTTCACTAATGCTCTTGTGGCCGAATGGAAAGTCCCAGCAGCAATGTTCCAACATCTAGTGGAAAGCCTTCCCAGAAGAGCGGAGGCTGTTATAGCAGCAAAGGGAGGACCAACTCCATATTAATACCCATAATTTTGCAATGAGATGTTCGACAAGCAGTTGTCCACATACTTTTGGACATGTAGTGTAGCAGCAGCACACACAAGCTGAGGAGGACCTAGGGGTGGTCATTGACCAAATGAATAAGAGACAAAATGTCAGATTTGATGTAAAAGTCTTCTCATTCCTTAAGTCTACCTCTAGTTGAACTTATCATTCTCTTTTTTGCCTCTGCCACTCTGAAATTATAGATGATGATAACAATAATAATGTCATTTTGTACTGGAATCTCAGTCATTACCTGCTGTAAAGTGCTTCTAATTGATACCTCCAGAGAGATAATGATTACAATGCCCTCCAGGAAGATATTATTGCAATATTAACCTTTGTATATACTTTTATGCAGAAGACTCAGGCACATTAAGTGATCTGTAAATCTTGCTTCTCTTGTAATGCCATTACAAAAGAAGGGATATTCGGAGGTGTGCCCTTTTCCTGATTAAGTGTGTCCAGGGTTTTTGGTCGTCTCTGGGAAATTGATGGCACGGAAGTGCAATTTCCCGATGTCTCTTCTCTTACTGCGAAAAGGTTCTCAACCCTTGTCTCTGTGTCTCCGGCTGGCAGCACGGTAGCCATGCGGCACTACGCTGGACTCCCCAAAACAAAACAATATTTTCCAAAGTACCAGCTATTTTTGGACCATTGGGCCATTGCTCCAGTGTTAATTGGGCTGCACCACAGTCACCAACAACATGCAGAAACATTATCTCAGCATTGTAGGGACACTGCAGGAAGGTTGCATGTCACAATCTGGTACAAAGAGAAGCTCTGCAGCTGTAATCAGATTGAACTGAGATTAAATACTGTGCAGTACACAGTACTTTACTGTTAGCTGTCCTGCTATCCCACTGTAAAGAAGAAAGCTGATTTAATGATTAAGGAGGAGGAGACGGACCCTTGCTTAAGAGATCCTTCAGCACAGCAGTGAAGAACAAGTACTGCTGACAAATGAAAACAAATGAATTCAGGGAGGACTGGTGTGTGTGTGTGTGTGCGCGTGCGTGCGTGCGAGTGCGTGCGTTGCAAGGGCAGTGATTCAGACCCATGACACAGGGAGCTCATCCAAAACTGAATCTTAAGAGTGAGCACAGGAAATTGGGATGTCCTTAGAGTCTGTGACCTCTTGGCACTACAGCTAGCAGGCGCTCTGTGGCCACTGCACCCTAGTTTACCCCCCCCCCCCCCCCTGTAATAACAAGCCACAGCCTCTGGTGTGCGCTGTCGTGAGTGTGGTTTTGATGGGAAGGTTGCCAATCATACTACATTTACTATGGGTAAGCCTAAATGCAAACAATCAAATCCATAGCTGCATGGCCATTGCTGAGCTTGATCACGTTGACAAAGTATGGTTACACTTACATTTCTCTTCGTGTACAATGTTAGTATTAGCAGTAGTATATTTTAATCTTACCACAATGTTGTGCTTATATATCTTCACTGTAGGGTTCTGTTGGAAATATATAGTGATCTTGTGTTGAGCCATATAAGCCTTTTTTCCAAGGATGGCTCATGGCCTACAAAGATTATCCTGTGGAATTTGTTTTTGGTAGCTCATATTTGTAACACAAGGTCACTGTCCTTCTGTTTTTTTTTTTTTTTTTTTTTTTTTTTTTTTACAAATAACCAACATAATTCTCATGTGATTAGAGATAATTCACTGATAATTTAAGGTGGTTATATTGTGTTGTATTTCCCTGTCAAAGCAACACATTCCTTTTATTATTCTCTTATGTTGTTCTCCAGGGCTCCTCAGCTGTCATGAACCAACTAAGGCTCTCCTTTGTTCGGAGTAACTGGAAACCATTGGTAAGTGTACACAGAGGTTAGTCTGACAGAGAAACTTGTGTGGTGTGGCAGCACCTTGCACTATTCAGCACTGTACTCCATGTGTGTCTGATGAAAGGAAACGGCACCAAAGGAGCTGAAAGTGTAAAGGATTCTTCCTGAGGCGAGAAGCTTTTTTCAAGATGGACGTATAATACCTGTTTATCTTCTTTCTTTCTTTCTTTCTAGTTTTCCTACAATCACGCACTTTGCACCAGACCAGCTAAATGTATCGTGTTCATTGGCATGCCGATATGTTTGAATACACGACTATTGGATTGCCAATGCCAACTCACGTAAGCTCAGTGATAGTGGTCTCACTGGGGAGTAGCTTTGATTGAAGTGTTAAGGGGAGAGGAGCTACAGAGGACGCATCACGTGTGTCCGGTGGAGGTCACCAATGGTCTGCAGGTTCTAATTATGTGCTAATAGCCACTGAGGAGGTCATTTGGAGCCATTAAGGAGCGCCTGTAGGTAGTTAACGGCCCACAGCATAACCCAGGCTCCTTAATGTTCCCACGGAGGCAGTTAGCCCTCCGTCACCAACGGCAGCTGCCTCATTATTGCGATTAGAAACCAATTGATAGGTAATAGTAAAATATGATGGCTCACTGTCCCATAAATATGGACTTTGGTTGAGAGGTGAGGAGCCAGGAGGAAGTAGTGGTACAGTGCAGTAGTAGTTGGAGTATGAGGGAGTTAACTGGTGGTAGGGTCTGGTTAAATCTGTGTGATAATGGCACCCTCTGTAAAGTTATCGCCTATAAGCTTATCAACTCAACAACAGATGGGCAGCCACGTACTCCCATTTGGGTTGAGGCTTGGGTCATGTATCATTCTTGTTTGTCACTTAGAGGGAACGTCCGTCCGTAAGCAGTGGCCTACTTGTCAACCCGTGTTTCCGATTTGTTCAGTAACTCCTCATAAGAAAGTTTTCCCCTTCACTGTCTTTCTGTGCCGTCGGCTGTGTTGTCATTCGTCTTGTTGTCCGAGGGTTCCTCCTAACACACTGTAGTTTATTTTACTTAGACATATGAGAATGATGGAACCTATCAAACCCGGGATATTTTAAGCATGCAGTAATCATGATTAAATCCCTTATGCCGAACATTGTTCTCAATCAGTTTGAGTCAGATGTTTTCATTTAGATTTTTTTTTTTCTTCCAGTAGAGACATTGATTCAGATGATTTAAATTAGCATCCGCCCGGGTTATCGGTCATAGGCAATATACTGCACTAAGTAACTCATCAAGTGGGGCCAAGTTTGATCAGTATATACACTTTCTCCTGATAAATATAAGAACACAGTTTTCCCTAGTCTCACAATATGAGGATGATGAAACCTCAGACTTTAGCTCTAAATATTTGTCTCTGCAGTATTTGTGCGAAGCCTCGTTAATGATCAGAACTGCCAAACATGTAGTGCACTCGACCCCAGTCTGATGAAAAAAGCAACAGTGGTGTGTTTGTCGAAATGTGAAAGCTTCACATACGGGATTGATGTAACCAATAATGATGAGATTGCGAAATGACTACGGCAATTGAAATGTTTTTTTAATTTTTATAACGGTGCTCCTCATTTAGTGGATGTCATACTTGAAAGTGTAATTTTAAGTTACATTTCAAAGTTTACAGTCACAGAGGGTTCAGAGAATCATATTGCTTAAAATTGCACTCACTCCGTTTTCATTAAAATAGGATACTTTGAAAAAAAATCTTCATCAAAGGCCTGGAACAGATTAATTGTACATTGAGAAACTCAATTTGAAGAAAGAAGCATTTTCTCTACATATGAGCCAGACACTCTGGTGTGTTTTCATTTAAATCTGAACTGGACAAGACTTTATGTTTCAGACTGGTTTCAAACACACACACACACACGCACACGCACACGTACACACACACACACACACACGCACACGCACACGCACACGTACACTTACACACACACACACACACACACATACACACACACACACACACACACACACACACACACACACACACACACCACATCCTTATAAAATGGGATGCACAGCAACATGAGCGCATTGCTACTGTAGGTCACACTTTATTGCTATCATGTTGCATCAATGTTCAAAAATGGTTCTGTCTGTTACTAATAGTCCTAATTTGCAATTGAGCTGAGGATTTGAAATGACTACAAGCAGGGCCACATCCAAGAGTACACGGAGAGGAGACTGAAGGAGTAACATCTTAGTTCAGTTGAGAAGTGAACAGTGGCAAGTCTGTTTTTCAAGCATGTTTTCTTGGATGCCTCCCAAGCATATAGTCCATAAGCAGAGCCATCTTCAGCTGGTAGTCAGAAACATCAGTCTAATGGGCCTGGAAGGACTGTCCAACACCCTGCTCTGTGCTCCCCTCCCTGACCCCTGACCCCAGGCCCCCCCAAACCCTAGCTCTGTCGACAGCGCCGTTGACTTCTAGTATCTGTTCACTCTGTCAAATCTCTATCCTCCTATTGCAATGTGTAAAAGATACAAGTAAAGTTATTGGGAGGGGGTCCACATACAGGAGGCAGGGAAGTACCGGAAACTTCTACATGAGACATGCAGTAATGAAATGTCAATGATCAGTGTATTATTTTTCATGAATATTAATCGATTTGTTTTTATATGAAGGAATATGATGATAGAAATATAGGTTTGGTAGAAGTCCATTTCCAAAGTATCCTCAGGAATGTCAGTCAATAAGTGTATTGCCCTAAAGAGGTCTCTTGTTGTGACTCCCTTTTTTTCATCTGGAGCACCTGTTGCTAAATATAGGTAGAATAGTGCTGTAAAAGTTAACTGTAATCTTTACTTGTTTGTGGCTGTCTGCCTTCAGATTTTAAATGTTGGTCCTATGTTGCATACAGGCCTATATTCTATTTCCTATAGGCTACTGTATTAATTCAAGTCTTTTAAAAGTCAAATTAAAACATGAAAAATGATGTGTTGCCTGAATTGGACAGAAAAAGACAAAAGAAACAAAATAGGCCAATAGGCATGCATTTTAAGTGAAGGGAATAGTTTATTAGTTCAAGGAAGTTAATGTTGTATGCTCATGTGTTATTCCCTGCACCGTAATGCACAATTATTTAAATGCAGGCTATATTTATGGGACATACCCGTGCTATATTGTTCGAAATGTGCATGTTTAAATCCATATGGCAACTTCCTTTTGACCTGCTTTCACATCCCCGTCGCATTGTCAAGCCTGTCACCGATAAAGAATCACTTGACTTGCTATAACAAGTTCAAAAGAAACCGAGAACGCGCTGTTGATCCATGAAGAATTGAGAAAAGGAACACCCCTACTGCTCTCGCTATCATTCCCATAGAGATAGCGATATTATTGATGGGTTAGTTATGCTAATTCCTTTGGAGACAAACTTTTATTTTGGAATTTGTTCAAAAAAAGAATTTCATACACATCAAACTGGAAAATGCATGCTGAATTCCTAACCGTTTAAGGGGTAGCATGAGAATCTGATTTTCATAGTGAATAATGTATGTGGACTATCTTTAAAAAAATATGTTTTGTCTGGAAGGAAAAGAAAGCGCAGCCGGGATCTTTCCTTCTGGATTATCTATTAATGTTCCACTGAAAAAAAGATAACACTATAAATGAAGAAAAAAAAAGACAAGAAAAAGTCATAACAACGTAGGCTAACACAATCAAACATTGTAGTTAAAAAATAAACACACAGCAGTATAGCCATAAAACCAATAGCTACTAGCTATCCCTTTTTACTCTGATTTAAAGTTACATTTTAAATCACAAGATGTCCAAGATCCAATAGAGTTATAATCCACTCCAATTAGGCTCATTGTAGGCCCTACACTCACACTTGAATCAAGCTGTAACACACCAACGTACATATCAGTGTCATACACAGATGGAGTGGCATGTGCTCATAACACATTAGTTCACTGTCATACTACCACACTGAGCATTTGCGTGTGAGTATCCTTGAGTCACACACCGCCTTGGCACAAGTGGAAAGGGGAGACCATACGCTCACAGCTGTTCTATCTCCCCGTATAAATACGACCAGGGAGTCCGGTGTGGGACTTCTGTCTGGTTATATACAGGATTTGATATCATCTCGATCAATGCGATGATGTGTCCCATGGTTCGAGGACATTTTGAATAATCAATCCGTCTGCGTTTGGCCGAACCATCACCGTCCTCCTCTTTGTCGACCTCTCCACGTTTGCTCGCTCTTATCATCGTCCCAGAGTCACATGCCCTTACATTCTAGAAAACCCAACCGTCCATAGTAGTATTTGATACTTTTTATTATTACCAAACCGTTCCGATATTTACACCATAATCATTATATAATCCCATAAGAGTCTATTTAAGCAATTGCTTCGTCAACGCCGGAACACTGAAACTATAATTGCATTATATACCGCTCCTTCCACCACCTAGAGAAACATCATATATCAAACCATCTTGGTGCGAACATTTAGGAGAATGAAAGGTCGGCCTGTGCATCTCTGTCCTACCGCAAAAGTTATGCCAAAAAAAGTTTAGAGTCCTCGACGAAGTATACAGCTCTTTAAATCATTTCCCCAGGTTACTTGGAACCGTTGGGTGAGCGCGTTTAATATTGGACTTTTCTCTTTCTGTTTTAATAAGGTACGACGTGGCCTTGTTGAACCGCTTGGTTGTTTTAAATATCATATTTACTAATAAATATGTTTAATTCCTAGCCCATGGCTTCAAAAAGCGCTCCCATGCATGTTGTTAGAATAAACCTGGTTCGTCAGGGCACCTGAAAAAAAAAGCCTCCCTCAGGACCAGTTTGCGTTTGTATGCATGCGATTGGCAACATAACTGGCTTATTTACATTAAATACGCCACAAGGTTACAGTGAGATGAACGTCATTTTATCACTGATTACTTCTCTTAAGCACTAGAGCTGTGACTGATGCTCAGGACGCGCAGACTACACCGATTTACCCTGGAGTTGTTTGGGGGAAGAAAAATACTTGAAATAGTTAACTGAAAAGGTAAGGACATGTACTTTTACAACATTATATGTGTTCAGTTGTTATGTGTTCACTGTGCATGGTCGCGGACTACATGTATCAAAGCCAAATTATACACGGTGTCAACGTAACAAGAATGACAAAGTGAATGGCTTCTGATGAGAATAGACAGATTTTAATAAGAGTGTTTACCGGAGCTCAAGGTCAGAAACAAGCTGCGAGGTTGGGAATGCTTTTTTTTTTTTTTTTTTTTACCGCAACACGGGGGAAATGTAGCCTACGATTAGAGATTATTATTATTTACGGTGTTGTTTTATCTTGGGTTACGCTCTTAGCTCCAGCAATGCCGAATGCCGCAAGACCTATATCTAGTTGCTGTGAATAACGCGGCGGACTACAATGGACTGCTTTTTTTGACGGTACAATGCATTTCACCTACGAGATAGGGAGAGTCCAAGCTCAAAGATGGAAATATGTTGTGATGCTGAGTGATTAGTATCAATGAACACGTTTGACCTGGGGGGAAAAACAGACCGAATGAAATAAAACGCAATTGTTTACTCAGGATATGTGCGGAACAGTAAGATAGATAATTCTTCATTGGACCATCGTAACAGGTCCGAAGCGCACTTTTCCCCCTTCAGCGAAAGAAAATGATCTGGTCAATCATATGGACATGCCTCATTATTCAATGAACACAATCTCTCACCAAGGCATCGTTTACAGACAGGAGTTTCTTCGCGCTACTTCAAATGTGAAGGTAAGAAGTGCGAAGCTTACGCATGGGTTTAATGGGGTTCGGAATGGTAACTCGAAGGCGTTTCGCTTTTGAAAGTCAGTTTGAATAAATGTTGTTTTTATTGTATCATCTCAGTGGGGCCTGTTTCTCTACGTGATCAAAAAATACAGTATAATTAAATATCCATAGCGGTGACGTTAGAATGCGGGGTTGTCAGGGTGGAAAACATTTAGTCTACATAATGAAAGCATGGGAAGACGTTGAACAGCGACTCAGAACCAACTATTCTCTTTTTTTATTTCAATGATTTCATAATAGCCATATGTAAAAGTTGTATATTCCAGACGTTGAAAATAGACAACGGAGTGTGCATAAACGTATTGGACACATGACATGCATAGCACAGGCGGATATTTGCGACTACTTTTAATGAAGTATTAACTGTTTCTCATACAATCTGCCTCGGAAACTTTCTCATCGCATCCCTAGGGGTTTTGCTTAGAATTTCAGCTAACCTGAGTGCATATTGTTGGAGAAATAGGATTAAAGTTAGCCGCTGCATGCCATGTGTCAAAACTTGTGAGATGGAAGAGCCGGTGAGACCTGCCATTTTGTGCTGTGATCGACCTCTTATGAATAGCAGCCATGCATTATGCTTTGAGGAACGTTATGATAGCATTCAACAACTGAGGGCTAAATGTCATATCACGCTTTAAAACATTTTATGTAGACAACACACATATCACTGGAGAAATTCAGATTTGAACGACTGATTTAAAACGCAGCTGCTCGGGGGAAATGTATCCACATTTGCAAAAGTTATAGCGATTCGGAAACGAATAAAAAAGGTACTCATGACAAATAATTGTATGAAAAGGACGTAGCATAGCCTATAACTTAATCGGGAACGAGGTCGAGTCTAGCGAGTAGCGTATGCCACAACCTTCATAAACTATAGAGAAATGCACGTTGCCTAATTTAAATGTTCCAAAATATAAATTATACCTTTAAAGTGCATATAGATTTTGTCGGTGTGGGTTTAGATGTTTCGTTTCTTGCGCTGTGAATCTGAAATATGTCAGGGTAAATATATTCCCAGACATTCTGATAAACCCAAAATGTTCAAATCGCCTTTGTACGAGTCTATTATATATCATTTCGTGGAATTAAACACAGGCTACCCGTTGCACTGCCAGTGCTTCAAACTCTCCCCGGCAGGACTTGTCTGCAGGTGTCCCTCATCCAACCGAGCAGCCTTTCACCTTGAGTAGAAGGGAGCGATCCTCCCATGTAAACACAGATGAACCAGGTATGAGATGAACCCAACTGAAAGGCAGCAAATTAAAACAGTAGCCTAGGCTACAATGGCCGAGAAGACACACGACCCCCTCAACCGTAACGCAAGCGTTACACAACGTCCATCACATTGTTTCACTTTTTTTTGTATCTTCCGCAAAGTGGAGTTTGCGATAAATGTTTATTCGTTAGATTCATTGTCAAAGGAAATGAACAAATAGGATGCCCAGATGCACAGTCCGAGTAAACCACTGTCATTGTTTAATGGTATTTGCCAGGCGGATATTATGTCTGTAATAGTGTCTGGGCGTGAACCTTTTTTTTGTGTCAGTTCTTTTTATTTTCTTATTGAGATGAAATAGCGATGGACAACAGTCCCACTGTAGTGCACTGCATTACAGATCGGGGCCCTACAGCAGCCTCCATGCAATTACCGATAGTTAGGAGAATGACAATGAATTGTGAGAGGTATTATTGAGAGAAAGAGAAAGTGTTACTTTACTAACTGCTATGTAGTTGCAGCTCCTGTGTGTGTTGTCCTGGAGATACTTGACTGGTTTGCTACAAAATGTGGGGGAAATGTATTTTATTATTACATTATTATTACTATGATTACTATTATCATCATCATGAATTGTGCAAGAATGCCATGAATGCTATGACAGACTATCACATTTCACATAGTTCAAACAATTTATTTGACAGATTCAACATTTTGGTCATGTGTATGCTCTATTGTGAATTTGGTGTTATATTCCTAATCCCATCTTTAAATCTCATGTTTTGCTCTTATTTCATTCAATCACGTTCCTAAGCATCACAGGTGCCGTGTTTCAACTAGTTTGTCAACCTGTTTAGTGGTCAGCATTGCAGTGTGTCCTATTTTACCTGTGTCTGTTGCTCCGCGGGCCATGACAAGCCACAGTGATGCACATCTTTAGGGAGAGAGAGAGAGAGAGAGAGAGGGAGGGAGGATGAGAAGATGAGAGAGAACATGGCATGGGCATGGCATCAGTGCTCCTCTCCGGACCTGTCAATCTGCAGCAAGTCAACTGTAGCCGGAGCAGGAGAGCAGTCAGAGACGTGATCAAACAGCCATCCCACTCTTAAATGATTCTCGGGCTCCTTTAATTGGTCGAAATTGTCTTCCAGATGTACGGCAGTAGCCAGGGTCTCTTGTGGGACGGTATGGCAGGCGAGGCCTGGCGATTAGGTATTAATTGATATGTGCAGTGGAGCCCCCATCCCCTCTGGCTCCAAAGGCTAAGGCCTTTACCCCTGTGGCTGTGTGCTCCCTTCACCCCCCCCCCCCCCCCCCCAGTCTAGTTTGGCAGGCAGGAGGGGCTGTTTCAGGAGCGGGCTGGAAGGCAAGCTGGGGGCATAACACATAACAAATAGGCTAGGCTGGGGTGAGCCTTGTAGTATGGTGACCTTGATTTAGAAGGTTCACTTTGGAGAGATGATGGTTAATAGACCCTATGTCTTCTGACACATGTCATGAAGCCCTGTGTTCGAACACACGAGTGCTACAGAGACGAGGTGTTCACGTCTCACGCTTGTAAAGTTAGGTCCTGTTTTTGTCTGTAAGGCTGTGGCGCTCCACACTTCTCTTGTTACGTCTGTCATACTGCATATATTGGTTTTACAGGTGTGTGTATATGTGTATGGATATGAGAGCGACAAGGATGTGAATGTCCAACGTTTTTTTGTTGTTGTTGCGGATAGTAATCATAGACGTCAGCGTGATGTAAGAATAAGGACTGGGCCGACAGATGAGGTGATGACGGATGAGCTTGACTCAATTGCCTCATGCCAGGGTGCCACCAGAAGGAGCGTCTGTCTGTCTGGAAAAAGGGAATGAGGGAGAGGGAG